>NW_009952431.1:9289-25656 GCF_000747805.2 Chaetura pelagica
CTTCCTTCTCCCTCCCTCCCCCCTCTCTTCTCCTGTGCTGAGTTCTCCCCTCCTGCCCCATCCCCTCCTGGCCCATCCCCTCTGAAGAACCAGCAGGACACCTCAGCACCTTTGCACCTCAGCAGCTCTTGTCTTCTCCCCTGCCCAGGCCTGCTGGAGAGGGTCCAAGCAGCGCAGAGCTTACCTGGAGAGGCTGCGCTACCTGGAAGCCAACGTGGCTGCTGCCATCAAGGTTTGGGGACTTCTCCTTCACCCTTTGCTCCCAGCTTGGGCATCACCACCTGCTTGCTTGGTGTCATTTCCCCCCTGCTCAGTAAACAGGCACCAGGGGGTGTCAAACACAAAGCCAGGCTGGTGGGAATGGATGGAGCAGCCAAGGAGAAGGACTTGGGGGTGTTGGGGCAGGAGAAGCTCAACATGAGGCAGCACGACGTGCTGGAGCCCAGAAACCCCCCGTGTCCTGGGCTGTCACCAGCAGTGTGAGCAGCAGGGCCAGGGAGGGGATTGTCCCCTCTGCTGAGACCCCCTGCAGGGCTGGGAACAGCTCTGGGGTCCCCAACACAGGGAGGACATGGAGCTGTTGGAGAGAGTCCAGAGGAGGCCCCGGAGATGCTGGGAGGGCTGGAGCAGCTCTGGAGCCAGGCTGGGAGAGTTGGGGTGTTGAGCCTGGAGAGGAGAAGGCTCCAGGGAGACCTTAGAGCAGCTTCCAGGGCCTGAAGGGGCTCCAGGAAAGCTGGGGAGGGACTTGGGACAAGGGCAGGGAGGGATGGGATGAGGGGGAGGGATGAAAAGTGGGAGAGGGAGCTGGAGGTTGGAGCTGAGGAGGGAATTGTGGAGTGTGAGGGTGGGGAGAGCCTGGGCCAGGTTGCCCAGAGAAGCTGTGGCTGCCCCATCCCTGGGGGTGTTGAAGGGCAGGTTGGATGGGGCTTGGAGCAGCCTGGGCTGCTGGGAGGTGTCCCTGCCCATGGGGGATTGGATCTAGATGATCTCTAAGGTCCCTTCCAACCCAAACCATTCCATGATTCTATTTCAGCTAGACCAGGGCACATGGGGCACCATGTGAAAGCTTGGGGAGGAGCTTGGGCTGGGGAGTATTTCTTGCAAACCTCCCCATGGTTTTCCCCCTTTCCACTCACTTGCTTTGGCCAAGTGAGTCCTTCCAGTTTCCAACTGCTTGACCATCTCTCCCAGATCCAAGCAGGGGTGAGGATGTGGCTGGTCCGGAGAAGGTACCAGGAGAGGCTGAGCTACTTCAGGCAGAACGTGAGTGATGGAACAAGGAGTGAAGCAGTTCCTGGGGGAGATGATGGGCTGGAAGGGGGACAATCCTGAGTGTGTGGTTGAATCTTTCCCCCTGGGGTCTTGTGGTGCAGAGGAGGAGAAACTGGTGCATTCTTGCATGGGGCTGGATGGAGAGGAGAAGCTGCCTGGTGGGTTTTGGAGGTCAAACTATCAGGCTCTAAAGTGTGAGGAGAGAGAAAACTCTCCAGTTCCATCCCAGACCAGCAAGGACTTTGAGATGCCCGTTGGAGGGGAAGGAATTTTGGGGGAGAGGGGGAATGTGGCTGTGGGAAACAAAGCTGAACCTCTGGAGTTGCTGCAGAGTCTGAACCACTGGACCTGGTGGGGAAGTGACCAGTAAGGAGGGTGAGATCCCTCCTGGGTTGCTGGACACCTTCATCCCAGGCAGATTCCCAGAGGTGTGAGCAGCCCCAGCCTGTCCTGTTCTTCTCCACTCCCTGGGTGTTTCAGGGGGAGCTCTGGAGAAACATCTCCCCCCCTTGTTTGTCCTTGGCAGGTTGAGGCTGTGGTTACCATCCAGGCTTTTGTGCGAGGGACCAAGGCCCGTGGGGACTACAGGGCGTTGGGTAAGAGCTGGTTCCTCTGCCCTGGAGAGGGAGGGAACTGGGAAGAGGACTCTGGCTCCTCCCTCCTTGGCCAGGTTGGCCAACAGTGGCCCCATGGCAAGCATGAGGGCTTGGTGGCCACTGGGCATCAGGTAGAGCTGCTCCCTTGGTTGTCCCCCCTTGGTGCCCTCTTTGTTCCCAAAGGCTTCTGGGGAGGAACCATGGAATTGTTTCAGTTGGAAAAGACCTTCAAGGTCATCAAATCCAACCATTAAACTTGTCCCTCAGCACCACGTGAGGAGTTACAGAGCATGACACCATCGTGTCCTTGGGGCTGCAAGATGATGGGTTTTTGGGAAGGGGGATGGAGGGATCTTGGCGAGATGCTGGGGGCCTGAGGGCACAGGGTGGGGTGGTTGCTCAGGGCTCCCCACGAGTGTTGGTGGTATCTCCATGCCTTGCTGCAGTCCATGCCAGGAACCCACCGCTCAGCATCGTCCGGCGCTTTGCCCACCTGCTGGAGCAGAGCCAGCACGACTTCTGGGAGGAGGCTGAGGTGCTGAAGCTGCAGGAGGAGGTGGTGAAGAGGATCCGTGCCCACCGGCAGCTGGAGAGTGACCTGGACCTCATGGACATCAAGATTGGGCTGCTGGTCAAGAACAGGATCACCCTGCAGGTGTGGAATGGGGCCTGGTGGGACCTTGGCCATAGTTCATCCAGCACAGGGACCTCCCCTTCTTGGCACCACACCTTGAACTTTGCTTTTGAAGCCCCACCTGAAGGCTTCAACTGGATGGTTAGGGGGGCATTGAGGTGCCTCTGACTCCCCAGAAGCTGGGATGAAGGCCAGGGCTTGCCAGCAGTCACCAACACCTCTTGTCTCCTTGCTCCAGGAGGTGGTGTCCCACTGCAAGAAGCTGACCAAGAAGAACAAGGAGCAGCTCTCAGAGATGATGTCCATCGACAAGCAGAAGGGGCTCAAGTCTCTCAGCAAGGAGAAGAGGCAGAAGCTGGAGGCCTATCAGCACCTCTTCTACCTGCTGCAGGTGGGGCTCTGCTGTGGCCACCATCTGGGGGAGCAGCATGGGGACCTGGGCCTCCTGCCACCCCGTGGCCCTGGAGACCAGCTTGGTGCTCCTCACCCCTGCAGACCCAGCCCGTCTACTTGGCCAGGCTGATCTTCCAGATGCCCCAGAACAAGTCCACCAAGTTCATGGAGTCTGTGATCTTCACACTTTACAACTATGCATCCAACCCCCGGGAGGCTTTTCTGCTGCTCCAGCTCTTCAAAGCTGCCCTGCAGGAGGAGATCAGGTCAGGCCACGGGTGCTCCAGGCTGGGGACAGGTCTGGGACAAGGCTGGAGCAGTTTGGACACAGTTCTCTCCTCTGGCTTCTCCTTCTTGCATTGGAGGGCAAACACGGCTCCATCCCGTCCGTCCCATCTCTCCACAGGTCCAAGGTGGACCATGTCCACGACATCCTGACAGGGAATGCCAAGGTGATCCAGCTGGTGGTCACCTTCTACCGGAGGGCGCGGGGGCAGAACGCCCTGCGGCAGATCCTGGGGGGCCCCGTGGAGCAGGTCCTGCAGGACAGGACCCTCAGCATCCGCACCGACCCCGTGGACATCTACAAAGCCTGGGTCAACCAGAGCGAGTCACAGAGCGGGCAGAGGAGGTCAGAGCCTGGGGCCAGGAGGCTTGGTCCCACCACAGGGTGATGATGGGCGTTGGGATGGTGATGGGGACCTTGTCTTCCACCCACAGTGAGCTCCCCTATGAGGTCAGCCCCGAGCAGGCCCTCAGCCACCCTGAGGTGCAAAGGAGGTTGGATATTTCCATCCGGAACCTCCTTGTGATGACTGACAAGTTTGTCTCTGCCATCACCTCTTCCGTGGACAAGATCCCGTGAGTATCTCTGTGGTTTTGTGGGTCCCTGCAGCTCCGTGGGCTTGGAGGTTGTTTCAGCAGGGTCTTGGAAGGGGAGGTTGGGTGGTGGGGACTTCCTGGCTCCGTGGCTGCTGCAGGACTGAGCTCCTGCTCTGCCAATGAGGGGAAACTCAACCATCAGTGGGTGCTTCTGCTCCTCAAGCAATGCCCTGGTGGGCTTGGCTGCTCTTGCCACTCCATTTCTGAGGGCTTCAGAACTGGTGTTGAGGTGTCTCCAAGGAAGAAGATGAGCTCTGGGATGATCTCAGATGAGGGCTTCCTCCTGGGATGTCTGGGCTGTCCGTGGGGTAGGAGATGGAGCTGGGGGTGCTGCAGCCACCAGCCCTCCCTATGGGCTCCTCCATCAACCCAAGGCTGGGGGCTTCCCACTTCTCGGGTGATGGGGTGGTAGGAATGGGGCAGGATGGTCAAGCCTGGTGGGAAAGCTCTCTCTGCCCCCTCCTCAGCTATGGGATGCGCTACGTGGCCAAAATCCTGAGGACGTCCTTGGCTGAGAAGTTCCCCAAGGCCCCGGAGGAGGAGATCGACAAGGTACTGCTGGGGCTCAACCATCTGTGGGTGTGAAGGGCCAGTATCCTCCAGGGAAGGTCAAGTCCTCTTGACTTGAAGGTGTTTTTAAGCCAACATTTCCCTTGAAATTTGCTTTTGAAGCCCCACCTGAAGGCTTCAACTGGATGGTTTGGGGAGCATTGAGGTGCCCCTGACTCCCCAGAAGCCACCAAGGTGGTGGCCAAGAGTGGTCCCACCAGGATGGAGCAGCTGAGCTACCACCTCCTTGGGCACCCATCCCATGTTCTCCCCAGCCTGTCTTGTGCCCTAGATCGTGGGGAACCTGCTCTACTACCGCTTCATGAACCCAGCAGTGGTGGCCCCTGATGGCTTTGACATTGTGGACATCTCAGCTGGGGTGACCCTGCACCCCGACCAGCGCCGCAGCCTGGGCTCCATCGCCAAGGTGCTGCAGCACCTGGCCACCCACAGGGCCTTGGATGGGGAGAACACCCACCTCTGTGGGGTCAACTCCTACCTGGAGAACACCTACCACAAGTTCAGGTGGGCAACAAGATGGTATCTGGCTGGGGTGATGGCTAGAGGATGGTGGGAGGGTTCCTGGGGATGACTGAAGAGACCCAGAAACCCCCTGTGTCCTGGGCTGTCACCAGCAGTGTGAGCAGCAGGGCCAGGGAGGGGATTGTCCCCTCTGCTCTGCTCTGCTGAGACCCCCTGCAGGGCTGGGAACAGCTCTGGGGTCCCCAACACAGGGAGGACATGGAGCTGTTGGAGAGAGTCCAGAGGAGGCCCCGGAGATGCTGGGAGGGCTGGAGCAGCTCTGGAGCCAGGCTGGGAGAGTTGGGGTGTTGAGCCTGGAGAGGAGAAGGCTCCAGGGAGACCTTAGAGCAGCTTCCAGGGCCTGAAGGGGCTCCAGGAAAGCTGGGGAGGGACTTGGGCCAAGGGCAGGGAGGGATGGGATGAGGGGGAGGGATGAAAAGTGGGAGAGGGAGCTGGAGGTTGGAGCTGAGGAGGGAATTGTGGAGTGTGAGGGTGGGGAGAGCCTGGGCCAGGTTGCCCAGGGAAGCTGTGGCTGCCCCATCCCTGGGGGTGTTGAAGGGCAGGTTGGATGGGGCTTGGAGCAGCCTGGGCTGCTGGGAGGTGTCCCTGCCCATGCAGGGATGGGACTGGATGATCTTGAAGGTCCCTTCCAACCCAAACCACCCCATGACTCTGCAGGAAGTTCATCTCTGCTGCCTGCTGTGTCCCAGAGCCAGAAGAGAGGTTTAACATAGATAAGTACTCGGAGCTGGTGACAGTGGCCAAACCTGTCATCTACATCACGGTGGGGGAGCTCATCAACACCCACAAGGTAGGGGCATGAAATTCATCCACCAACAAGCAGGTTCCACTTCTTCTCCTCCCACCACCTGGGCTTCCTGCTGCATTTCATCACCCTCCTTTGTGTCCTACCCCCAGCATGGGGGTGCTTTCTTTTCTAAGAAAGAAAAGATTCCTCTTTCTGCAGGTTCTCCTCAGCTTGTCCTCCCCTGAACCTCATAACCTTGTAGTTCCCTCTTGGGTGCCGAGTTCCCACCTTTGCTCCCTGTTTCTCTACTTGTCCCTTGGCCACTGACTCTCCTCCCTTGCACCATCCAGCTCCTCCTGGAGCACCAGGACTCCATTGCACCACACCATGGAGATCCCCTGCATGAGCTTCTGGAGGATCTTGAGGAGGTTCCTATGGTCCAGTCCCTTGTTGGTAGGTAGAACCCACCCTGCCAGGAGGAGGATGGAGATCAGGATGCTTCTCTTGCATGAAGCTCCATCAGGATGGCTTTATACATGGGGAATCCAGCCCTCCTGAGCCCCACGTGGCTACCAGGGCTCTTTTTGTCCTCCTAGGGGAGAACATTCCCAACACAGTGGACACCAGTGCTGACCAGCTCAGCAAACTGGAGATCTCCCTCACCCTCACCAGCAAACTGGTGCCAGCAGCCAGCAGTGAGGAGAGTGACACGAGGAGCTTGTTGCTGAGGTGAGGATGGACTCTGGGGGCTTCAGAGGAGCTGGCTGGGGGTTGGGGTGCCCAACGGGGGGCAAGAAAGCCTTGGGAGGCAACCAAACCATGTTGCTCCTCTGATGGAAGGAGGGTGATGGTCTGTGGTGGACACACCTGACCTCTCTTCCTCTGGTCTCCAGCACCAAGCAGATGCTGGTGGATGTGATCCAGTCCCAGCCAGGAGATTCCCTCCAGGAGATCCTGTGGACACCAGCCTCCCAGCACGAGGTGAGGCTGCTGCTGGGAAGGAGCCAGAAGGCTCCTTGAGGAAAAGCTGCCCTGCTCCTCTCGTGGGCTTGGACGCTGCTCCTGTGCTCCAGCAGTGGCTGGGGCTGCGTTTTCCAGAAGAAGCTCAAGTTTTTGGGAGTATTTTGGGTGTTTTGGGGGCAGAAGAGGCTGATACCCAAGTGTGTGTGGGTGAAAGGGGTTGGTGGCTCCATCTCCCAACGTCGTGTTCCAGCCAGGGCCCAGGCTCTCCCTCTTCTCCTCCCCAGGAAGCCTCCCACCAGCAGCTGCTGGGCAGGCAGGCCCTGTGGGATGCCCAGAGCCCTGCCCAGCTGAGGGACAACCCCTCCCTGGCTGCCACCAGGCACCTCTCCCTGGAGGAGAAGAAGCGCAAGATCATCCGCAACCTGCGGCGCCTGGAGAGCCTGGGGCTGGTGGCCTCTGCCCACCACTACCAGGAGCTGATCAACCAGCTGGCCAAGGTACGCCGAGGAGGTCGAGGCTGGAGGTCACCTCGAAACCCACCTGTGATCCTGCTCTGGTGCTTGGATGGGTTGCACCAGCTTTGCTTTCCTCCAGGACATCCGGGAGCAGCGGCGCCACCGGCAGCAGCGCCGGGGGGAGCTCCTGAAGCTGAGGGAGACCCTGGAGGGCCTCAACACCAAGACCTTGTTCTATGAGGAGCAAATTGATTATTACAACCAGTACATCAAGACCTGCCTCGACAACCTGGCAGCCAGCAACAGGTACGTTTCCTCCCCCCCCAGATAAACCTGGTGGTCACCAGTGGTGTTTAATGTCTTCATCCGTGGTCTGGGTGAGGGGATGGGGGGCAACCTCAGTCAGTTGGCAGGTGACAGGTTGGATCGATGGGTTGAGGCTCATGCAGAGGGACCTGGACAGGCTGGATCCATGGGCTGAGGCCAATGGTGTGAGGTTCAAGGCCAAGCTGTGGGTCCTGCACTTGGGTCACACCAACCCCTGGGGGGCAATCTCAGTCAGTTGGCAGGTGACAGGTTGGATCGATGGGTTGAGGCTCATGCAGAGGGACCTGGACAGGCTGGATCCATGGGCTGAGGCCAATGGTGTGAGGTTCAAGGCCAAGCTGTGGGTCCTGCACTTGGGTCACACCAACCCCAGGCAACGCTCCAGGCTTGGGGAGGAGCAGCTGGAAAGTGCCCGTGGGAAAAGGACCTGGGGGGGTTGGTTGACACGGGCTGAACATGAGCCAGAGAGTGCCCAGGTGGCCAAGGAGGCCACCAGCATCCTGGCTGGTGTCAGCACTGGGGTGGCCACAGGAGCAGGGCAGGGATTGTCCCCCTGTGCTGGGCACTGGGGAGGGGACACCTGGAATCCTGGGGGCAGGTCTGGGCCCCTCAGGACAAGAAGGACATGGAGGGGCTGGAGCGTGTCCAGGGAAGGGCAACGGGGCTGGGGAAGGGGCTGGAGCACAAGTGTGAGCAGGAGCAGCTGAGGGAGCTGGGGGTGTCCAGCCTGGAGAGCAGGAGGTGAGGGGAGACCTGCTGGCTCTGCAGCTGCTGAGAGGAGGTTGGAGCCAGGGGGGTCGGGCTCTGCTCCCCAGGAACAAGGGATGGGACAAGAGGAAAGGGCCTCAAGTTGCCCAGGGGAGGTTGAGGTTGGATCCTGGGAACAATTCCTTCCTGGGAAGGGTTGTCAGGCCCTGGCCCAGGCTGCCCAGGGTGGAGTCCCCATCCCTGGAGGGGTTTCCAAGATGTGGTGCTGAGGGACCTGGGGCAGTGGGGACTGGGCAGGGCTGGGGGAACAGTGGGACTGGGTGATCTTCAAGGTCTTTTCCAACCAAGGTGATGCTGTGATTCTGCAATGAACCCAGAGTTCTCTTTTAGGCCTGGTAAATAATGAATATTTGTCTTACCAAGGCACAATTACCAGGCTCTGACGAGCAAAAAGGGCTAATTTCAGCCTTAACCCTGACAGATGGACCTGATAATCTTAGAGGCCTTTTCCAACCTTAAAGACTCTCTGATTCTGTGACCTTGTCACCCCCTCCTTACCCAGGATGATCACAGATGTGGTCCCATCTCCAACCTCCTCATCCTGGGTGCGGCTGATCTCAATCATGGATTTGGCAGCTGGATGCTGGACCTGGATCTGGTCAGGAGCAAGGGGAGAGGTTTTATTCCAGAAATACTAAAGCTGAGACGTCACACATGGCTCAGAGGAACAAATTCCACACCTTGGGATAACCAAAGGCATTCTGCTGAACTACTTCTAATGTTTTTCTTTCTTTCTGAGAACAAAACCAAGTCCTTTTATTTCACAACGTTGGGCTTCCCACAGTTTTTCAGGGATTATGACTTTTGTGATGTTATTTTAACTTGCACAGGAAGGCAGCAATGAGTTGAGCCAGCAACATGCCCTGGTGGCCAAGAGGGCCAGTGCCATCCTGGGGGCATCAAGAGGAGTGTGGCCAGCAGGTCAGGGAGGTTCTCCTTTCACTCTGCTCTGCCCGGGGGGGCCTCACCTGGAGAACTGAGTCCAGTTCTGGGCTCCCCAGTTTATCAAGGACAAGGAACTACTGGAGAGAGTCCAGCACAGGGACACGAGGGTGATCAAGGGCCTGGAGCATCTGCCCTGTGAGGAAAGGCTGGGAGAGCTGGGGCTGTTCAGCCTGGAGAAGAGAAGGCTGAAGGGGGGAATCTCATCAACCCTTATCAATATCTCCAGGGGGTGTCAGGAGGGTGGGACCAATCTCTTCTGAGCAGTGCCCAGTGACAGGACAAGGGGCAATGGGCACAAACTGGAGCACAGGAGGGTCAAGTTAAACAGAAGGAGAAACTTCTTTCCTGTGAGGGTGACAGAGCCCTGGGACAGGCTGCCCAGGGAGGCTGTGGAGTCTCCTTCTCTGGAGACATTCCCAACCCATCTGGATGTGTTCTGTGGGATCTACTGTAGGGGATCCTGCTCTGGCAGGGGGTTAGACTGGATGATCTTCAGAGGTCCCAACCCCCACCATTCTGGATGCAAAACAATTACCAGAGAATTGACATCACTTCAGTAAAACCTCCATGAAAACCCACCACCCTGGGATCAAACACACTTCTGAGGAGCGTGTTTGTTGGAAGTATTTAACATGTCCCCAGTAAGGACCCAACCTGGTCTCAGTGCTCATTGCTTGCTGGCTCTCAGAAGATGAAATAACTGGGCCTGGCAGCTCTGGGACTGTCCCTGGAGGACACTGACTCCCACGTTCAGCTGGGTTGAGGCTCATGCAGAGGGACCTGGACAGGCTGGATCCATGGGCTGAGGCCAATGGTGTGAGGTTCAAGGCCAAGCTGTGGGTCCTGCACTTGGGTCACACCAACCCCAGGCAATGCTCCGGGCTTGGGGAGGAGCAGCTGGAAAGTGCCCGTGGGAAAAGGACCTGGGGGGGTTGGTTGACAAGGGCTGAACATGAGCCAGAGAGTGCCCAGGTGGCCAAGGAGGCCACCAGCATCCTGGCTGGTGGCAGCACAGGGTGGGCAACAGGAGCAGGGCAGGGATTGTCCCCCTGTGCTGGGACTGGGGAGGGGGCACCTGGAGTCCTGGGGGCAGGTCTGGGCCCCTCAGGACAAGAAGGACATGGAGGGGCTGGAGCGTGTCCAGGGAAGGGACACGGAGCTGGGGAAGGGGCTGGAGCAGGAGGAGAAGGGGCTGGAGAACTTGGGAGGAGCAGCTGAGGGAGCTGGGGGTGCTGATCCTGGAGCAAAGAAGGCTGAGGGGAGACCTTCTGGCTCTGCAGCTGCTGAGAGGGGGTTGGAGCCAGGGGGGTCGGGCTCTGCTCCCCAGGAACAAGGGATGGGACAAGAGGAAAGGGCCTCAAGTTGCCCAGGGGAGGTTGAGGTTGGATCCTGGGAACAATTCCTTCCTGGGAAGGGTTGTCAGGCCCTGGCCCAGGCTGCCCAGGGTGGAGTCCCCATCCCTGGAGGGGTTTCCAAGATGTGGTGCTGAGGGACCTGGGGCAGTGGGGACTGGGCAGGGCTGGGGGAACAGTGGGACTGGGTGATCTCAAAGGCCTTTTTCAACCCAAACCATCTCATGACTCCATGCTGTGAGTCCTGGAGATGTTTGGGCTCTGAGCTGTAGCCCATGTCTGGAGACCAGCTCAGGTCCCTTCTCTTCCAGGGTCAGTGGGAAGGCCAAGAAGCTGCAGCCCCTGCACTACACAGCAGCCCAGCTGCTGGAGAAGGGGGTGCTGCTGGAGATTGAGGACCTGCCCCACAGCCAGTAGGTAGCCCCTGGGCCACGAGCTGCTGCAGCACCAAGCTGGGGCAGGCAGGGGACACTAGCCCAGGAGGAGGGGGTGTGTGGACCCCCCACTGTCCCCAGGAGGCTGGGCTGGGTTGTGTGGGAGAACATGAGAGCTGAGGTTCAGAGGGAGGTTTGTGGTCTGGTTTTGTGTGTGCTGAGGGTGGGTGACCTGCTCTTTGGTTGCATTTAAGCTGTGAAGGTCCTTTTGGGAATGAATGAATGAATGAATGAATGAATGAATGAATGAATGAATGGGCAGTGGGGTGGATGGAGAGCTGGGGTGTGACAGGTCTCAGAGAGTCAGGGTGGAGCTGGAGGCCAGAAACCAGTGGTGTCCTCCAGGGGTCAGTACTTGGTCTGGTCTTGTTCACAGTGTTCATCAAGGACCTGGATGAGGGGACAGATGTGACCTCAGCAAGTTCACTGATAACACCAAACTGGGAGGGGTGGTGACACTCCAGGGGCCTGTGCTGCCATCCTGGGTGACCTGGACAGGCTGGGGAGCTGGGCAGAGAAGAACCTCGTGAGGTTCAGTAAGGGCAAGTGTAGGGTCCTGCACCTGGGAAGGAAGAACCCCAAGCACCAGTAGAGGTGAGGGGTGGATCTGCTGGAGAGCAGTTTGGAGGAGGAGGATCTTGGAGTCCTGATAGACAGTGACTGATCCATGAGCCAGGAATGTGCCCTTGTGGCCAAGGAGGCCAATGGAATCCTGGGCTACATAAAGAAGAGTGTGGCCAGTAGGTCCAGGGAGGTCATTTTCCCCCTCTGCTCTGGCCTGGTGAGGCCACAGCTGGGACCAGTTCTGGGCTCTCCAGTTCGAGAGAGACAGGGAGATACTGGAGAGAGTCCAGGGGAGGGTGATGAAGGTGACTGGGGGGGTTGGAGCATCTCTTTGGTGAGGAAAGGTCAAAAGAGCTGGGACTGATCAGCCTGGAGAGGAGAAGGCTGAGGGGAGACCTTATCAGTGGATGCATCTCAGGGTGGGGGCAGGAAGATGGAAACAGGCTCTTCCCAGTAGCTCCCAGTGTCAGAATAAGGGGCAATGGGTACAAGCTGGACCACGGGAAGTTCCACTGAAGTATGAGGAAAAGCTTCTTCCTGGTGAGGGTGGCAGAGCCCTGGGACAGGCTGCCCAGGGGCTGTGGAGCCCCCAGCTCTGCAGACATTCCCAACCCACCCAGATGCAGCCCTGGGTGACCCCTGCTGCACTGGGAGAGCTGAACTGGGTCATCTCTGGAGGTCCCTTCCAGCTCCAGCAGGGCTCTGAGTGTCTCTCTGCCCCTGCAGGTTCAAGAACGTGATCTTTGACATCAGCCCCTGCCAGGACCCAGGCAGGTTCCAGGTGACAGCCAAGTTCCTGGGCATTGACATGGAGCACTTCCAGCTGCACTACCAGGTGGGAACCCCTCCTGGGGACCAGGACAACCTGGGGGAGGGGGCCCAGGGGGTGGATGGGAAGGGACATCTCTAAGCCAGGACACTGGCACAGCCCTGGCTCATCTGCTCATGTCCTGGACCCCAGGGGTGGATGGTGGCTCCAAACCTGGCTGCTTTTGGGGGAGATCAGAGCCCATGGGGAGCCCTGCCTGGGGACAACCTTGCCAGGAGTCTCCCTGCTCTGTGTCCTCATGCAAATCCAACTCCCAGCTCCCCTGGGAGCTCCTGAAGGTGATGCCCAAGGTGAGACAACCCCATCCCCTGGCTGGTGGTGACAGTCACCTCTCCCCCAGGACCTGCTGCAGCTGCAGTACGAGGGCGTTGCTGTCATGAAGATGTTCAACAAGGCCAAGGTCAACGTCAACCTGCTCATTTTCCTCCTCAACAAGAAGTTCTTCAAGAAGTAACAGGCTGGGGAAAGCTATGGGGAGTTGGGGGTGGGGTGACAAACCTGCCCAAGAACCACCTTCAGGGGTTTTGGGTGGTCCTTGGCCAGCATGTCCCCCTGGTGGGGAAAGTTGCTGCTAAGGAAGCTTTTCTGCTCGAGATGCTTCAGCACCCACAGCCAAGGGGGAGAGGGGAGGGCTCATGGCTCAGCCCTGGGCAACCCAAACTGGGTTGGTGGCCACCTAAGAGCCCCCAGCCCCCCTGAGCTGGCACCAAAGGACGTGGCTTCTGCAGCTTTCGCAGCCCCTGGAGCTTTAAACATATTTTTTCTGGTGGGTATTTTGGGCTGTTTGGCTCCTATGATGCTCAGAGGTGGCTGCTGAGGGACACTCTGGGTTTCTGGACACTAATTATGGCTTTTTAGTGATGAAATAAAGGTATTTTAATATATTTTCCTCCCACTGAAAAGGTGGGAATCACAGCATTAGGCTAGATCTTCTCCATCCTTCCCCCAGAGGCAATAAGGGCTGGTGAAGGTCCCCATGGGCTGCCCTCCAGGAGATCAAGGTGCCATAGGAGCATTTTGGGAGTTAAAAATGAATTTAAGTGCCTGCTCTCCAGCCAGGCTGGGGCAGAAATAGAGGAGAGGCCCCAGGAGAGCCTCAGAGCAGGGACCTCTCCTCTCCTCTGGACCACGTTGGTGCCTGGAGCAACCCTGTCCCCCCCTTGAGTTCCTCTGGTGATGAATTAGGTTTAAATTGTGGCTTAATGACCAAGTTTGGCCACAGCTGCTTCTCAAGCACTTTCTCCTCCATGAAAGCTCCTTCTCCAGCCCCTTCCATGTGATGGGCAAGGAGCTGCTCCTGTTCCCAGGCCTCCTCCCAGCCCCACGAGCACCAGGTCTCCACCTGCTCCACAAAGGACCTTCTTGGGAGGTACCCAAATAGGAATCTCCATCCCTCCTTCAGTAGCTGCCTCAGCACCTTGAGGTGGCTTAATGGTACCTGAGCTCTTGGCAGCTACTGTGTCCATCCTCTCTTGGGAAAGTGATGTTTGTGTGGTTTTCATGTGTAGGTTTGGTTTTTCTTCCCTTTCCTGTCTCATCTAAAAGCTGCAAAGGGACCTTCTCCCTCCCCAGCTCTGCTCATTTAACCTAAATAAAGATATATGAGAAAACAGAAGGTGATTCTTTCTCCTTAACCCAGCTCTGTGCTCCTCACCTGCCTGGTGGCATCTCCCACAGCACCTTGACCCTGGAGCAGGGTGTCCCCGTGGCTTAGGGGAGTAGTTGCCATCTTAGCTGGGAATTGGCTTGGGGCAAGGAGAGTTGTTGCCACCTTAACCAGGAGTTGGCTTATGGTGATGGGAATTGTGTCCATGTTAGCCCAGAACCAGCTTAGGGTGATGGGAACCATTGCCATGTTAGGTGGGAACCAGCTTTAGGTGATGGGAACAATTGCCATGATAGGTAGGAACCAGCTTAGGGTGAGTGGAACTGTTGCCGTGTTAGGTGGGAACCAGCTTAGGGTGATGGGAACAGTTGCCATGATAGGTAGGAAGCTATCATGGTGATAGGGTGAGGGGAACCATTGCCATGTTAGGTCATGTTAGGTGGGACCAGCTTAAGGTGATGGGAACCATTGCCATGTTAGGTGGGAACCAGCTTAAGGTGATGGGAACCATTGCCATGTTAGGTGGGAACCAGCTTAAGGTGATGGGAACCATTGCCATGTTAGGTGGGAACCAGCTTAAGGTGATGGGAACCATTGCCATGTTAGGTGGGAACCAGCTTAAGGTGATGGGAACCATTACCACGTTAGGTGGGAACCAGCTTAAGGTGATGGGAACAGTTGCCTGGAACTGATTCCCTGGAAGCAGCTGAGTCAGATGCTGAGACATCAACTCCCAGGGAATTTAGGCCACTTTCAGACACACTTAATTCTTAAATGCTATGATCACATCTCCTGAGGCCTATGATTATATCCCTGAGGGAATGACTGGGGATCAAGCTGCAGCTCAACCTGCTGGGACAACCCCTGGGAGCTGCTGCATCTCACCCACCACCACCTTTTGTTTTTTCTGCTGGTTATGCTTTTTAAGACCTATTTTCTTGCTTTTAGAGGAAGCAGAGCTGAGGGGCTGTGTCTGGGGGGGGGTTTGGTTGCCACCAGCCACCTCCTCCAGCAGGCACCTCCTTTGCAGGAGCAGCGTTTGACACCCTGAAGCTTTTCCTTGTGCTGCTTTTTTTTGGGAGGAGTGGAAGGTGGGGCCTGATGGAAAAGGTTCAGCATCATGATCATCATCCCCAGCCCCTCGTCAGGCCCCAGCACAGCCTGGAGGGACTTGATATTGGTGGAAAAGGTGACTTTTTGGGCTGCTGGAAAGTTGTGTCCTGGCCTGGCACGGGCTGAGGGCTCTTGGCTCCTGCCCAGGGGAGGTTGGAGGGGAAAATTCAGCCTTGGCATTGCAGGAGGAGGCCGGGCTGGGGCTGAGCTGCCTCCCGAGCTGGATCCACTAGATGGCACCGCTCGCCGTGGCCGTGGGTGCTGAGCGGGACCCGGCACCGCGGGAGTTCCAGCGCCGTGGGCACCTGGAGGCCCCCGCGTGGCACCTGATCCCAGGGAGGTCCAGGGAAGTGGGGAACAGGGGGGGCTGAGGCAGCTGCGGGAGGGGGACATGGAACCACCAAATGGTTGGGGATGGAGGGAACTTAAAGCCCATCCAGTCCCACCCCTGCACAGGCAGGGACACCTCCCACCAGCCCAGGCTGCTCCAAGCCCCATCCAACCTGCCCTTCAACACCCCCAGGGATGGGGCAGCCACAGCTTCCCTGGGCAACCTGGCCCAGGCTCTCCCCACCCTCACACTCCACAATTCCCTCCTCAGCTCCAACCTCCAGCTCCCTCTCCCACTTTTCATCCCTCCCCCTCATCCCATCCCTCCCTGCCCTTGGCCCAAGTCCCTCCCCAGCTTTCCTGGAGCCCCTTCAGGCACTGGAAGCTGCTCTCAGGTCTCCCTGGAGCCTTCTCCTCTCCAGGCTCAACACCCCAACTCTCCCAGCCTGGCTCCAGAGCTGCTCCAGCCCTCCCAGCATCTCCGGGGCCTCCTCTGGACTCTCTCCAACAGCTCCATGTCCTCCCTGTGTTGGGGACCCCAGAGCTGTTCCCAGCCCTGCAGGGGGGTCTCCTCTGCCCTGGGTATTTTCCCTGGGGCACAGGGATTGCTGGGGGCTGTGTGGGGTGTCCCAGGCTGGGGCCACCACCTCAAAAGGGGACAGGGAAGAAAGTCAGGTCCTGCCCCAACCTGTTCCTAAAACCATCCCCAAGGTGTGATTAGTGGATGGGGAGAAAAGGAGGTATTTGGGCTCACCCCGAGGCTCATCTTTCACCCAGTCCAGCTCCAGCAGGTCCCACCCAGCACCTTGTACCCACACGTGGTGCTTACAGGGAGTCCCCTCACTGACCCCCCAGGTCTGGGCTCTCACACCCTCCCTGGTGTCCCCAGCTCGTGGTGGCAGTGCCACCCTGTCCCCGAGGCTGCTGGCAAGGGCACCACATTCCCCAGTTGTCACTGCAGCCCCGAAGGCAACACCAGCCCAGCTTCCCCCAGCCCCACTCCCTTCCCCTCATCATTGCCCTGATTGCCACCAGGAGCACAAATGAGCTGCCAGATTGAGGGGGGGATTGGGGGGGGAGGGGGG
>NW_009952431.1:28287-30982 GCF_000747805.2 Chaetura pelagica
TCTGCTGCCTGTTGTTCCTGTTTGTTGTGTTTCTGCCGTTGCCTTGGCACCCCCCGGGAAAGAGATGCCGGCTGGAGCATCGCGGGTACCCGAGCGCCGGGGAGAGGAGCCTCGGGCTCCCCGTGGGGTTGGGGGGTTTGGGGCAGGGGGGTTGATGAGGGGTGATGTTTGCCCCCAGCTGGGCTGTTGCCCCCCTGGGTGAGCTGGGACAGGCCCTTGTTTTGCACCCTTGAGCTGTGGAGTCCTCTGGATGGGGCTGAGTAAAGAAACGTGGCTTAAAGGTCTGACGAGTTATTCTCCCCCCTGAGGAGCATCCAGGCTCATCCCCTTCCTCCTTGGCCCAGAAGGTGGTGGTGAGGAACTGGGCTGGCTTGCCCAGGGAGGTTGTTGATGCCCCATCAATCCCTGGAGGTTTTTAAGACCAGGTTGGACAAGGTTTTGTGCAAACTGGTCTGGTGAGAGGGGTCCCTGCTCATGGCAGGGGGGGGGGAACTTGATGATCTTTAAGGTCCCTTCCAACCTTCATGATTCTATGACTCTAAGGGAGTGAACCAGCAGTTTGGGGGAGCATGGGGTGCAGCTCCCAGGGGGGTGTGAAGGTGGTGATGCTGTGTGTGTGTGGGGGTGCACCCGTGTCCATCCAGGACAGGAGACATTCCTCTTGTACCTGTGCACCCATCCCTGGCAGGGGGGGGGTCCTTTCCATCTCCTGGAGCTCCTGGGCTGGGTGGAGGGGCTGCTGCCTGCGTGGGCAGGGGGGGCTGGAGGCAGGGGCAGGCTGGGGCTGGGGTCAGCAGAGGAGCATGGCTGAGGAGGGGAGAGGGGCTGAGGGTGGGCTGGGGGGGTTGGTGATGCTTCCAGAGCCCTCCTGCTCCCTCCCACAGCCTGGATGTCACAGCTCTGACATCCACCAGAGCAAGGAACCTTGTGTGTGCCCCAGGGCAGGGCAACCAGGGGTGGGTGGGGGAAGAATTTGCCCCTAGGGGGGGGTCAGGAACCACCCCAGGGGTGTGTGTTAACCTTCTGGGGTGCAGCAGGAGAACTGAGCTCCTCGGGGACATGATCAGGGTCCTGCAGACTTTGGTTCTTTGGGAATAATTCCCACAAGCCAAGGGTTTGGGGGCTCCCTTGCTTCCCATCCCACTCTGCACCAGCAGCGTTGCTGTGGGTAGAGGTGTCGAATTAATGAAGTGATTTAATTGCCCCCCCCATCCCCAAACAGTGCTTGTTTTAACTGAAAAGAGAGGCCTGATGAGGATTCCTGCCCTGAACTGGAAGCTGACTCATTCTCCTCCCAGTGCTGGGGTCAGTGCTGGATTGCAAATAAACACACCAAATTCCCACTGCTCGGCTCTGGGAACGAGCTCCCGGCAGGGAGGGCAGGGGCTGGGGAAGGAGCCCTGGTCTCTGCCTGCATCCCACTCACCCTCCCATAGGGGGGCCTTGGTGGCACCTGGAGCCACCAGTAACAAGACCCCCGGGGGCTGTAGGAGGGGGAAAACCCACCCCTTTGCTCTGATGAGGGTCTGAAAAATCCCAAAGTGCAGAGATTCCCTCTCCTGTTCCTGCTTCCCAAGGCAGGGAGCAAAGATCAGGCCCCAAGTCTCTTGTGTCCTTGTAGCTTCCAGGTGAGGCCCAATTCCTGTTTCCTTTCCTTCCAGCCCTGTTTAGCCCCATCCCCTCCTAAAACCATCGAATCATTTGGGTTGGAAAAGACCTTTGGGATCATCCAATCCAACCATTAACCCAACTCCACTGAGTCTGGTGCTAAACTCATCTCATCGTGGCTTCTGTTGGGACCAGTTCCATCCCAGCATCTCCGGGTCCAGCCCAGCTCTTGGGAGCAAGGAAAACCAAAGCAGTAGGAGGATGGAGCTGGGACTTGAAGCCACATTTGACTCACAGGATGGAGAGGGGGACACGCACAGGACTTTTCACCCCAAAATGTGGGGCTGAGCAGAAGCAGGACCAGCTGTGAGTCACCCTGCAGGAGGAGGGACCTTGTGCTGCTGAGCCAGCGTGGGCTGGTGGCCACGGCCACCATGGAAGGGGAAGCTTTGGCTCATGGATGCTCCAGGGGAAAGAATGAGCTGCAGGGTAGAAACTTCTGCCTGGAGGGACAGGGGCAACAGGCAGAAGGTCTGGGGTCAACCCTATGTCTGAGGGGAGAGAGGGAGGGCTGGAGGAAGGGGCAGGATTTGGGGGATCCTGGTCCCTCTGAACCCTGACCTGGGACACGACTCGCTCTGCTGCTCTGAAACTCCAGGGAAAAAAAAACCCAAAACAACAAGAAACCACACCATAAATCTCCTCTCTGCTCCTGCCACCTTGTCCTCAGCCTTGGGATCCTTCCAGGATGGTGTTCATGAGTGTTTCCCCCCACCCCTCGTTGGCTTCTGGCGCTTGAATCAGCGGACGTGACTCACCGGGAGGAACGGACGGGCTGGGGGAGCTGAGCTCCCCGGCCACCGTGGGTCCCTCTGGACACCAGAGCCAGTGGTGGGAACAACATTCCAAACCCCCTTTCCCTGCCAGGAGACAAACTGGGCTGCCACTCACCCCTGTCCCATACTGTCCCCTCCCAGTGCCCAGCCCAGTGGGTGCAGCCAAGTGGGAACTGGTTGAGCCAGCGCACCCCGTCCTGGCAGAGAGGGGAGATTCCTTGGGTGGGGAGGGGGGGGGTGACACTTTGGGG
>NW_009952431.1:35716-45860 GCF_000747805.2 Chaetura pelagica
GCGGGGCTGCTGCCTGCGTGGGCAGGGGGGGCTGGAGGCAGGGGCAGGCTGGGGCTGGGGTCAGCAGAGGAGCATGGCTGAGGAGGGGAGAGGGGCTGAGGGTGGGCTGGGGGGGTTGGTGATGCTTCCAGAGCCCTCCTGCTCCCTCCCACAGCCTGGATGTCACAGCTCTGACATCCACCAGAGCAAGGAACCTTGTGTGTGCCCCAGGGCAGGGCAACCAGGGGTGGGTGGGGGAAGAATTTGCCCCTAGGGGGGGGTCAGGAACCACCCCAGGGGTGTGTGTTAACCTTCTGGGGTGCAGCAGGAGAACTGAGCTCCTCGGGGACATGATCAGGGTCCTGCAGACTTTGGTTCTTTGGGAATAATTCCCACAAGCCAAGGGTTTGGGGGCTCCCTTGCTTCCCATCCCACTCTGCACCAGCAGCGTTGCTGTGGGTAGAGGTGTCGAATTAATGAAGTGATTTAATTGCCCCCCCCATCCCCAAACAGTGCTTGTTTTAACTGAAAAGAGAGGCCTGATGAGGATTCCTGCCCTGAACTGGAAGCTGACTCATTCTCCTCCCAGTGCTGGGGTCAGTGCTGGATTGCAAATAAACACACCAAATTCCCACTGCTCGGCTCTGGGAACGAGCTCCCGGCAGGGAGGGCAGGGGCTGGGGAAGGAGCCCTGGTCTCTGCCTGCATCCCACTCACCCTCCCATAGGGGGGCCTTGGTGGCACCTGGAGCCACCAGTAACAAGACCCCCGGGGGCTGTAGGAGGGGGAAAACCCACCCCTTTGCTCTGATGAGGGTCTGAAAAATCCCAAAGTGCAGAGATTCCCTCTCCTGTTCCTGCTTCCCAAGGCAGGGAGCAAAGATCAGGCCCCAAGTCTCTTGTGTCCTTGTAGCTTCCAGGTGAGGCCCAATTCCTGTTTCCTTTCCTTCCAGCCCTGTTTAGCCCCATCCCCTCCTAAAACCATCGAATCATTTGGGTTGGAAAAGACCTTTGGGATCATCCAATCCAACCATTAACCCAACTCCACTGAGTCTGGTGCTAAACTCATCTCATCGTGGCTTCTGTTGGGACCAGTTCCATCCCAGCATCTCCGGGTCCAGCCCAGCTCTTGGGAGCAAGGAAAACCAAAGCAGTAGGAGGATGGAGCTGGGACTTGAAGCCACATTTGACTCACAGGATGGAGAGGGGGACACGCACAGGACTTTTCACCCCAAAATGTGGGGCTGAGCAGAAGCAGGACCAGCTGTGAGTCACCCTGCAGGAGGAGGGACCTTGTGCTGCTGAGCCAGCGTGGGCTGGTGGCCACGGCCACCATGGAAGGGGAAGCTTTGGCTCATGGATGCTCCAGGGGAAAGAATGAGCTGCAGGGTAGAAACTTCTGCCTGGAGGGACAGGGGCAACAGGCAGAAGGTCTGGGGTCAACCCTATGTCTGAGGGGAGAGAGGGAGGGCTGGAGGAAGGGGCAGGATTTGGGGGCTCCTGGTCCCTCTGAACCCTGACCTGGGACACGACTCGCTCTGCTGCTCTGAAACTCCAGGGAAAAAAAAACCCAAAACAACAAGAAACCACACCATAAATCTCCTCTCTGCTCCTGCCACCTTGTCCTCAGCCTTGGGATCCTTCCAGGCTGGTGTTCATGAGTGTTTCCCCCCACCCCTCGTTGGCTTCTGGCGCTTGAATCAGCGGACGTGACTCACCGGGAGGAACGGACGGGCTGGGGGAGCTGAGCTCCCCGGCCACCGTGGGTCCCTCTGGACACCAGAGCCAGTGGTGGGAACAACATTCCAAACCCCCTTTCCCTGCCAGGAGACAAACTGGGCTGCCACTCACCCCTGTCCCATACTGTCCCCTCCCAGTGCCCAGCCCAGTGGGTGCAGCCAAGGGGGCTGACACTTTGGGGGGGTGGGATGGGGCTGCAAGACACGCCTGTGTTGTCATCCCTGGGGTGGCCATTGCACCCTGAGGGGACTGGGTGCTGGGATGGTGTGTCACCCTTCATGGTGTGTCACCCTCCCCAGGGACCATTGGAGGGGAGGAGCAGGTTTGAGTTCTGCTGCAAAGGGGGTTGTTTCTTGGGGAGGGGGGAGAAATGGAGAAAATTGCTCCTGGGTGGGTTTATTCCTCTTGGCACTGGGTTAGGGGAGCAGCTGAGCAAGGGTGCCAAATCTTGGCTGGATTAGTTCAAGAGATCAAGCAGCCAAGGGATTAGGGAGTCAAGAGAGCTGAGCCACCTGCAGGGAGGGGGTGAAAAAAAAGACCTATGGAGAAGGATGTTCTGGAGCTCCAGAGAGAGGTGTGCAGGGCTTTGGGGTGATTAGATAAGTGACTCGGAGCCTGAGGGTGATTAGAGAAAGAAATCAGGTTTTACACCAATTAGGTGAAGTCCCTGAGTGAATAGATACAGTGGTGGCTGTGAAAAAAGGTCTCCCAGAGGTCCTGGGCACAGATAGGGCTGAGGATTGATTGAGGGGGCATCGAGGCTGAGAGCAAGTTGATAAGAAAACAAAACAGTGGCTCAATTAGCCTGGGAAAGAGGAGGAGGTTGGGAGATAAGGAGGGAAGAGGGGTTAGTGAAACCAACCCCTGTGGTTCCTGCCACGGGGCTGGAGAGTTGGGAAGGGAGGAAAACGGTCCCAGCTGGATCCTCCAAGAGCTGTGGGGAGCTGGGACAACCTGAGTTTAAAGGAATATTTCAGTTAAATTCCCAGCCTGGCCTAGAGATGAGTTTGTCCTTGGCTGTGGCAGCTCATGGTGGGATGCAGGGAAGCATCTCCAGGCTGCTCCTCTTCCCACCAGGTCTTGCTCCTCCAACCGAGAGAAGCAGCAAGTTCTTAGTTTCAGAGAATTTCTCCTTTTAAAGCAGCTTGTGCCCTGGGCTCAAACCATCACACACCTGGAGCAGGTTTATTCCCTGGAAATGCTGTTACCTCAGGAAAACTCAGCCCTGAGTCCCATCCCAGATGCTCTGGGAACTTTCAGATATGGGGGCCAGACGAGCAAGCAATTAAGTAACTCAACAGAGCCTTGAAATAATTAGACCAAGGAACACAAGCTCCAGAAGATGAGTTTAGTGAAGAAATGGGAGTGTTGGAGAGATGAAGATGAGAAGGGTGATCAGGTCTCGGCACAATTATCTAGAGAAAGTCTGCTCCAGACTGATTAGAGGAAGGGAAAAGAGCTTTCCAGGCAATTAGGTGAGGGAAATCAACTCTGGGCAGGAAGAAAATAGACTATGGAAGAGATTGGGATGGGAGATAGTGAGTTATCTCTGCTCCTGAGCCAGACAAGGGAGCTGGAGGAGGGTTTTCTGAGGTGGAGGGAGAAGTGAGGATTAGGGGGGATTAGGGAGAGGAGGTGGGTGCTGGGAAAGAAGTAGGGAAGGAGGTGGGTTAATTGTCCCTGGGTTTGATCAGGAGGAACAGCCCTGCTCCTGGGGAATGGGAAGAGGAAAACCCTGGGATTGGGGCTACCAGAATAAAAATGGGGGTCCTGGTGTGGGAGGTGGTGGGATGGCCGTGGGTAGGAGCAGGGGAGGGAGGTGGTTGCTGCTTCCAACCCATCACGTGGCAAAATGCTGCTTTAATCCCTAAAACGGGATTAGTCCCTCGTGCCCGGGGAGGTTAAGGACTGGTGGGTTCTTCCTGGGAGGGACTTTGACTTTAGGGCAGGGAGGGAACGTGGCCAGGGAGGAGCACTGGGAGAGCAGCCCCCCAGGATGGGCATCCCCTTGGATGGGCAGCCCCCCAGGATGAGCAGCCCCTCAATGAGCAGCCCCAGGATGAGCAGCCCCTCAATGAGCAGCCCCAGGATGAGCAGCCCCTCAATGAGCAGCCCCAGGATGAGCAGCCCCTCAATGAGCAGCCCCAGGATGAGCAGCCCCTCAATGAGCAGCCCCAGGATGAGCAGCCCCTCAATGAGCAGCCCCAGGATGAGCAGCCCCTCAATGAGCAGCCCCAGGATGAGCAGCCCCTCAATGAGCAGCCCCAGGATGAGCAGCCCCTCAATGAGCAGCCCCAGGATGAGCAGCCCCTCAATGAGCAGCCCCAGGATGAGCAGCCCCTCAATGAGCAGCCCCAGGATGAGCAGCCCCTCAATGAGCAGCCCCAGGATGAGCAGCCCCTCAATGAGCAGCCCCAGGATGAGCAGCCCCTCAATGAGCAGCCCCAGGATGAGCAGCCCCTCAATGAGCAGCCCCAGGATGAGCAGCCCCTCAATGAGCAGCCCCAGGATGAGCAGCCCCTCAATGAGCAGCCCCAGGATGAGCAGCCCCTCAATGAGCAGCCCCAGGATGAGCAGCCCCTCAATGAGCAGCCCCAGGATGAGCAGCCCCTCAATGAGCAGCCCCAGGATGAGCAGCCCCTCAATGAGCAGCCCCAGGATGAGCAGCCCCTCAATGAGCAGCCCCAGGATGAGCAGCCCCCCTGGGATGAGTAGCCCCCCAATGAGCAGCCCCAGGACACCCCACGGCCCCTTCCATCCCCAGCAGAGCCCAGGGCAGCACCCAGACAGCTGGTACTGCAGGTACCCCATGTTGCCCAAGCTTCACCCCAGCTTTTGGGGGGCTGAGCCCCCCTGAGAGAGGCACCACCGGGCTCTGCAGCCCAAGGTGACCCCACGGGGCAGCAGCAGCTGCAGCCTGGAAGTGCCGAATCCCCCGGGAACGGCTGCATTTGCTATTTAATTAGCCCTGGCTGCTGGTGGAGCAGATTTTGCTGGTCTTTTCCTCTCCAAAGCTGCCCCTGGCTTGAATTCACAGGGCTCTGTGAGGCCAGGACCCTCGTGCTGCTTTTTTCCCCTCTTTCCTTGCCTTTTTACATTTTTTTAAAATTTATTTTTATTTCTTTTTTCTTTTTTGCACATCAAAAAGAGGAGAGAGGGAGGGAACACCCATCACCCCAGGCATATGATGCTGACTCTGGTGCTGTGGGAAGGGGAAGCTGTGGTTTGGCTGCCAGATCAGGTTTTGACCTCTGGAAATGACCCTTGTGGAAAGGGAAGAGTCGTTTTCCCAAATGGAGTGAGGGGACTTGGGCAGCATCCCTGGGGGAGCTGGAGTGGGACCAGCCAAGCAGTGATCCAGGGGGATGCTGAAGCCCTGGGTGGTGCTGAGCCGTGTCCTGGCAGTGCTGGATGGTGCTGGGATGTGGGGAAACTGCCTCCAACACCTTTCCCTGCTGCAAACCATCCAGCCCCGAAGGCCACACGCTGGGAACCAAGCCCCAGGTTCACCCAGGCACCCTTTGCAGGTGGTGGAGATTTAAAAAAAACCTTCATAAACATCTCAAAAAATATCTATATTTTTATAAAATATCATTTTCTGTCTTTATTTGTAATGGTGTTGGGTTTTTTCCCCCTCCTCTGATTTGCACTGGTGAGGTTCTGCCGCAGCTCCTGGCGGGTGATGAAGAGCAGAGCCAGGGCCAGCTGGGGAAGGTCTCCTGGACACTCGTCCCTCCTGGCTGTCCCAGTCCTGCTTTTCCCAGCAGGAGGGAACATCTGACATGTCTCCTTCCCCCTTTGGCCTCTCTGCTGTTCCTGTGGGGTGACATTGTTATCTGGGACACCAGCAGAGCCGGGCTCTGCTCTGCTCCCTGTCTCTCCGATACCCTCAGGAGATAGGAGGCAAATCACCCCCCTGGGACCCCTTGTGCTTCACCTCCAGCTGACAGGATGGAGAAGGGTTTTTTTGGCACAGCACGACCCAGAAAAAGCCCTGAGAGAGGCCTGAGGATCCATCCTCCAAGGTCCTGAGGGTGCATCCTGCTCATTCCGAGGCGCTGCTTTTGTTCCGACCCCGACGCCCATTTCAGCCTTTGCACTTTCATTATTATTATTATTATTATTTATTCCCCCCCCCTTTCCAGTTCTGATGACAAATGTATTTGGGGAAAAAAAAATAAAATATTTAGACATTTCCCCTGGAGGGGAAGCTGAGCTGGAAGGGCTCTGAAAGGTCTCCTGCACCTGGGCTGCCTCTGCACCAAGGGCCGGGCTTGGGGACACGTGTGTCCTCAGCCACCCTGATCCCAGCCCCAAGGGTGGGATGTTGGTGCTGCCCCAGGAGGGAACATTCCTCCTCCCAGCAGCTCAGCACCCATTGCCTTCAGAAGTTAGATAAGAAAATGGGTTTGGGCTGGTTTGGGGAGAGGGGTTTGGGGTATGTAGATACCTACAAAAACCCCTACAAAGGTCATATATATAGAAATCTATCTCAGATAGATACAAAATATAATTATCACATGTATATGATTTGAAAATATATCCATATATTAAAAAAATATACTTTTTTTTTGCTTTACATTGTGCTTCTGTCAGGGAATCATTGGTGCCTGTGGCTCCTCCCAGCCCCTTTTTTTCCCATCAGGGCTCAGCCAAGTGTCTGGGTCGGGCCATTTGTCCCCTGAAAGGGCTGGGGAAAGAGGCCACCTGCAGCCCTGCCCCCCTGCAGGGACCTTGGGGGTGTCAGTGGGGACAGAGCCCCCCTCCTCCGTGCTGCTGGCCCCTGGGATGAGCCCACACCTCCCTTCCCAGAGGGCAAAATCCTCAGCCCCGAAACTCGCCTTCCCCACCCCATTTTTGTGCTGCTCACACCCTCTGGTTTTGCTCCTGGGGAGATGTCACCTGGGGCCTGTCCCAGGGGGAGCGTGGCCACCACACCCTGCGTGGAGAGGGGATGGTTCTCATCCCCCCTCCCTTCATCCCATTGTTTTCCCAGCCCCAAGGAATTTGCCTCCCCTGGGACCAGGGGACCCATCACTGTCCCCGTGGGTTTGTCACCTGCTGGGTCCCCACACGTGGGTGCCACAGGCCTGGTGGCATCTGGGCAGCATCATGTGTGGGGCCACTGAGCTGGGCCCTGGGGAGTGAGAGGGGCTTGAGGAAGGGATGAATCACAGAATCATGGAATGGTTTGGGTTGGAGGGACCTTCAAGCTCCTCCAGTCCCACCCCCCATGCAGGGACACCTCCCAGCAGCCCAGGCTGCTCCAAGCCCCATCCAACCTGCCCTTCAACACCCCCAGGGATGGGGCAGCCACAGCTTCCCTGGGCAACCTGGCCCAGGCTCTCCCCACCCTCACAGCCAAGAATTTCTCCCCCAGATCCCATCTCCATCTCCCCTCTTCCAGCTTGAAACTCTTCCCATGTGCTGCTTGGGCTCAGCGAGAGGATTTCAAAGCCCGTTTGCCTGGAGACCTTGCAAAGATGTTTTCCTGCTCTGAATTCCAGGGAGGTTTTGGCAGGGGGGGCTCAGCTGCCCCCCTCCCTCCCCACCCTTTTCTAGGGCGTTGCTGGGGGAAGAAAAGCATGGGAAGAGTTTTGTGGCTGCAAAAGCTCCTCTGCTCCAGCTCTTGTGCAGCCTCCGAACTGCCAGGGTGGGGAGATGATGGGGCAGGGCTGGGTGGTGGGACCAGGTGTCCCAGTCCCTGCTGGGTGGGAAGACACAGGTGGGATGAGCTGCTCCCAAACCACCTTGTCCTTGTGTCCCTTTTGGGAGGGGCCCCACAGGTGTGAGTTGGTTTTTTTTTCACCCAGTGGCCACGTCTGTTCTGCCCCAGCCAGTCCTGGGCTGGGGGGTCCCTGCTGTTCCTGGAGACCCAGATAGACCCATGTGGGATGGGAAGAAGGGAAAGGGGGGGGTCGGTGTGACAGCGAGATGGGCTCTGGGAGTTGGATGTTCCCCTGTTGGTGGGGTCAGGCTCCCTCAGGGCAGGGCAGACCCTGCAGGTTCTGCTCCCTGGGGACAAGGTGGCAGCCACAGGGAGGTGGCTTTCCCCTCCCTTGGTGCTACTTCTGGGGGTCGGGGAGCAGTGTGGGAGCAGGGGGCTGCCTGCCCCTTCCTGCAGCCCCCCCAGCCCCCCCAGCATCCTGGCTCCCTCGTTATCCTGACCCCTGATTACACCCGGCAGGCTCCGCATCGCTGCCGTTGCCCTGGCAACGTGTCGTCGCCACAGCAACCGTGACAACCTTATGTTCATTAATTTAAAAAGGTTCACAGTGTAACAAATGAAATAGTTATAAGCTTGTCAGGGTGTTAAGGAGCAGGGGCTGACAACTCCCCCCCCTCCACACAACCCCCCCCGCAGCTGGAGCGGCTCCAGCCCTGGGAGCAGCTCTGCCTTGGGATGCTCATCCCAGACCCTCCAGTCCAGCTTCATCCCACTTCCCTTAATTGCAGCAATTCGTTTGGGACAATGTTTGGAGCCTCCTGGCACTATGGCATCACTCGGTGATCTCCCTGGGGAGAGGTGGACCTGGTGCAGAACCAGGGCCTGGGAGAGTTGGGGTGTTGAGCCTGGAGAGGAGAAGGCTCCAGGGAGACCTTAGAGCAGCTTCCAGTGCCTGAAGGGGCTCCAGGAAAGCTGGGGAGGGACTTGGGCCAAGGGCAGGGAGGGATGGGATGAGGGGGAGGGATGAAAAGTGGGAGAGGGAGCTGGAGGTTGGAGCTGAGGAGGGAATTGTGGAGTGTGAGGGTGGGGAGAGCCTGGGCCAGGTTGGCCAGGGAAGCTGTGGCTGCCCCATCCCTGGGGGTGTTGAAGGGCAGGTTGGATGGGGCTTGGAGCAGCCTGGGCTGCTGGGAGGTGTCCCTGCCCATGGGGGGGTGGGACTGGATGATCTTGAAGGTCCCACCAACCCAACCCATTCCATGATTCCATGATCTGTGCTACTAGAATGAATATCTCCCTCTTTGTACTCAATATGGCTGCGAGGGGGGAGGATGATCAACCCAAGGGGGTGATTCTCTACATCTTGTTCCCTTGGGAAACATCAGCAGCACCACAAACACCTGAGCAGCCCAAGTCCTCGGCTGGTGGAAGTGAATCCTGGCTGGCTGTGGCCAGCAGCTGGGGGAAAGCAGGGTTTTCCTTGAAGTTTCCAGGTTGCTGGTGGCACCCCAGTACCAAGAGGTGTCAGGGAACTGCAGCTCCTCAGGTGGTGCCAGCTGAGGATCTGGCCCTTCCTTCATCCTGGATCATGGTGCTGCAGTCTCAGCAGACTTCAAGTTGACCAGAACACTTCCATCTCAAACTCTTTGGCTTTTTGTAAGTGAAAACATGAAAGAAACCAGTTAAAGAAAATAATAATAATTTTAAAAACCTCCTGCAACTGCAAATCCACGCGCCGAGCTGAGAATAAGGTCATTTTTTGGGGGGAGAAAAGTGGCTGTTTTAGTTAAAAAGGGTGAATTCTGTGTCACATCCCTTCCTGGTGGGTGCTTTGGTAGCTGGGACCCAGTGTTTCCCACTCCTGATGGTTCATGCACAGGGTCCCTGGTGCTGGCAAAGTGACATCCTGGGGGGTGGGTTTGTCCCTGGTTGCAGCCCCTGAGCAGGAGCTGCTCATTTCTGTGGTCACAGCCCCAGGTTTCCTCACCCACTGGTTCCAAAGCCCAACCAAGCCCACGACCAGCCCTGCAAGGCAAATCGAGCCCAGGCAGGAGTTGGGATGCGAGGATTTGGGCAGCAAATTGGGATTTTGGCCCCACTCTCTGCCTGGTGCTTCAGGGCTGAGCAGCCCTGGAGAGAAATCTGGTGATCTGAGGAGCTCATCTCCTGGCCTTCCAGAGATCCTGCGAAATCTTGCTCAATAATTAAACAAGCAAGGCCTAAAAATAGTGCTGAGATCTCCTATATGTGGCAGGATAATTGAAGGGGAGAGCAGGGAACAAAATGTCCCCTGTGTCCCAACCTTCTCCCTGACAACTCGGTGGGTGCCAGTGGGGGGCACGGGTGGGGTGCTGGGGTTTGGGAGGAAGGGTCTTTGGGGGTGGGTGGCTGGGATGTCTCCTGAAGGAGCCAAGCTTGGGGAAGCTTTTTTTTTCCCAGGAAGAGGCTGCTTTTTATGTTGTGGTGGGACTGGGATGGGATGGTCTTCAGGGGGTGTGGAGGAACCCATGGGGAATGGGAGCAGGACTGGATGCTGTGGGAGCACTGGGAAGAGATGGGATGAGGAAGGGAGAGGAGCCCACAGGGAATTGGAGCAGGGCTGGATGCTGTGGGAGCACTGGGAAGAGATGGGATGAGGATGGAGAGGAGATGGGAATGGGAGCAGGGCTGGATGCTGTGGGAGCACTGGGAAGGGATGGGATGAGGATGGAGAGGAGATGGGAATGGGAGCAGGGCTGGATGCTGTGGGAGCACTGGGAAG
>NW_009952431.1:47414-48372 GCF_000747805.2 Chaetura pelagica
GGATGGGGTGGATGGGGTGGATGGGGTTGGCAGCAACGAGGGCTCCCCAGGAGCATGACCGGGTTTTTCTCTTCCCGGTGGCACAACTGAATGAATCCACGGTGTGGAGCCCCTGGCACCTCCCGTCCCCATCCGGGCTGGGATGGGCTGGGACCAGGGCTGGGAAGGTGCTTTGACTCACGGGTGATAAGGAAGGACCTCACCCAGGAGAGGTTTTTTCCTTGGTGTGCGTTGGGCTCAGCGGGTGCAGGTTGGACTGGCTGGGGGGTGGGGAAGGTGCTGAGCCCGTTCAGTAGGGTGTACGTGTGGGAATGGCAGAGAGTGTCTCCAGGAGGCTTTCAGGAGGGTTCCAGGAGGGTTCCAGGAGGGGCAGGGAGATGGTCGTGCCCAGCCAAGAGGTCCTGGCTGCAGGACACCAGGTCTTTGCTCACGGAGCTGCTCTGCATCTCATGCTCTGATTCAGCAAGACCTGAAACTGAACTTCGGGGAGTTCCTTGAAATCGGGCTGTTCCCCAGCAGCAGCTGCTCCTACACACGGGGGAGATGCACTTGCTGGAGAGGGAGAGCTGAGCTGCAGGTTCCTGCTTGGGAAATGAAAAAAAAAAAACCCAAACCCTGCAAGATGCTCTGCAGTTTTTTACTTCCAAGGCAGACGTTGTCACAGCCTCAGTTGGCTGAGGAGCTGTGAGCTGGGCTTGACCCTCAGGGGTGCTAAAAAACACCCCCCTGGTTGATCAACCCCCCCCCCCCCAACAGTGGGAGGTGGGGGAGGCTCCTGCTGTGCCCACCCTGGCCCAGGTTCTGGTGCTGCCTCTTCCAGGGCAAAGTTGTCACCAGGCTGGGCTGAGCCAAGTCCTGGGTGGGTTTGTTGCTTGCAAAAGGTTTTTGCATATTTCTCTGTATTTCCATGAGAGGAGGTTGGAGCCAGGGGGGTCGGGCTCTGCTCCCCAGGAACAAG
>NW_009952431.1:48797-50781 GCF_000747805.2 Chaetura pelagica
CCCCCCCCAGTTTATCAAGACCAGTGTCCCAGTGACCTCCAGGCTGGTCCAAGCCTCCAGCCAGCCCTGGAAGCCCAGCTCAGGAGGGGATCACCCTCCCTTTGTCACGGTGCCCTGAGCAGGATGTCACAGAGGACAAGCTGTCCCCACGGCGGGGCTGGTGCTGGCCTTGGGGACACTAACACAGGGCTGTCCCCTGTCAAGAGGTGGCCCTGCCTCAGTCCTTCTCTTGGCTGCAGCTGCCCCGTGGGGCTGTGGGCAGGAGCTGGAGGGTGGCTGCCTTCTGCAACGGGCTTTGTGCCCCTTTTTTTCTTGGTAAAACCTTTTCTCCTCCTCTCTCTCGGTGGCTCCTGTTGGAGGGCTCAGCACGATGGTTTCCCCTCACCCCTCTGTCTGCCTTCCACCAGGGAACATGTCCCAGGCCTTGCAGCCAGCACTGGCTGCTGTGGGGTGGGGGATGCTGTGGGGTGGGGGATGCTCCAGGGTGGGGGATGCTCCAGGGTGGGGACTCTCAGGGGCTGCCAGTTTGTGCCCTGGGAAAGAGCAGCACGTTGGCACTCAGCTTTCCATCCAAATCAGGGTCAGGAATCTGTCCCCCAAGAGCCTCAGGGTCAGAGGCAGGAATCTCTGTCCCCCCAAGAGGCTTGTGGTGCCAGCACTGGTGGCACCTTGCCCAGGCTTCCTGGCCTTGGGGCCAGGATCAGGGCGAATCCCTTTCTGAGGCAAAAGGTTATGGGTGGGAAGGAAGCAATTGGAAAGCAAACACCACAGAGTTCCCCCAACCACACAGGGCTTTGGCACGAGGGACAAAAATAGCCCCCCAGGGTTGTGGTGTGGACACAAGGCTGTTTTGGAGGCTGGGGAGTTGCTCTGCCAACCCCCCCCATTCTGAAGCCCTGAGCAGGGGTTGTTGTCCTGCTCTGCTGCAATTGCTGAGACAATCGAGCAGGAGTGGAAATGATGAGCAGGATTCAGGGCCAGCAGCTGAGCCCCTGCAAAACTCACTGCACCCCACGCGTGGCAGAGACCTGGGGCTGTTTCCTGCCTGCAAACCCTGGCCCCAGCCCTCAGCACCCAGCTGAGCTGCACCCTGGGCACGGGCACAGCCCAGATCATAAATAATAGGATGGTTTGGCTTGGAAGGGACCTTAAAGGCCATTGAGTCCCAACCCCCTGCATGGGCAGGGGCACCTCCCACCAGCCCAGGCTGCTCCAAGCCATGTCCAACCTGCCCTTCAATGCAAGCAGGGGGTGGGTGAAACCCACCTCCAGGGGTCAGAAACCCACCTCCAGAGGACAGAAACCCACCTCCAAGGGTCAGAAACCCACCTCCAGAGGACAGAAACCCACCTCCAGGGGTCAGAAACCCACCTCCAGAGGACAGAAACCCACCTCCAGGGGTCAGAAACCCACCTCCAGAGGACAGAAACCCACCTCCAGGGGTCAGAAACCCACCTCCAGAGGACAGAAACCCACCTCCAAGGGTCAGAAACCCACCTCCAGGGGCCAGAAACCCACCTCCAGGGGCACGAGATGCTTGGCTGCCCAGAGCAGGGCTGGGCAATGGCACAAGGGTGGTGGCCCAAGCTGTGCCAAGGACATGTCCACACCATGGAGAATCATCGTAGACCCCCAGTATGGTTTGGGTTGGAGGGACCTTCAAGATCATCTAGATCCAACCCCCTGCATGGGCAGGGACACCTCCCACCAGCCCAGGCTGCTCCAAGCCCCACATTAGATCCTTGGACACCCCAGGGATGGAGCAGCCACCTTAAAGATCACCCAGTGGATCATCTGAGTGGTCTGTGAAGTCCCTTCCAACCCAAACCATCCCATGATCTAAAGCCCATCCATTCCCATCCCCTGCATGGAAAACTGTGGGATGGTTTGGGTTGGAAGGGACTTCACAGACCACTCAGATGATCCACTGGGTGATCTTTAAGGTGGCTGCTCCATCCCTGGGGTGTCCAAGGATCTAATGTGG
>NW_009952431.1:50886-51194 GCF_000747805.2 Chaetura pelagica
CAGTCCCACCCCCCATGGGCAGGGACACCTCCCAGCAGCCCAGGCTGCTCCAAGCCCCATCCAACCTGCCCTTCAACACCCCCAGGGCTGGGCAGCCGGGGGGGCAGCAGCAGGGACCAGGCTCTGCTCCCAGGAGTTCCCAGCCCTGCTGGGCCCTGAGGCCCCCCCTGCCCAGGCTGGGTTTGGAGACCAGGAGAGAGAGGGAAGGAGGATGGAGCCACAGACCTGGAAGCAGAATGTTTACACCCTCCCATGCGAGCTGTGCTCCGGGAGAGAAAACCTCTCATTTCACCCCAATCTGCTTGAAA
>NW_009952431.1:53657-55432 GCF_000747805.2 Chaetura pelagica
GATGGGGCAGCCACAGCTTCCCTGGCCAACCTGGCCCAGGCTCTCCCCACCCTCACACTCCACAGTTCCCTCCTCAGCTCCAACCTCCAGCTCCCTCTCCACTTTTCATCCCTCCCCCTCATCCCATCCCTCCCTGCCCTTGGCCCAAGCCCCTCCCCAGCTTTCCTGGAGCCCCTTCAGGCCCTGGAAGCTGCTCTAAGGTCTCCCTGGAGCCTTCTCCTCTCCAGGCTCAACACCCCAACTCTCCCAGCCTGGCTCCAGAGCAGAGCCAGCCCTCCCAGCATCTCCGGGGCCTCCTCTGGACTCTCTCCAGCAGCCATGGACTTTGATTCCTCACCACATCTGACTCCCATCTTTTCTAAGAATCACCAAATCATTTGGGTTGGAAAAGACCTTCAAGATCACCCAGTCCCACTGTTCCCCCAGCCCTGCCCAGTCCCCACTGCCCCAGGTCCCTCAGCACCACATCTTGGAAACCCCTCCAGGGATGGGGACTCCACCCTGGGCAGCCTGGGCCAGGGCCTGACAACCCTTCCCAGGAAGGAATTGTTCCCAGGATCCAACCTCAACCTCCCCTGGGCAACTTGAGGCCCTTTCCTCTTGTCCCATCCCTTGTTCCTGGGGAGCAGAGCCCGACCCCCCTGGCTCCAACCTCCTCTCAGGCAGTTGTAGAAGAGACAAACAGGTCTCCCCAAACCCAGCCTGGGAGCTCAGGTCCTGCTCGGGTTAGAGGGAGCAGAGAGGGACCAAAAGTCCCAGCAAGGAGAGCTGGATGCTGCTCCAGGGCATGGGATGCTGCCCTCAGCTTCTTCCCTGTGAAACCAGCCCTCGACCAGCTCCTCTCCCACCCTCCCAGTTGCTCAGCGCAGGGAAAGGAGAAAACGTTTCTCCCACTTTAGGTTTTTGCTTGTCTTGGTGATTATTATTATTATTATTATTATTTTTTGTACTAGCCCGGGGGTGTAGGTGGCTGCAGCTCTTGGAAGTCCTGCCTCCTTCCCACTGGCAGAGGGGAAGGGAAAACAATTTCCACTGTCAAGAGGCTTCGTACCAGTTGCACGGAGCCACTGGGCTGCTGTGGGAAGGGAGTTACTCAGCATTTGGTTCCCAAGAGATGAAAAAAAGTCAAAAAGAAATACAGCTCCAAGTGACTTTCCAAAATACTTTGAGGTTCATAGTCGTGTTCTGGTCTCATAAATATCCTGGGTTGGATCCTTCCCTGATTTCCACCCCCTGTAGCTCCTGGAGAGGGACCCGAGCTCGGCTGCTCTGCATTGTTATGACTGTTTTTATTTTTTAGTTCTTTGGCTACATGATCTGGGTTGATTGGAAAACAAACCCCAGAGAATCCTTGAGGAGAGACTGCAAACAGCTCTTGGTGAGATGACTAATCTCTATCTAAACCAACAGGGTGCTAAAAATAGCCCTTATTTCTAACAATAAGGATAATAAAATAACGAACTGACAACAAACAGCCCCAAAAAGCCAAACGCACTGGAAAGACACATTGGGATGGGGGAAAGGATCCAGCAGGGAACTGTGTCACCGAGGCAGGGGGGTGGCAGTGCTGGAGGTGCCGTTCCCACTGGATCCCCGTCGGGCACATCTCACCCCTTGCCCTAACTCAGCTCGTCCTGCCCTCGCTCGGTTTGTCCCCAGCAGGGAAAAGTGAAAGGGCTGAGAAAGCCCCTCCATCACCCTCTGTCCCCCCTGGGGGAGCCCCAGAGCGGGACCCCCTTTCCCAGCTCGGGGCTGCGGATCCTGCTCAGCCCCCC
>NW_009952431.1:55696-58322 GCF_000747805.2 Chaetura pelagica
CCCCCCCAAACCTTTTGGGTGGTCATTTTGGGGTGTTGGGTCCGTGAAGCACTTTTTGGGGGGCTGGGGGACCCTGTGAGAGGGGTGATGTTGGGCAGGGGGGATGGGAGGCACTTGAGCCTGGAGACATCTAAGAAGACAAAGGTGGTGCCAGGGGACAGGGTTTGGGGGTGGACACTGCAGACTGAGGGTGGTGCTTGGGCTGGGTGATCTCAAAGGTCTTTTCCAGCCAGAGTGACACTGGGACGGTCACAGTTTCGGGCAGCGTTTTGGTACAAACGCAGGGACTGCCTCTGTTCCCCCATCCCTGGCAGCTCCCCTGGTGCTGTTCCCATGCCCCAGGGAAGCTGGGGGTGCCCACAGCCAGTGCTCCAGATGAGTGTGATCCAAGGGGGCTGGGACATCCCTGTCACAAGTCCCCAGCCCCCTCGTGCAGGGCCTTGTGTGTGACACAGACATTCCTTGGTGTCCCTGTTTCCTGGGGCACCAGCCTCGTGCTGCCTCCCCGGCTGCACCTCCACGGGCTGGATGGACCCACAGAGGAAATCATCTTCCACGGAGGCTTCAATCCTGGCACAGGTTTTATCTGCTGGGAGCAATCCCAAACCAGTTTGATTTTGGTTTTTACTGCTTTCTGTGGCACGTGGGAGCCTGCCCAGGCCCACCATGCCACGGGCATCCCTGGAGAAGGGAAATCTGTGCCCCATGCTGGACCCGTGTCCAATCCCAACACTTTTCCAGCCAGTCCTCAGTGGTGGGAGAGAGAACCAGGACCTGCCATGGCCCTCGGTGCAGACCCAGGAGCACAGGCTGGAGATCTGCAGCCTTCCAGTCACCAGCTCCATCCACATTCCCAGCACCCACCCACCACCAGCACTGCCCCAGGGCTCTGGCACCAAACAAGGTGGCCAGATGGGGACAGCACCAGGTCCCCAAACCCTAAAAATCAGAGTCCTGCCCCAGTCCACAGCCCTGAACTGCAGTGGGGAGTCATTGCTCAACTGGTTGGATTTCTTGAGGGTAACCACAAGGCAATTCGTGCAGGTTGAAGCTGCAGGAGGAGCTGGAGGAGAGGGAACACAATGCCCTGGCTTGGAGCTGGGCCTGGGCACCACGGTCCCAGGGCCAAGGAGTGTCCTTTGCCAGGGGGGTCAGTGCTGGTGGCATCTGCTCAGCATATAGTCCAGGCCCTGAGGGTTTGGCTGGGGCAGGACCAGCTTTGCACCCACGTCCTGCAGGAGCAACGTGCCTTGGAGATGCAGGAGGTCGTCTGTGGCAGGGCTGTGTCTGTGCCCACCAGGGGTCTGTGCTGGCACCAGACACTGAGCCAGGACCCTCTGCTGCCTCTGAGTGCTGGATCCAGCAACTCCACAGCAGAACTGGTCCCTTCACCAGGGTGAGGGGCAACTACCATGTCCCAGCCTGGCTTTCAGGGACATGGGCCAAGGCTGATGCTGGGGTTCAGGGTTGGGATGGTGACACCTGAACCTCACTGCTCTGCACCTCATCCTCCCTCATGGGGCTCTGGGCAAACCCCACCTTCCCCCAGTCACCCCGGGGGGGCTGCTCTGGCCGTGGGGCTGGGCTGCCCACAGGGATGTCCCCACTCTGCTGCTGTGGGAAAGCACCAACAAGAGTGGGGCTGTGCTGACCCCCTGCCAGACCCTGTGGGCACTAGGGTTGCAACTTTCCCCCCTTTGGCCACAGCTCTGCCACTGACCCCAGCTCATCCTCACCCCCCAAGTCCCCTGGCTCTGCCCCCAACCTCAGCCCCCTGGCTTGGAGCTGGGCCTGGGCACCACGGTCCCAGGGCCAAGGAGTGTCCTTTGCCAGGGGGGTCAGTGCTGGTGGCATCTGCTCAGCATATAGTGCAGGCCCTGAGGGTTTGGCTGGGGCAGGACCAGCTTTGCACCCACGTCCTGCAGGAGCAACGTGCCTTGGAGATGCAGGAGGTCGTCTGTGGCAGGGCTGTGTCTGTGCCCACCAGGGGTCTGTGCTGGCTGCAGACACTGAGCCAGGACCCTCTGCTGCCTCTGAGTGCTGGATCCAGCAACTCCACAGCAGAACTGGTCCCTTCACCAGGGTGAGGGGCAACTACCATGTCCCAGCCTGGCTTTCAGGGACACGGGCCAAGGCTGATGCTGGGGTTCAGGGTTGGGATGGTGACACCTGAACCTCACTGCTCTGCACCTCATCCTCCCTCATGGGGCTCTGGGCAAACCCCACCTTCCCCCAGTCACCCCGGGGGGGCTGCTCTGGCCGTGGGGCTGGGCTGCCCACAGGGATGTCCCCACTCTGCTGCTGTGGGAAAGCACCAACAAGAGTGGGGCTGTGCTGACCCCCTGCCAGACCCTGTGGGCACTAGGGTTGCAACTTTCCCCCCTTTGGCCACAGCTCTGCCACTGACCCCAGCTCATCCTCACCCCCCAAGTCCCCTGGCTCTGCCCCCACCCTCAGCCCCAACTCCTTCCACCCCAGCCCAGGTTCTTCTCCCCCAGCCCCAGAGTTTTCCCCCAGGTCTCAACCACCCCCTCAGCCCCAGCCCTGCTCCCCTCCAAGTCCCCTGTCTCTCTGACCCCCCAGCCCAGCCCGGCTCTGCTCCCACCCCCCCAACCCTCCCTGTCTC
>NW_009952431.1:61457-67202 GCF_000747805.2 Chaetura pelagica
GGAGTGGAGGTTTCTTCTGTTTTTTTCCCTCCCTCCCCCCCCGGGGCCAGCTCGGGGCTGGGGGCCCCTGGCCAGGGCAGCACCCCGTGCTGCCTCTGTCCCTTGGGAGCTCCGAGCCAGAGCAATCCCTGGGCATCGCTGCCCGTGGGCTCCTGAAGGTCACAGACCTCTGGAAAGGCCCCGTGGCTTCTCCTTCCCTTCTCCCCCCCTCCCCAACTACCTTGCCCTTCATCCCCTGCAGTTGTCGTGGCTCTGCCAGGCTGAGGCATCTGCACTTGTGCTGGGCTGGGAGCAGGTGGGCAGGGGGCAGCGGGGGCAGCGCCGGCGGGATGGGCCGTGTCTGTGTCGAAGGGGCCTCAGCTCTGTGCCTGGTGGTTCCCTGCTTCCACTCCTGCCCTGCTTTCCCTCCCTCCCTGAGCAAACCCTTGTGCTGGGTGGTCGCGCCCCTGCGTGTGCTCGGCCCTGCGGGAAGCTCTGGGGACCTTGGGAAGCGCTGGCTTTGTCAGCGGGTGACCTTGGGCACGTCCCTCGGCTTCCCCGCGCTTCGGTGTTGCTCTCAGGGGTCTGTGTGGGGGTGTTTCATGTGTTTAAACCCCCCCCCTCTGCTCTCCTCACTGGTGCAGGGCTCTTGGCTCCGCTTGGCAAGTCCGGCCACAGAGCTGGGAAGGACTGTTGCTATTTTATCCCGTCCCCGAGCGGGCAGGGTGGAGGTGCCGGAGTCACCCAGGGTGGATTTTTCCCAGGCTGCCAAGTGAAACAAGTGGGGTCTGATTCTCATTGAAAGCTTGCGGCCCTTTCCTGTGACTCTGGCGACGTAAAGGAGCCTAAATATGGTCATAAACCACATCCACGTCGAGGTCCCTGCGTGCTGCCCGGGCAGCGGCGCGGCGGCTTCGCGCGCGGGAGAACAAAGCCCAAAGGCTGGGATGGGGAGTCAGGGAGCAGGACCCGGCTTCTGTGGGGCTGGATGCGCTGGGAGCTGCTGCCAGCAGAGCCTGGCAGGGAGGTGTTGGTGCTGGTGCAGGCCCCAGTTCATCCCACTGTGGAGGAGGGATGGAAAGCAGGGATGGGGGTGATGCCACCTGGCTCATCCTGGAGGAGCAGGAGGGGAGGACGTGGTTACGGGCGAGTCATTCCAACCTAGAGAAGCATCAGTGGTGAGGGGCAGGAATTGCTTTTCCTCCTTTTTTTTTTTCCAAGGCAGAGAGCTCTTCCTGAGGTCAGCACGGGATGTCACAAGGGCCGGCTGGGAAGTAAAGCTGCTTCCTGGGTTGGCTGGTTTGGGAACGGAGGGGAAGAAGGGCCGGGATGTGTGTGTCCCCTTTGGCATCTGCTTCTTTGCCGGATCCCTGCTGCCCCAGCAGGTGTCCCTGGCAGCCCGAGGCTGTGCAGGGTGAGCCCAGGGGCTGCCTGGGGCTGGGGAGCTGAGCATCCCGTTAATAACCATCCCGTTAATAACCGGGAGACGCGAGCGGGGCAGCGGCGGGGACGGCCACCCTGCCGGACTTCCCCATCTGCAACCAGAGCTAAAAATACCCCCTCTGCCTCTCCCCGGAGCCATCCCATCTGTTCCCAGGGTGAGCTCCTCAGGCTGGGGGCTCTTTTTCTTATTTTTCCAGCTCTTTTGGCAGCTCCTGAGGGCTGTGGTGTCCCGAGTTCAGAGGTGACTTTATCACATATGACATTCCTGCCCCCGGGAAGGGACGGGAGCAAAAACTGAGTGAGTCAGAGCAGGGGCAGGGAGGAAGAGGAGGAGGAGGAGGAGAAGGAGGAGGAAGAGGAGGCACAGAAACCCGTGGCCATGCCAGGTGCCCCCGGCCACACTCACCCTCCCTGCCTTGATGACTTTACCACCCAACGCACCGTTCAGGGTTGTTTTTATTTTAGTGGCCGTTTTTTCCCTCTATTCATCCCCCTCCCCAACTAGAGGAGCTTTCAATAATAACACTACTAATCAAAAAGCTGAAATTTGTTAATCATTGGGTTTGATCAGAGCTCAGGCAGCGCCGGAAGACCTCGAGGTTTTTTTTCCCCTCTGCCTCGTTTGAGCAGCACTTTGCTTTTGCTTTCAAGATGGATCTAGAGCCGCCTGCCTGCCAGCAGCTCTACCTCCACAGATCTGTCGCTTTTCATCTCACACTCCAGTTTGCTTGTGGGTTTTGTGTTTTGTTGGGTTTTTTGGTTTTTTTTCCCCTTTCCTTGCCATTTTTTCACCCTCCCGGTGCCTCCTGCTGTCGCTGGAAAAACCGGACAAGGCCTCGCGTCCCTTCACAAATCAAATAGGTATAAAAACAGGGTCCCCCGTGGAGTGAGGGTTTGTTAAATACCTGGGAAATCGATTTGGGGTGGTGTATTTTTTTTTTGGGGGGGGAAGGGTGGGCTGTGCCTTTGCTGCCTGTTAAGTGGTGGTTGAGAGATTGGGGGAGTTGGGCCTCCGAGTTGCGCGGGGAGAGGTTTTTGGGGCAGGGAGTGTGTTTTGGGTGAGTTTTTGGGGGAAGGGAGAGGTTTTGAGGGAAGGAAGAGGATTTGGGGAAGGGAGAGACTTTTGGGGAAGGGAGAGTGTTTTGGGGAAGGGAGAGGTTTTTGGGGAAAAAGTTTTTTGGATGGATGGGAGGAGTTTTTGGGGAAGGGAGAGGATTTGGGGAAGGGAGAGACTTTTAGGGAAGGGAGAGTGTTTTGGGGAAGGGAGAGGTTTTTTTTGGGAAAGAAGAGGTTTTTGGGAAGGGTGAAGCTTTTGGGGAAGGGAGAGGTTTTTGGGGAAGAGAGGGGTTTTTGGAAGGGAGAAGTTTTTGGGGAAGGGGAGAGGTTTTGGGGGAAGGGAGAGGATTTGAGGAAGGGAGAGGTTTTTGGGGAAGCGAGAGGTTTTTTTGGGGAAAGAAGAGGTTTTTGGGAAGGGAGAAGTTTTTGGGGAAGGTTGAGGTTTTTGGAGAAGGAAGAGGGTTTTGGGAAGGGAGAAGTTTTTGGGGAAGGGTGAGGTTTTTGGGGAAAGGGAGAGGTTTTTGGAGAAGGGAGAGGTTTTTGGGGAAGCTTGTCCTGTTTTTGTGTGCCGAGGTGTGGGGGTGCAGCAGCTGCTCCCCAGTTCCCAGCTGCTCTCTCCCCAGCTCTAGGGAAGCCTCTCTTTGGGGGGGTGGTTATGGGTGAGGTGTGTGGGGTGACACGGTGGCTGTCCTGGCTGTGTTTGGGTGCTGAGATGCTGGAGGAGCCACCAGGAGCCTGTTCCCAATGCTGGGCGCTGCCGTGGGGCTTGTGGTACTGGCGATGGGCCCTGCCAGGGCCACACGTGTCACTCCAGGCTGCTCAGGACATGGATTCTTTCCCACCCTACAATTTAGCTGCTGGTTTTCCCGGAGCCGCCGCGCCCGGTGCCCGCGCTCGGGGGGGGGGCCCAGCGACCCCGACCCTGCTTTAATTAGCCAACACTAATTGTCATCTAGAAGGGAGGCCTCACTGTCCTTGCTGACATTGCCCTGGAGGTTCCCTGGCTCCTGCCAGCAGGAACATCTCAAGGTCAAAGCCACGCTGTGGCCTTGGGCTGAAGCCTTCCCACCTCCTGCCTTGAGTCAGGCTTGGTTTGGGGTTGGGAAGGTGGTCATTAAGTGACCTATTTCTGGCCAGGGAGGAGGAGGAGGAGAAGGAGGAGGAGGGAATCATTGCTCTTTCCAGAACTTCAAACAGCTTCCAGCAAACGTCCGGCTCAAACCCAAAACCTCTTCCAGGAGGGGGTGGCTCCCAGTGACCCCCCACCAGGACACATGGAGTGTGGGTGGGGGTCTGGGTGCTGTGGGGGGGGGTGATCTCCTGCTGCCACATCAGCCTTATATTATTTTTTGGAGCAGGCAGGGCAAAGCTGCATTTTTAAATCCCATTTTTTTTCAATTTGGGGCTCCCAACATGTTAAAAATATTTGTGTTTTGGTTGTGGTTTTTTGTTGTTTGTTTTGTTTTGTTGTTTTTTTAATTTTTAAAAATTTCCCAGCACAGAAAAATAGCAAAGAGAACTGGGAGGCAGCACCAGGGTCCCCAGCCTGAGCTGTCACCTCTTTGGAAGCTCAGCTGGGAAGGCAGCAAGAAGGATTCCTCCTCCTCTTCCTCCTGCAATATGAATTTGCATTGCCTGGGAGGTCGTATCCTGCCACCCCACGGGAGGGTGCTGGGGGGGTGTCAGCAGCCCTGAAACCCCCAGTAGCCCCCCCCAGTAGCCCCCAGTTACCTACCTGGGAGGATGTGGTGGAGCTTGTGGGTTGGAAGGTGTTATTGATGGATCTGAGCAGTGGTTATAAATAGCTCTGCTTGAAAGTTTTCATCTTCCTTTTTAAATGAAAGTGCCTTTTGGAACAATGTGACTTTTCTCCCCATCCCTTTGGAAAGCATCTTTGTCTTTTTTTTTTTTAAACTTATTTTGAAGATTAAACCTTTTTTTTTTATTATTAGTATTATTAAAGAGAATTTTTCCTTTCCAATTATTGGAAGGATTCAGGGGAAAATTGTGCAGCACCAAAATGCCCAGGAACACATCCCATGTCGTGCAGGTGGGGAAAATATGTGGGGTCAGATTTTGTCTGGGTTGGTTTTCCTTAAAAAAAAAAAAAAGGAATCTGAGAATGGAAAATGTTCCTGGAGCCAAGGAGAGTTTTCTCTCCAAAGTTGGCAGCATTTTTTTGGGGGGGGGATGGAGGGAGATGGCTGAAAAAAAATGGGGTTTGTTTAAAAAAGCTGCATTGAGGGTGAAGAAAAGAAGGAAGTTAAATGCGTGAAGTAGATTGGAGGAAGGAGTTTTGTTGGGTAAAAAAAATACCAAAACAACAAAAGCAAACAACTGGCAACGTTTCTGGGTTTCTGTCTGGAATTTTTTGGTTGTAAAACCTGAAATCCTCCCCCACCCCGAGCAGGAACCCTGGGCTGTGGTGCTGCAGCAGGAGTTTCCACTGAGAGGGAAGACAAAAACTGAAAGAAAACCAAAGTGGGGGAGTTATTTTGACCAGTCACATCTTGTTCTTCACCAGTGTGGTCACCCAGACCTTGGTGGTCTGTGCCCAGAGCTCCTCCTGGGAGTGGGAGATAAACAAGTGGGAATAGGAGTTGCAGGAGGGAATGGTCAGGATGGGGATCCAGGAATGGGTGCTCCTGGTTCAGGGTGGCACCCATGGGAGAGGGTGGAGGAATTCTGCACAGCTTGGCCCTGCCCAGAGATGAGTGGGGTTTTTTACCAGCCTTGAGGTGGTGGGAGGCAGAGATGGGCTGTGTGTGTAGCCAGGGGGGGCTGAGCCCTCTAAATGTCATGATAAATGTCCCCGTGGGGCTGGGACCTGCAGGTCCCTCACCAGCTCTCAGCCTGTCTTGTCCCCCCCAGGGAGCAGTGTCCTGTGGTACCTGCAGCATCTCCAGGCTCTACATCACTGGTGCTGCTTGGCTGGAGGAGAGGGTGGCAGGTTGTCATGGAGTGGTTTGGGTTGGAAGGGACCTTAGAGATCATCTAGATCCACCCCTCTGCACGGGCAGGGACACCTCCCAGCAGCCCAGGCTGCTCCAAGCCCCATCCAACCTGCCCTTCAACACCCCCAGGGATGGGGCAGCCACAGCTTCCCTGGGCAACCTGGCCCAGGCTCTCCCCACCCTCACACTCCACAATTCCCTCCTCAGCTCCAACCTCCAGCTCCCTCTCCCACTTTTCATCCCTCCCCCTCATCCCATCCCTCCCTGCCCTTGGCCCAAGTCCCTCCCCAGCTTTCCTGGAGCCCCTTCAGGC
>NW_009952431.1:68391-69902 GCF_000747805.2 Chaetura pelagica
CAACCTGGCCCAGGCTCTCCCCACCCTCACACTCCACAATTCCCTCCTCAGCTCCAACCTCCAGCTCCCTCTCCCACTTTTCATCCCTCCCCCTCATCCCATCCCTCCCTGCCCTTGGCCCAAGTCCCTCCCCAGCTTTCCTGGAGCCCCTTCAGGCCCTGGAAGCTGCTCTAAGATCTCCCTGGAGCCTTCTCCTCTCCAGGCTCAACACCTCAACTCTCCCAGCCAGGCTGGAGTGGCTGAAAGCCCAGCAGCTTCTTACAAACCCAACATTGCCCATCACTGCCACCCTCTCCCTGCCAGGCAGCACAGGGGGAATTTCACCCTTTGAAATGGTGCTGAAGGAGCTTTGACTTTGGCAGGAGCTGCTGGTTGAGGCATCTGGAGGGCTTGGACTGGCTGAGAACTTACTGGAGAAGCCATGGAGTGTGACACCCAGCATCTCCTCTGGTGCTCACACCACTGGGGAGGTCGTGGTGGAGGTGAGGAGATGCCTGTTATCCCTGGGGATAAACCACGTGCTCCCTGGAGAGGTGTCTCTGCCCTAAAAACCCTGCGACAGCAGCAAATTAGTTTTTGATAAATGGGAACTGGGTGGCAGGGTTGGGTGGAGGCAGGGCTGGCTGGAATGGGGACTCAGGGCTGTTTTCAGTCTGGTGTTCCAGGGAGGAGCAGCACTTGGGATGGTGGGATCAGTGTGTGTGTGCTGAGTTCTCCTCTGAGTGCCTGGACCAGCCTGAGGGGCTCCTGGGAAGGGCTCAGGGCTGTGGGATTGGGATGCAGCAGGAGCTGCTCTTCCAGGTCCTTCTCTTGGGTGATGCTCTCCCCAAGATGATGGAGACCCCAGCCCTGGAAGTGTTGAAGGGCAGGTTGGATGGGGCTTTGGAGCAACCAGTTAAGAGAAGGTTGGGGAGGGGGCAGCTGAACACCCCTGCAAAGACCTGACTGGAATTTGGAGCAGGAAGAGGCCTTTGCAAGGTCTCCAGGCAAGGGGGCTTTGAAGTCCCCTTGCTGAGTGCAACCAAAAGTGGGAACGATTTCAGTTGGGAGAGGGAAGATTGAGATGAGATCTTGGGAAGAAATTCTGGAGTGTGAGGGTGGGGAGAGCCTGGGCCAGGTTGCCCAGGGAAGCTGTGGCTGCCCCATCCCTGGGGGTGTTGAAGGGCAGGTTGGATGGGGCTTGGAGCAGCCTGGGCTGCTGGGAGGTGTCCCTGCCCATGCAGGGGGTGACACTGGCTGAGTTTTCACATCCCTTCCAACCACAACCCGTTCTGTGATGATTCTACGGACATCTCCCTCCATGTGGCTCCTTGAGGACTCCGTGCCCCATCTCCTGGGTGTCGGGCACACTCCTGGCTCCATCCCCACCCTTCCCTGCCTCAGCAGGGCCCTCCTGCCCACGCTGGGCACAACTCGCGCCTCTCGCTCGCTCCTTCCAAAATATCCCCGGGGCTGCCTCTTTGCAGCAAATCTGTCTCCTCTCTTGGTGCTGGGGAAGGGGGGCGGGGGGT
>NW_009952431.1:69961-73866 GCF_000747805.2 Chaetura pelagica
CAGGGGAGAGTCTGGTGTGGGGTTTTTTTCTTTGGGGGGAGCACCCTGGTGGTTTTTTTGGGGTTGGTGTGGCCCTCTCAATTTGGTTTTTTAGGTTGTTTTAATGGAAGTGAGGGAGGGGGTTCGTGGGGCGAAAGGGGTTTTGGGGATGGAGTGAGATGAGGGGAGTTGGGTGGCCCTGCTGGGGAGGGGGCTTTGTCCCAACACAGTGATGTGGGTGCTGACTTGGCCTGTTGGGTGGGTGAGCTCAGAGCTGAGTATCTCCCACTGGAGGGTGAGGGGGTCCTGGTGGGGAGAGATCCTGGGTGATCTTGGGTGTTGGTGGAGCCACCTCTGCAGCAGAGTGGCTGGGACAGGGCTCTACCCCCCACCAAGGAGGCAGCTTCATCCCACTCCCTGCCCCCCAAGGAGGGGAAAAACTGCACGTCCTCACTCCAGGCACCCAGGACAGGAAGCAGAGAGTGAGGCTCTGGGTGAAAATCAAGAGAGTTTGGGGAAAAAAAAACCATTTCATTGCCCTTCGGGTCTTCTGGAGGTCTGAGCCCAGACCCCAGCGTGTGCTTTCGTGAGCAGAATTTCACACCTGCCCTTTCTCTGGCTGCTCTGGCTGAGATGGGAGTGGGAAGGTCAGGAAGAGGTTTCCCAGAAGGAAGGATGTTCTTGCCTTGTCCTTTCCAGCAGAGAGGACCGGGCACCACGAGCTCAGCATCCGCTGGGGTGACCTTCAGCTTCTTCTGCTCAGCCAGGGGGGGAGGCTGCTTTGCATACCCTCTCCCCACCGGGCTACACGTGTACCCAGCACCCGGGGTCTTTTTCTTATGCAAATGCAGCTTTGTTTTTAGCTTCTTGAAGGTAAATACCTTGGAGGCTAAATAGGGAGCTGTGGGCACTGCTAAAAGCCACCCTGATGGCTCAGAGCGTGGCAGGGTGGATGGCCAGGCTGGTGGCCTGAGGGTTTGGCTTCTCTTTGGGGACTGAAAGAAAATGGTGTCGTTTTTGAAATTTTTGGCCTCCCCCGAGGTTGTATGAGCTCTTCTGAAGAGCCCAGCCAGGTAGAAGTGGGACATTGCACCAAGAAGTGTTGCAAGCCCCAGCATGGGGTCCCATGGCTGGTGAGCAGCACCCACTGGTCCATGCCTGGAGTGCCCAGAGAAGGCCATGGACATGATCTTTTGAGTGGAGCAGCTCTGCTCTGGAGCCAGGCTGGGAGAGTTGGGGGGTTGAGCCTGGAGAGGAGAAGGCTCCAGGGAGACCTTAGAGCAGCTTCCAGGGCCTGAAGGGGCTCCAGGAAAGCTGGGGAGGGACTTGGGCCAAGGGCAGGGAGGGATGGGATGAGGGGGAGGGATGAAAAGTGGGAGAGGGAGCTGGAGGTTGGAGCTGAGGAGGGAATTGTGGAGGGTGAGGGTGGGGAGAGCCTGGGCCAGGTTGGCCAGGGAAGCTGTGGCTGCCCCCTCCCTGGGGGTGTTGAAGGGCAGGTTGGATGGGGCTTGGAGCAGCCTGGGCTGCTGGGAGGTGTCCCTGCCCATGCAGGGGCTGGGACTGGATGAGCTTGAAGGTCCCTTGCAACCCAAACCAGTCTGGAATTCTCCACTTTCCCATTTGTGTAGTGACACACTGGGATTTTTTCCCTTTAGCAGCTCAGGGACTCTTTGGTCCCAGCATCCCCCCACCCTCCGAGCATCCCCCCCTGAAGCTGCATCCAGGCTCCCTGGCTCCATCAGGGGCCCGATGGTCATTCCCACATGGCTCCCAGTCCCTGGGATTCTGATTTTACCATCAGGATCTTCCTCCCATGCTGTGACTGGAGTGGCACTGGACCCTGTACTGGTGCTGCACAGGATCAGACCCCCCTTTCCTCACCTCCCTGCTCCCTCACGGAGCGTGTGGGCGAGCATGGCGTGGGCTGAGCTGTCCCTTGGGGCTTTCTGGCTTCCTTTGGGACCCCGTGGGCCCATCTTCCTTCTGCCTGGGGGTCACAGGCCGTTGGGCTGGGCCTTGGTGGGGGTGTTTGTGCACCAGTTTATTTATATTTGTGCCTCTTGCGGAAATTTTTCGTCACGGCAGGTGCTGGTTCAGCATGTGGTGATGGGGTAGGGAAGGGGCTTGGGGTGAGGAGGGGGTGGAAATGGGGTTCAAACTGGTTTATCTTCTACTGGTGCAATTTTCCTATTCCTGTGCTGCAGGAGAGCTTGAGGCTCTTGGGATTTTGGGGGGGTTTTGGGGGGGTTTGGTGCTCGTGGGGTGTTGGGGGGGAGGTTTGAAGCTCTTGGGATGTTGGGGGGGGGGGGTTTGAAGCTCTTGGGGCTCCAGTTTGAGCCTTGGTTCATCCCTCCTGTGGTCACTTTCCAGCCTGCAAACTTCCTTTCATGAGCTCAGGGGCTGGACCATGATATTGTGACACCAAGAGCACCCAGAGGTGTCTGGTGGCCTTGCAGAAACACGGAGCAGCAGCTGGGTTTTCTCCCCTTGGGAGCAGGACAGGAGCTTGGGAGCTCCTGCATCCCATTGGTGCTGGGCTGGCACCAGGGCCTGACACGGGCAGAGCAAGGCAGAAAGGAAAAGTGGTGGAAAATAAAGGTCCCAAAGGACTGGGCAGCTCTTTTGGAGCTGCTTCTTTGCAGAGAAGGTTGGCTTTGCCACCAGCCTGGGGCTGAGCTGTGGTGGCTGCAGCTCAGCCCACCCCAAAATAGGCTGTTCCTGCTGGGGACTTCAGATTTGTCCCTTGGTCCTGGTAGAGTGGCAGGTTGAATCCTCCAAAACCCTGCAAGGGCTGGAGCATCCATGCCTGGGGAATCTGCTTCCCAAATGATGCCCAGAAGTGGGGGCAGGAGCTGCTCCCACCCCCACGGCTCTTCTTGGTTCTTTCTTTCCTTTCTCTTTCTGGTTTTGGGTTTTTTGGTGTGGGTTTTTTTGGTTTTTTTTTTTAATCCCTAAGTACCTCCCCAGTGCAGCTCTCCCATATTTCAACCACCTTCTCCCTCCTGTTCTGGCACTGGAGTCCCTAATGCTGAAATTATAGCATCACCCTGGTTGCCGTGGCAACGCGCAGGGATGCTGGGAATGAAAAAAAAGAAAGGGACCCAAAAGCTCTCCCAAGGATTATGACTTCAGTGAGGGATCAGGCTGGAGGGGAATCTGGGTCATGGCTGGAACAGGCTTTTCTTCCAGCCTGTCTTGGGTAATTCCCCTTCCCGTGAGGGGGGGGACACACACACGACACGTCAGGGCAGAACCTGCAGCAGCACCCACGGGTGCTCCCCGGGGTGGCTCTGGGTGCCCTGCCCTCCTTGCACAGGAGGTGCCTCCTCACCTGGGTGCACCCCAGGAAAGAGCATCCCCTGGGAGCTCAGCATTCCCCCAAAACCCCCCTCACACCCTGTTACAAAACAGGGGCTGCTGCCACATCCCCCCCAGACGCCGGGTACAACTTTTCTCTCTCATCCCCTCCCCGAACAAACTACGACTCGATTTTTTTTCATTTTTCTTTTTTTTTTTTGCTCCTTTTTTTTCCCCCTCCTTCCTCCCTTTTTCCACACCCCCAGAGCTGCTGTTGCTGGTGGCAGGGAGCCCAGACTCTGTAGGAACTCAGAAATGCTGCAGATCCAAGCCCCGGCTGCCCTCTCGGTTTCGCAATCCTTTGGAGGGGGGAGAGAGAAGGAATAAAATGGGAGGGGATGATTTTTTTTTATATATATGTATTTTTTTTTTTTTCCTTCTTTTTCAGAGATTTATAGACTTTCCCACCAGTAGGAACAAGGAGCCAGAGCCGAGCAGCCCGTTTTCTGCAGTAAGTTTCCAACATTCTCTGGCCTTTCTGAAACCCTCCGTGGCCTCGTTGATGGTGGGTTGGGTTGGTTTAAATCTTGGAAAGGCAGCAGTGATGGGGGGGAGGGGGGGGGCAGGGG
>NW_009952431.1:74074-84788 GCF_000747805.2 Chaetura pelagica
CTGCCAGGATGAGGGGCAAAGGTTCCCAGGATGAGGGGCAAAGGCTTCCGGTGTAGGGGGCAAAAGCTGCTGGTTTGAGGGGCAAAGGTTCCCAGTATGGGGGGCAAAAGCTGCTGGTGTGAGGGGCAAAGGTTCCCAGTATGGGGGGCAAAGGCAGCTGGTGTGGGGCAGTGTTGTTGCTGGCACCAGGCAGGGCAGGGGGAATGAGCTCCCTGGTGCTGGAGGTGGGACATCCATCCCCTCAGGGGCTTTTTGGAGCTGTTAGAACCTTTTTCCACCCGTTTTTCCCCCCCCAGTTCCCGGTGCTGCCGGTGCCCGCGCTCCCTGGTTCCTGCCGGGCTGGGCACTGCCTGCCCTGCTGCCCTGGTCACCCTCTGCCCTCCGGGGGGTGTCTGGGGGTGGGTGACACCGAGATAAATACCACTGATGTGCAGGTAGTTGCAGCCTGCGGGCTGTGCCCTGCGCGGTGGGTAACGGGGCTGGGCAGGGCTGTCAGGGCTGGGTGTGCAGGCACCTGCCCCACGTTGTGGCCACCTCCTGTCCCCACAGGTGCCACCTCAACCTGCACCCTGCGAGGGCTCAGCTCCCCCCTCTGCACCTTCCCACAGGATCCTTCCAAGGGAAGGGGGGGGGGAAATCCTCCCCTCTGGGGCTGGATGGGATCTGAGTCCTGGCAGCCCTGGCTGGAGCGTCCGGTGATTAATGGGATTAAACTGGTGCCCTTAGTGAGGTTTTTATGTATTGATTTTATTTTTGTTGTTTTGGTTTTGGCATCTGGTTTTCTCAAGGCTTTGGGAGCGGGGGTGGGGGGAGGCCAGGGCTGGGTCGCCCTGAGATCTGATGAGATAAGGGAGAGCTGCCTGTGAACAAAATTCCTGCCGGATAATTATTTATACCTCGGTGTGCGTCACCAGAGAACGCCTGGATCCGCTCCAAACATCTTCCCTTGGGTTGTTTTGTAGCCTCTCGAGGAGGATGTTTGTCAGATCCCCTCCCCACCTCCCTCTGGGTGCCCGGGCTGAGGTGAGGGGTGGGCTTTGGGTGGTTGTCACCAGGGTTGACAGCCCACCCTGGCCAGTGAGGGCTGCTTGTCACCAACCTCCCTCACCCCATCACCCCTGGGGGTTTTTTTGGCTCTTGAAACCAGTTGCATGAATCCCCAGCTCCTGGATTCCCAGGATGGGGCTGAGACTTGTGTTGCTTCTCTTGGGTGGAGGAAGTTTCTGGTCTTGGTGGTTGCAGGAAAAAAACACGGGTGGCCAAAACCAAGTCCCCAAAGCCACCCCGGGTGTGTGGCTTTCAACTTCAAGACGTGGTTTGATTTGGGGGTGACCCAGACTCCTGACCTTTCAGAGCCTGGCAGTTGGTCCTTGAGGCCAGGGCTGAGTTCTTGCTGTTTGTGTAGAGCCAAGAGATGAACATGAGTGAGTTGCCCTGAAGGAGGGTTGGGGACCTGCCTCCCTGGGAGGCTCCAGCTCGGGTGGATGACGAGGAACGGGAGGGAGAGCATCGCTCCCTGCAGCTGGGATGCAGCTGGGAAGGGGCTGGTGTGGGAGGGGAGAGATGAAGGAAACCTCTGGCTGGCTTTTAAAGCTCCACGGGCAAGGCTTGCAGGCACCACGAGCTGCATTTCTTGTGTCTGTCTGTCTGTCCCTCCATCCTTTTTGCAGCCCCTGGGCCCTTCTTTGCATGACTGGGGTGGAAAAACCGTCCTGAGCGACGTCGTAGCATCACGGGATGGGTTGGGTTGGAAGGGACATTAAAGATCATCTAGATCCAACTTGGAGCTTCAAGGGTTGAAATCCAGGTCTCACCTCTGCTGGGCTCTTGAAAAATAAACCAACAAAGTTTCAGGGCTTAATCTCTTTAAACTGTATTTGGTTAATCCTTCATTAGGATCTCATTGTGAGCTCGTTATCCCCTTAGGGTTTAGAGGCAGTGGAGCTGGGGTGGGAAGGGGCTTTGTGGTCCCCGCCAGCTCCACGTGCTCCACCAGGACCTGCTGGCAGCACTGGGGGCTGGGGAGGTGGGCTTGGCTTTGTTGGGGTGGGAGCCCCCTGGTCCAGGCTGCTCCTGCTGCTCTGAGAGGAGTGGGTGACAGCAGGAGGGGGTGCTGAGTGTGACATCGAATCCCAGACTGGTTTGGGTTGGAAGGGACCTTAAAGATCATCTAGAGCCAACCCCCCTGCATGGGCAGGGACACCTCCCAGCAGCCCAGGCTGCTCCAAGCCCCATCCAACCTGCCCTTCAACACTGCCGGGGATGGGGCAGCCACAGCTTCCCTGGGCAACCTGGCCCAGGCTCTCCCCACCCTCACAGCAAAGAATTTCCTGCTCATGTCCAGCCTCCATCTCCCTTTCCCATTTTTCCTTCATCCCCCTCATCCCATCCCTCCGTGCCTTTGGCCCAAGTCCCTCCCCAGCTTTCCTGGAGCCCCTTCAGGCACTGGAAGCTGCTCTCAGGTCTCCCTGAACCCTGGCCTTTGGTGTGAACCACAGGGACATCATTTCTTCTCCTCCCTCTCTCGACGTGCCTGCCTGGGTGTTGGTGCTGGGGGTGTCACATAAAGCAGAGCTGGGTTTGGTTTGCACTGAGGTCACCTCTGCCTTAGGAGTGTTTCTGGTGCCCTTTGTGCAGGAGCTTTGGGTGCCAAGGGTGAGGGGTAATCCAGTAAGGTCATAGGAGGTGACCCTGAAGGGCAGGGCAGGAGGAGGGTGAGCTCAGGGCATTCAGAAGCCTTAATAAGGGCCTGGGTTGGCCCTGGTGTCCTGTGGGTGGATTCCTTCCCTTAGTGAGCAGCTGCTTTCCTGCTGGGAGCCTGGAGCTGCTGCCCTGCAGCTCCATGTCCTGCTTTTCCATGTCCTGCAGCTCCGTGTCCTGCAGCTCCATATCCTGCAGCTCCATGCTTCTGGCTTCTCCAGCACGGACACTCTCCCCTTCTTGGGGCAACTGGGTGATGGCAACAGCTCTGCAGCACCCAGGGTTTGGGATCATAGAGCCATGGAATGGTTTGGGTTGGAAAGGACTTTAAAGACCATCCAGTCCCACCCCTACATGGGCAGGGACACCTCCCACCAGCCCAGGCTGCTCCAAGCCCCATCCAACCTGCCCTTCAACACCCCCAGGGATGGGGCAGCCACAGCTTCCCTGGGCAACCTGGCCCAGGCTCTCAGCACCCTCATGGGGAAGAATTTCTTCCTCATGTCCAACCTCCAGCTCCACTCTCCCAGTTAAAAGCCATTCCCCCTTGTCCTCTCCCTCCCTGCCCTCCTGAAAAGGGGCAGGGCTGCCTGTGCTGCTGGTTTTGGAAGGTCTATGTGAGGAGCAGAACTGCCTGGTGTGAATCTGGAGGGGTGGAAAGTGGGAAGTGGGGCAGGGCTGAGCACTGGGATCTGCTCAGCACCAGGAGCTGGGCTGGAGAGCAGAACCAGCCCCAGATACCCAGAGGTTCCCACACCAGCAGGCACACAGGGAAGGGAGTTTCTGGGGGGGTGAGTGAGCAGCTGGAGTTGAGAGTCAGAGGGTTCCTGGGTTGTTTTTTTTCCTCCCCTCAAGGGAAAAAAAATTATCTGGAGAGATGGATCTAAACCCAAAAAGGAGGTGGGATTTGTATCTTCCCTGGCTTCTGTTTTGGTGTCGAAACGTGGCTCTGAAGAGGAGCTTGGGGGGTAAAAAGTTGCTGCTTGTTTGAGTCCTTCCCTGTCCAGCCTCGTTGTTGCTGGGAGGTCCTGCAGACCATCAGGGAATGTGTCTTCAGCCATGTCCATGGCCCAGGTCTGGTGGGGTCAGGAGGAGGGAGGTGACTCCTCTGACATTGCCCAGGGAACAAGAAGGAACCAGCTCTGGGCCTGCCCGGGGTTTCCTGCAGAGCCTGAGCTCTGAGTGGAAGTTGGATGGACATGGATTCGCCTTTGGGCTGTGGAACATCTCTGCAGGTTGGGCCTTTTGGTGCTTCTGGGGTACCTGACATGGTGAGGGGCTCCAGGAGCTGGTGAGGGGCTCTAGGAGATGGTGAGGGGCTCCAGGACATGGTGAGGGGCTCCAGGAGATGGTGAGGAGCTTCAGGAGATGGTGAGGGGCTTCAGGAGATGGTGAGGAGCTCCAGGAGATGGTGAGGAGCTTCAGGAGATGGTGAGGAGCTTCAGGAGATGGTGAGGGGCTTCAGGAGATGGTGAGGGGCTCCAGGAGATAGTGAGGAGCTTCAGGAGATGGTGAGGGGCTTCAGGAGATGGTGAGGAGCTCCAGGAGATGGTGAGGGGCTCCAGGAGATAGTGAGGGGCTCCAGGAGATAGTGAGGAGCTTCAGGAGATGGTGAGGAGCTCCAGGAGATGGGGTCTCCTTCACTAAAGGCTCCGATTGCCACCATAGGACTGAGGGATTTTTGGTCTCTGGTTCTGCAGCTGGTGCTGGAGCAGCAGCAGCTCCTGCTCCCTCTGCTCTGCAGGAACAGGGAAGCAGCTCAAACCATCATTTCTGACTTTACCTTCCAGAGCAGGGAATCATCACATCTGGGAGCTCCTTGGGTTTCCCATTTGGAGGGGGGGGGGCTCATCCAGGTCCACGTCCCCCAGCCCTGGGAAGGTGGAGCTTTTCCAAAGGCTTCTCCCCTTTTTCCTCTGCCTAGAATTACCCCTGGCTCCCAGCCAGCAGATACTGGGTGATCCTGGAAAGAGGTCATGGCTTTGCTGGAATTCTTGGGAACGGAGCTGCCTCTGCAGCTTGGGAAAGGGAGGGGGGTGGGGGTGGGGGGGGAACACAATTTCCAAGCAGATAAGAAATGGAGCAAATGCACAAATTCAAGTCCTTTTAATTTTTTTTTTTTCCTTGGATTTCCCTGCTGTGATTTCTGGATGTCACATCTTGGGGCTGCTCCTCCCTCCAGCTCTGCTCCCCCTCGGGGGAAAGGGAGGAATGGGATTTTTTTCCCTTGAAATGACAGGATTTTGGGGCTGGAAAGGGGGGAAAACCCCAAGTTTTTAAGGGGGAAGTTGAAGGGGAAGAAGCACCTGGGGAGGCTGAGGTCCCTGGTGCTGCTGCCAGGTTGGTTTGTCATAGAACCATGGAATGGTGTGAGTTGGAAAGGACCTCAAAGCTCATCCAGTCCCATCCCCTGCATGGGCAGGGACACCTCCCAGCAGCCCAGGCTGCTCCAAGCCCCATCCAACCTGCCCTTCAACACCCCCAGGGATGGGGCAGCCACAGCTTCCCTGGGCAACCTGGCCCAGGCTCTCAGCACCCTCATGGGGAAGAATTTCTTCCTCATGTCCAACCTCAGTCTCCACTCTCCCAGTTAAAAGCCATTCCCCCTTGTCCTCTCCCTCCCTGCCCTCTAAAAAGGGGCAGGGCTGCCTGTGCTGCTGGTTTTGGAAGGTCTATGTGAGGAGCAAAACTGCCTGCTTGGTGCTTCTGGGGTACATGGCATGGTGAGGGGCTCCAGGAGACATTGAGGGGCTCCAGGAGATGGTGAGGGGCTCCAGGAGATGGTGAGGGGCTCCAGGAGATGGTGATGATGATTCTATTCTATGACACTCTATGATTCTATTCTATGACACTCTATGATTCCATTCTATGATCCTGGGGATCATGGGATGCTTTGGGTTGAAGGGACCTTCAAGATCACCCAGATCAGAGCCCCAGCATGGACAGTGTCCTGTGGGTTCATGTGCCAGTGGCTGATGAAGAAAACTGAACAGAAATCACCTTTTTTTTGGCTCTGTAAGTGCCTTTAAAATCCCCCTTCTCCTTTGCCCTCTGTAGGTGGGAGTCGGGGTTTGCACGAGAGTTCAGGGTTTGCACGAGAGGTCAGGGATGGCAGGAGGGATTGGGTTTTGCACGAGGAGTTGGGGTTTGCACAAGAGGTCAAGATTTGCACAAGGGCCCAGGGTTTGCACAAAGGGTCAGGATTTGCACAAGGGTTCAGTGTTTGCACAAGAGTTTAGGGTTTGCACAAGGGTCCAGGGTTTGCACGAGGGCTCAAGGTTTGCACAAGGGTCCAGGGTTTGCACGAGGGGTCAGGGATGGCTGGAGACTCTGAGGTTGACACGAGGAGTTGGGGTTGGCACGAGGAGTTGGGGTTGGCACACGTGGAGGTTGGTTTTGTCCCTTCCTAGTGAGCACCCACCTCCTCCCTCTGCAGCTGCAGGGGGCTTGGGGAGCTCTTCCCTCTGCCACCCCCACCCGTCCGGGAGGTGACTCAGGACCTGCCACTTGTTTGTTAGAGCAAGGAGATGGATGGGCTGGAGCTTTTGGACTTGGGTGAAGGTGTTTGTTTGGTTTCCATGGGGAGGGGACGGGCTGAGCAGCTGGAGCTGCCCTGGGAAGCCCTGGTGGTGCCAAATGTCCCCAGGGCTGGTGACTCAGGGGAGGGCAGAACGTGGTGAGGGGACCCGGGTGTTGCTTTGGATGATGATGATGATTTTCTCCCAACCTCCTTCCCACCCAGTCCTGGCCTGAGCTGGTGCCCAGTCCTGCCTCACCCACACCTCAGCTGCTGGCCCTGCAGTTTGGACCTGCCTGGCAGAGCTGGGGCTGGGCTGGGTGGCTGTGATGCCACCACCAGGCACAGGGACATCCAGCCAAGCCAGATTCCCAGGCTTGGGAAGGGGATAAGTCCTGGATCCCCCTGGGTGAGCTCCCCTGGGGACTCCCAAGGATGGGGTTGTTCACAAATCAGGGGGTGAGGGGAGCTGGAAGCCCCCTGGTGGGACCCTCTGTGCTTCACCTGTGCTGGCTACACGTGTGGCAGGTCCTGGGGGCCCTGGCAGGCTGGGATGGGGGGTCCTGCCCTGTGTCACCTTTGGACAAGGGCAGGGAGGGATGGGATGAGGGGGAGGGATGAAAAGTGGGAGAGGGAGCTGGAGGTTGGAGCTGAGGAGGGAATTGTGGAGTGTGAGGGTGGGGAGAGCCTGGGCCAGGTTGCCCAGGGAAGCTGTGGCTGCCCCATCCCTGGGGGTGTTGAAGGGCAGGTTGGATGGGGCTTGGAGCAGCCTGGGCTGCTGGGAGGTGTCCCTGCCCATGCAGGGGGTGGGACTGGATGATCTTGAAGGTCCCTTCCAACCTAGACCTGGCTGGCATTTGATGATCACCCTTCTGGTTCTTACACCCCCATCCCAGCCAGGGCACATCCTGGACCTGCTGCCCTTGGCACTGATACAGGTGGAAGGACCCAATTTGGTGCTGATTTTTCCTCCAGCTCCACCCGTGTCACCCCTGGTTGGTTGTGTCATTCAGCTGCTCTGGAGCACAGTGATAAATTCCCAGTGTGGTGCCAGCAGGACTTGGATCCTCCCCCCCCAAATCCACCTCCCCCTTGGGTGGGATTTTTACCTGGATATGAATGAAGTGGCTTCAAGGTGGTAGCAGAGGATCCTTCCCCACCGGGTGACCAAGAGGGTGGCTTGAAGGATGAGTGTGCATCAGATCCACGGGGTTTGGGGGCAACCACCAGAGACAGGAGGGGTTGGTGGGGGGGTCAGGAGGGTTTGGGGAGGCCTGTGGGGGACACAGAGTGGCTGGTGGTGACTTCTCTGTTCTGGAAGTGCTGTCAGGAGCTGGGATGGCAACCCCAGAGGGGTCGCTCTGCTGGGGCAGCCCTGGGGTCTTCCCTGCCCTTCCCCTCGGGGTCCTGGGGGGTGTGAGCAGGGTGGGGGGCACCCACAGCCCCTCCTGGCACCTCTGGGATGGGGTTCCCCAGCCTGGGCTGCCATGAAGTTGGGATGGATCAGTGCAGGGAAGCGAGTGGCGGCTGCTCCCGTGGGACGTGGCAGCGGGTGCTGGAGCCCTGGGCAGCACCCCCAGGGACATTGTGGGGTGACCTGGTGCCATCGGGGCCCCGGGGCTGGTGCCAGCAGGTGGCAATGTGGCCTGAACCCTGGCCTTTGTCACCAGGGTGGGAGCTGGGGACTTGGGCTATGGGGGAACCCACATCTTAGCACTGTGGAACCCTTGTTCCTGGGGAGCAGAGCCCGACCCCCCTGGCTCCAACCTCCTCTCAGCAGCTGCAGAGCCAGCAGGTCTCCCCTCACCTCCTGCTCTCCAGGCTGGACACCCCCAGCTCCCTCAGCTGCTCCTGCTCACACTTGTGCTCCAGCCCCTTCCCCAGCCCCGTTGCCCTTCCCTGGACACGCTTCAGCCCCTCCATGTCCTTCTTGTCCTGAGGGGCCCAGACCTGCCCCCAGGATTCCAGGTGTCCCCTCCCCAGTGCCCAGCACAGGGGGACAATCCCTGCCCTGCTCCTGTGGCCACCCCAGTGCTGACACCAGCCAGGATGCTGGTGACCTTCTGGGCCACTTGGACATCCTGCTGGTTCATACTCAGTGCAGACCATCAGGGATGGTCTTGACATCCTGCACTGTCTTGACATCCCTGAGCTCTTGTGGAGCCTCCGTGATGTTCTGGGGTGGTTTGGGGTTGGTTTAGGCTTGAGATCCTCCTGGTGGGTGAGCAGGATGGGGCAGAGAGGGAGGTGAGATGCTGCTCAGGGAGAGTTAAATGGATTTGGTCGGGGGGTGGGGGGTGTTTGTGTTTCCAACTCTGCTGTTTGTTCCCCTCTCCGTGCCTCAGTTTCCCTGCTCTGTGAGGAGCAGGAGGAGCTTTGGGAGGTGGTGGGACCCCCCTGTGTGGGTCCTGCAGGTCAGCAGGTCCCAGGGGCAGGCCCTGCTGGATGGGGACACCCACACCCACACACACACCCACACACACACACACACACGTGCAAACCAGAGCCTGCCCAGGTGTTGCCACCCCCACCCCCAGGGGTATTTCTGCTCCTGCCAGATGTTCTGGGCGCAGGGGGACGGGGGGGGGCCCAGCCTGGGCCAGGTTGCCCAGGGAAGCTGTGGCTGCCCCATCCCTGGGGGTGTTGAAGGGCAGGTTGGATGGGGCTTGGAGCAGCCTGGGCTGCTGGGAGGTGTCCCTGCCCATGCAGGGGGTGGGACTGGATGATCTTGAAGGTCCCTTCCAACCTAGACCTGGCTGGCATTTGATGATCACCCTTCTGGTTCTTACACCCTCATCCCAGCCAGGGCACATCCTGGACCTGCTGCCCTTGGCACTGATACAGGTGGAAGGACCCAATTTGGTGCTGATTTTTCCTCCAGCTCCACCCGTGTCACCCCTGGTTGGTTGTGTCATTCAGCTGCTCTGGAGCACAGTGATAAATTCCCAGTGTGGTGCCAGCAGGACTTGGATCCTCCCCCCCCAAATCCACCTCCCCCTTGGGTGGGATTTTTACCTGGATATGAATGAAGTGGCTTCAAGGTGGTAGCAGAGGATCCTTCCCCACCAGGTGACCAAGAGGGTGGCTTGAAGGATGAGTGTGCATCAGATCCACGGGGTTTGGGGGCAACCACCAGAGACAGGAGGGGTTGGTGGGGGGGTCAGGAGGGTTTGGGGAGGCCTGTGGGGGACACAGAGTGGCTGGGGGTGACTTCTCTGTTCTGGAAGTGCTGTCAGGAGCTGGGATGGCAACCCCAGAGGGGTTGCTCTGCTGGGGCAGCCCTGGGGTCTTCCCTGCGCTTCCCCTCGGGGTCCTGGGGGGTGTGAGCAGGGTGGGGGGCACCCACAGCCCCTCCTGGCACCTCTGGGATGGGGTTCCCCAGCCTGGGCTGCCATGAAGTTGGGATGGATCAGTGCAGGGAAGCGAGTGGCGGCTGCTCCCGTGGGACGTGGCAGCGGGTGCTGGAGCCCTGGGCAGCACCCCCAGGGACATTGTGGGGTGACCTGGTGCCATCGGAGCCCTGGGGCTGGTGCCAGCAGGTGGCAATGTGGCCTGAACCCTGGCCTTTGTCACCAGGGTGGGAGCTGGGGACTTGGGCTATGGGGGAACCCACATCTTAGCACTGTGGAACCCTTGTTCCTGGGGAGCAGAGCCCGACCCCCCTGGCTCCAACCTCCTCTCAGCAGCTGCAGAGCCAGCAGGTCTCCCCTCACCTCCTGCTCTCCAGGCTGGACACCCCCAGCTCCCTCAGCTGCTCCTGCTCACACTTGTGCTCCAGCCCCTTCCCCAGCCCCGTTGCCCTTCCCTGGACACGCTCCAGCCCCTCCATGTCCTTCTTGTCCTGAGGGGCCCAGACCTGCCCCCAGGATTCCAGGTGTCCCCTCCCCAGTGCCCAGCACAGGGGGACAATCCCTGCCCTGCTCCTGTGGCCACCCCAGTGCTGACACCAGCCAGGATGCTGGTGACCTTCTGGGCCACTTGGACATCCTGCTGGTTCATACTCAGTGCAGACCATCAGGGATGGTCTTGACATCCTGCACTGTCTTGACATCCCTGAGCTCTTGTGGAGCCTCCGTGATGTTCTGGGGTGGTTTGGGGTTGGTTTAGGCTTGAGATCCTCCTGGTGGGTGAGCAGGATGGGGCAGAGAGGGAGGTGAGATGCTGCTCAGGGAGAGTTAAATGGATTTGGTCGGGGGGTGGGGGGTGTTTGTGTTTCCAACTCTGCTGTTTGTTCCCCTCTCCGTGCCTCAGTTTCCCTGCTCTGTGAGGAGCAGGAGGAGCTTTGGGAGGTGGTGGGACCCCCCTGTGTGGGTCCTGCAGGTCAGCAGGTCCCAGGGGCAGGCCCTGCTGGATGGGCACACCCACACCCACACACACACCCACACACACACACACACACGTGCAAACCAGAGCCTGCCCAGGTGTTGCCACCCCCACCCCCAGGGGTATTTCTGCTCCTGCCAGATGTTCTGGGCGCAGGGGGACGGGGGGGGCCCA
>NW_009952431.1:85216-85939 GCF_000747805.2 Chaetura pelagica
GATGGAGGTGGAGGTGGAGAATGGGGATGGAGGTGGAGATGGAGGTGGAGATGGAGATGGAGGTGGAGATGGAGATGGAGGTGGAGGTAGGGTTGGAGATGGAGGTGGAGATGGAGGTGGAGATGGAGGTGGAGATGGGACTGGAGGTGGAGATGGAGATGGGGGTGGAAGTGGAGATGGGGATGGACATGGAGGTGGAGATGGAGGTGGAGATGGGGTTGGGGATGGAGATAGCGATGGAAGTGGAGATGAAGGTGGAGAGGGGGATGGAGGTGGAGGTGGAGATGGGGTTGGAGGTGGACAAGGGGATGGAGGTGGAGATGAGGTTGGAGGTGGGGATAGAAGTGGAGATGTAGGGATGGAGATGGGGATAGGGATAGAGGTGGGGATAGGGATGGGGATGGAGATGGAGAGTGGCCATCTGGAGCCCAGCCAGGGGCTGGATTTGGGCAAGGGGCCCATGCTGGGACCCTTCATAGGGGCAGAACCCCCACAAGGTGACCTGGAGGAGGGAGGAAGGGAGCCCCCTGTGATTCCCACCCTGCCTCGAGCTGGGGGCACGTTCAGCCCAGCCCTGAGAGGTTTGGAGGAGCAGTGGTTGTGGTGGTGGCACCTTCTGAAGGGGGTCTGCAAGAAACCTGGGGAGGGACTTTGGACAAGGACAGGGAGAGGTGGGACAAGGATTGAGATGAGATCTGGGGAAGGAATTCTTGGCTGTGAGGG
>NW_009952431.1:87010-89860 GCF_000747805.2 Chaetura pelagica
CCCTCCCCTCCCCAATCTGCCCCTCTTGGCCCCCTCAGAGCCCAGGGGGGTGAGATTTGTCCCTCTCCTCCCCCCCAGTGTCCCCCTCTGGTTTCCCCCCCCCCTCCATCCCTGCTGGACACCGACCCCCCTGAGATGGATAGGATTAATTAGCTGGTGATTGGGCTGCTAATGAGGCTGGGAGATGGTTGGAGGGGTTGAGCATCTCCCAGCCTGGTGGGCAGGGGGAGGGGGGTTTGGCTGAGACCCTGCTCTGCCAGCTCCAGGGAGTTGGTTATTTGGGGGTGTGACATGTTGGGATGGTGTGTTCAGGGGTTGTGTGTGTGTGTTTGTAGGCTGGGGGAGTTGGGGGGTTGAGCCTGGAGAGGAGGAGGCTCCAGGGAGACCTTAGAGCAGCTTCCAGGGCCTGAAGGGGCTCCAGGAAAGCTGGGGAGGGACTTGGGCCAAGGGCAGGGAGGGATGGGATGAGGGGGAGGGATGAAAAGTGGGAGAGGGAGCTGGAGGTTGGAGCTGAGGAGGGAATTGTGGAGTGTGAGGGTGGGGAGAGCCTGGGCCAGGTTGCCCAGGGAAGCTGTGGCTGCCCCATCCCTGGGGGTGTTGAAGGGCAGGTTGGATGGGGCTTGGAGCAGCCTGGGCTGCTGGGAGGTGTCCCTGCCTATGGGGGGTGGGACTGGCTGAGCTTGAAGGTCCTTCCAACCCAACCCATCCCATGATTCCGTGATTCTATGATATTGAAGGGTATAAATTTGGGGGGACAGGTATATCCATTTGGGGGTGTATGTCTGTCTGTCTGTGCAGATACACAGACACACATTAGGGGGGATCAGCAAGGCCTGGCTGTGGCCCAGAGGCTGCTGAGCTCCAGATACCCAGGGCAGCCACCAGGATCTTTCCCTCCTCATCCTCTGGGATCCCTCTGGCTGGAGCCTCCAGGTTCCACCAGCCCAACCAACTCTGTTCAAAAAGGGGGTCCCAGGACTTCCCCCCCATTCCCCATCAGGAAGTTTTTCCTGCTGCTCTGGGGCAGATCCCTGAGGTGCTCTGGTTTCTCAGGGGGTGAAACAGAAGCTCCAGTGATCAAACAGGAACAGTTTTATTGTCTGCTCAGCATTTCTGGCTGGAAGCTGGACAGAAAGATTGGCTTCTCTTTTCCCCTTCTCCTCCCCTTCTTTTTTTCACTCAGAAAGGGGAAATCACATGTCTTTGGTGCCTCCATCCCTCCCCTATGTGATTTTTTTTCTCCCCTCTCTCAGGTTAGAAAATAACAGAACATTTAGCAAACATGAGCCTTTCTCCCTTTCTTCTCCACGTTGCTCTGTTGGAACCAAAAAGGCTTTGGGTGCCATGGGGTGGGATTTGGGGGCTGCTGGTGGCCCAGCCCAGCCCCAGCCTGTCCTGGTCTCATCATGGGGTGGTGGGGCAGATGGTGACCTTTCAAAATAGCCCAGAATCCCCAGGATTTGGGAGCCATGCCAGGATGTTCCTCTGGAGCATGGGATGGGCATGGTGGGACACAGGGAGCTGGTGGCATCAGTAGGTGGGAACACCAGCTCAAAATGATGCAAAAAAACAGGTTGGGCAGAGAAGCTGTGGCTGCCCCATCCCTGGGGGTGTTGAAGGGCAGGTTGGATGGGGCTTGGAGCAACCTGGGCTGGTGGGAGGTGTCCCTGCCCATGCAAAGGGTGGGTCTGGATGAGCTTTAAGGTCCTTCCATCCCAAACCATTTGGCTGTTCTGTGTCCCCCTCTCCCAGGTGCCTCAGCCCCCCTGTTCCCCTTTTCCCATGGCAGGGGGTGAGACTGGATGAGCTTGAAGGTCCCTCCCAACCCAAACCAGTCTGGGATGTGATGAAAATGGGGCTGTTCATCCCTGACTCCAGGTTCAGCCCGGCCACACGCCACGATCCTGCAGCCCATGGATGGGGCTTTTCCATCTGCTTTGCCACCAGAATCCCCCACTGAGGTGGGACAACTCCATGTACAGACACATGGGGGTCTTTCTAGACCCCGTGTCCCCCGTTGTATCCCAGTGGGATAGTGGAGCTGGCCCTGGGGCAAGGCAGGGGTTTGGCTGCCTGAGCCGACCCAGCCCCGGGCACAGACCAGAGCCACGTTCTCACACATCCTCCACCCACCCTGGTCCCCACCCAGGAGGTGTCAGGGAACATAAGTGCTCTGCCATGATCCTGACACCAGCAAGAGCTGCTGGTACCTGCATTTCAGGGCCCTTTGAGACCTTTGGCATTAAACATGGGGGCAACATCCATGGCACTGGTGCCCACCTCCTGCTCATCCTGACGTCTCCATCCCTTGGAGGTGGCACCAGCCCTGTGGGTTTGTCCCAGTGCAGTGATGGTGGTGGTGGGGGAGGGGGTTGTTTGCAGAGAACCAGCCCCTGCCCCCTGAGTTGGCATCTGAGACAGGGCAGAAGGTGGCAGAAAGCACCAGCCCCCATCCCTGCCAGGCACTTGCAAGGTGACACTTCTCTGGGTGTCCTTGTCCCCACGTGGTCGGGCATTTGGTTGGATGCTCTTTTTAATTAAGGGAAATAAAGGGGTTTTTCCTTGGGGGGCTTGAACCAGGTTGGTCTGGGCTTCAACAGGGGCAAGTTGGGCAGTATCTGGAGCCCCCCCATCCTTGTCCCTGCTGCTCCCCCATCGTGGAGGTGACAGAGCCAGACTCATCTGTCCCCATGTTGAGGAACCTGTGACTGGTCCCTCCACCAGAATCCAGCCCGTGTGGCCCCAGGTTTGGTGCCCTGGGGAGGCTGCAGAGCCCCCTTGTCCCCCATCTGGGTTGGGGTGTCCCCTCTGCCCAGCCCCTGGGGGTGGGTGCAGCCCTGGCTGGAGCCA
>NW_009952431.1:89977-94222 GCF_000747805.2 Chaetura pelagica
GCCTCAGTTTCCCTTTTGTTCCTGTTCCCCTCGTCAGGGTGTTGTGGTTAAGAGGGAGCTTTCTGGAGGAGAAAAAAAACATCAGGGAAAGGAAAACTGGCTTCTTCCTGGCTCAAACCAGCACCCAGGGGAGGCACCATCCCATGCCAGATGGTGATGGGCACCAGTAGAGGAATGAGCAGCACGAGGCTGGCCCGGCGTGCTGGGCTTTGGGTGTGAGTGAGAGGGATTCAGGAGCCCTGTGTTCCCTCCTGGGCTGGAGGGTTTTGTCCTCAGCACCAGCCCCTCTGGGCCAAGCCCTGGGAGGGACCCTCCCAGCTGCCAAGTGGTGCCTTTCCCTGGGGGGTCTTCACAGAAGTTCACTTGAAACCTTCAACAACTCGTCCCTCGTTTGTGATCGGTTTTTGTTTGATGGTTTCTATCCTTCCTGAGCTCCTTTTAGTTCCTTTTCCTCCTGGGTTCCTTGTACCTGTGTCTCCTGCTCCTTTTTCCCTGCTTCTTTTTGTGTTCCTGTCCATGTTCCTGTATCCCATCCCCCCCTCTGGGCAGCTGGATGTTCCCTGCATTTCAGAACCTCTGGGCTCCTGGTGGTTCCATGAGCCCCCCCGACCCTCCCAGTGATGCTTAGGGCAGAGCAGGAGGGGACCCCTCCTCTTGTCCCCTCAGCCAGGGCTGCTGTGACAGGGACCAGGAACCCCTCACTGTCCCCTCTGGGGGTGCAGGACCCTCTGTCCTTGCCTCTGTCCCTCCCACTGATGGCTGCTCCCTCTTCCTTTGCAGTTGGATCGAGGCCCCAGCTCGTCCTCTGGCAGCAGCAGAAGATGCAGGAGGCTGCGTAGCAGGTAGGGGAGGAGACCCCAGCCCAGGGGTCCTGCATCTCCTGGAGTCATGGGATGGCCCAGTGGGTTGGGTTGGAAGGGACCTTGAAAGCTCATCTTGTTCCAACCCCCTGCCATGGGGTCCCACTCAACCAGGTGGGGCTTCCAGCTCCACCAACTTGGCCTTGAACACTTGAATCTCCCCCACTCCAGAGCGAGGAGGGGACCCCCAGGGAGGCCACCCTGGCTGGGTTCAGCTCAGATTCCCAAACTGGTGCAGGATCTGACCTTCCAGCTCCGTTCTGGTGGCAGGAGGAGCAGGATCTGACTCTCTAGCAGCTCCTGGTGCCAGCAGGGACCCCCCTGCCCAGCTGTGCCCTCCTCGTGCTGGGGGTGCAGGGGGGTCCTGGGGAGCAGCAAAGTCCCCAAAGCTGGTGTGGGGCAGGGAGGTGGCACCTGCTCCAGGTCCTACAGCCCTGCACCCGATGGCAGGTTCCTCTGTGGTTCTCCAGCACCCACATCCCACGTTTCCACCTGGTGTGGCTCTGCTGGATCCCACAGCACTGACCTGGGGCTCCGTGTTGGTGGTTCTTTATTCAAACTGGGGGTGTTGGTGACATGACTTCTGGCCAAAGCCACCACTGGTTTGTCCCTTGCCTTCCCCAGCAATAAGGAGGAGGCCCCATGTCTGGTTTTTCCTCCTTCTCACCCTTCTCTGCCCCTTTATGGCTGTGATGGGAGGTGTTGGCAGCGAGGCTGTGGTAGAGACTCTGGGGCCTCGTGTGATGAGTCTTCTGGACCTGAGATGGAAATCAATAGAAGGAAGGACTTGAAAAACACTCTGGCCCCCCAGCTCCTGAGAGGAGGGGACAGTGTGACTGGTGCTGGCCAGTTTTGCTGGGTTTGAGGTGGCTTTTTTAGTGCTGGAGAAGGGGCAGGGGGTTTATTTGGCAGCGTGGTGCTGGGAGATGGGGGCAGGATTGGTTGTTTCCTCCACAAGGTCATGGCCAAGGGCTCTGTTTTGCCCTTGGTTCTGCTGGTAGAAACCAAGAGCTGCTCCTCAGGGTTGTGCCAGGGCTGTGTCCAGGGCGTGGTGGGTTTGTCCTGGAGGAGACCAGGGCCAAGATGGGTCCATCCTGCTGAGGTTCAGCTGCAGCTGCTGCTGTGGGACAGGCTTTGGGCACAAATCCAGCTTTTGAGGGCTGTGACTAATGAAAGGAAGCGTGGGGCCACGGGCTGGGAGCTGGGGCTGAGGGGTGGGAGCAGAGGGCAGGACCCTCCCCAGCTCCCAGCATCACCCCCTCCATGCACATCCCACCCTCCCATCCCCGCTGCCGGCAGGATCCTTCCTGCAGCTTCTTCCCCCAGATCTCTGCCGGCTGCAGGGGGTGGGATGCCCAGCTCCCAGCGCCTCCACACCGACCAGTTAGAGCAGCTCCTGGTTTCTGAGCCCTCACCCAAAGCCCAGTTCCCTCTGGGCTGGCAGTGCCCTCTCTCCAAGCCCCGCGCCGCGGCAGGGGAGGAGCAGCTCAGCGACTTCTGCAGCTGCACCAACCACAGGCTCCCAGTGGGTGAAGTTGTGTGACCTGGGGAGGAGGATTTTGAAGAAAAAAAAAACCCAAACCCCAACATCTCCAGGGACTGCTTTGAAACTGGTCCACTCAGCCCCGGGAGCTCCAGGAGCCCAGCAATTAGCCCAGGGGATATCGACCCTGCCTGGGAAGCGACCAGCGCCGGGTGGTTCCATCCCAAGGAAGCAGCAGCATCAAGAGGCATTTGGTGCTTTTCCTGAGGCCAAACCCCGGTGGAGGCTCCCCAGGAAAACACAACCTCCTTCTGCCCAACTGCAGGAAACTCCTCTAAGGGCTGTGACCTGAATGGAATCGACTCTTTTCCCGTGTCCTGCAGCCGCCGGGACCGTCTCGCTCGGTAACTCCCGTGTCGGGCTGCAGGGCTTGTTCCCCTCCCTCCAGGAGCTTTTGCAGCTGATTTCCAGCTGCTTTTGGGGCTCTGGGTCAGCTCCTCTGCTCTCCAAGGCCCTTGTGCCACCTTCTCCTGGAGGTTGGATGCTGGGGGAGGCCCCAGTGGGCAGCTCCTGTGCTGCTGCCTTGGCCGAGCTGTTTGTGTCCGGCAGGATCCTCCCTGATTCCAGGGAGAGCCTGGAAAAATGGACCCCAACCCCCCCATTCCTGCCCCTGTTCCCACGCTGGGACAGAGGTGGGAAGCTGGGGTGGGAAAGGGATGGTTTCCTGGTGTGGCAGCTGAGAGGGAGGGCACCTTTGAAGTCCCCCAGGAGCCGGGTGGCCTTTGGTGGTCCCAGCCCTGCCCTGGGCTTGGCTTTGCTAAGCTCGGCTGTTCTGGCACTGGGGGGGCAGCTGGGGGGGTGGGGGGGCAGCAGAAAGGAGGAAAAAAGGTTTTCCAGGCCCCTTTTCCCTTGGGGAAAAGGCAACTTGGGCAGAAATGTCTGCGTGGAAATGGCATCTGTGCTCCCCCCCCAGGAAGGTTTGTCCTCCTGGGGGTCCCCACCTTGCTGTGTGTCCCTATCCCACTATGTGTCCCCATCTTCTTGGGGGTCCCCATCTTGCCATGTGTCCCCATCTTGCTGGGGGTCCCTGTATTGCTGGGGGTCCCCATCCCACCATCTGTCCCCATTCTCCTGGGGGTCCCCATCCTCCTTTCTGGGGGTCCCCATCCTCCTGGGGCTCCCCATCCTGCTGTGTGTCCCATTCTGCTGTGTGTCCCCATCCTCCTGGGGGTCCCCACCTTGCTGTGTGTCCCTATCTTTCTGGGGGTCCCCATCTTGCCGTGTGTCCCCATCTTTCTGGGGGTCCCCATCCCACCATGTGTCCCCATCCTCCTGGGGCTCCCCACCTTGCCATGTGTCCCCATCCTCCTGGGGCTCCCCACCTTGCCATGTGTCCCCATCTTCTTTGGGGTCCCCACCTTGCCATGTGTCCCCATCCTCCTGGGGGTCCCCACCTTGCCATGTGTCCCCATCCTCTTCGGGGTCCCCACCTTGCCATGTGTCCCCATCCTCCTGGGGGTCCCCACCTTGCCATGTGTCCCCATCCCGCCGTGTCCCCAGGTTTGTGGTGGCAAAGGGAGGGAGCCCGGGGGCTGCTTGGGGCAGCAGTTGGCACACGAGTGGCTCTGGCTTCTCCCTTCCCCCTTCCTCCTCCTCCTCCTCCCTCCTCATCTGCCCTTGAGAGGCACCAGGGTGGCCCTGGTGCTCCCCAGACAGGCTTTAGGGCTCACCAGCTGGTGGCCTGGGTGACTGGGTGGCTACTGGTGGTGGCTTCATGTCCAGTTTGGTGCTGGTGGCCTGGGGCTGGGGGTGGCCTGGGGCTGCTGTCCCCATCCCACTCTCCCTCCCAGCCTCCAGCAGATGTGGGGAAGGACGCAGCCACCCTGGCTCCTCTGAGTATCT
>NW_009952431.1:94437-95179 GCF_000747805.2 Chaetura pelagica
CCCCCCTCCCCTTTTTTTTTTGGCTCCTTCCCTTTGGAATCGCTGCATTTGGAGCCAAATCAACCACCAACCCCCCCACCCTGATCACCTTTCTCAGCCCAGCACCCAATTTAGAGCCCTTATCTATTGTCAACCTCTGCCCGTGGCTGCTGCTCTGCCCTCGGGGGGGTTGTTTTGCCCCAGAACCCCCCTCCCCCTTTTTTTTTATCCTCCTGACAAAGATCCTTGGTGTGTGTGAACCTCTTAATTATCTCCCCCCCCCTCCTTTGTGTTGTAAAAGCCAAAAGTTGCTCTAAATCAGGACCCGTTGCTTTTTATCCAGGGTGGGGAGAGAAAATGGGGGGGTCCTGGATGGTGGGGGGTGTTCCTGTGTTGGGTGGATCTGCTGATTGGAGAGAGGGGGAAACTGAGGCACGGGGAGAGGAGGTGGCTCAGTGGTGGGGAGAGGGTTGAGTCAGGGCTTCCTCTTCTGGAAACAGTTCAGGGTTGGTGCCCCTGCCCAGGGGTGACCTCCCCTGGGGAGCCCTGGGGGGGAGGCTTGGAGCTGTGGGACCCCCCTGGTGGGACCCACGGGGGTGGAGGGTGAAGGGGATGGAGATGGATGGAGGGTCCTGGGAATGGGACTCAGGTGGAATGTGTTGGGTTCTGGGTGCAGACAAGGCTGTAGGGTGGTGGGGATGGACAGGAGGGGAGGGTGAAGGGGATGGAGATGGGTGCAGGGTGTCACAGCTGGTGTGGTGCT
>NW_009952431.1:95297-100664 GCF_000747805.2 Chaetura pelagica
AACCCCATCCCATCCCAACCCCATCCCCATCCCCAACCCAAACCCATCCCAGCCCCATCCCAGCCTGGATCTGCAAAGGCCAACAGGAAGATGAGCAGAAGGTTGGGGGTGCAGCCCCCCCGAGTTACTGGGGCATCAGGAGGTTGTTTATGGTGGTTCCCCTGAGGTTGGTGCCTGGGTTTTTTAACCCCTTCCTGCTCGGGGCTGTGTCCTTTGGCCAGATCCAGCAGGAGCATCTGATGAGCTCTCTCTCTGGACCTTCTCCTCCTCCATGTGTGGTTTCCTCTCAAGACCCTGCTGCTCCCCCCTGGGGGGTGGATGCAGTGGTGCTGGGACCAGCTCTGAGCTTGGCTCATCCCAGACAAACCTTTTCTCACCTTCTTTTGGTTTGTTCAGTGGTTTTTGGGCTCTTCCTACCTTGGGGGCAGGATTTCCCAGATCCTGCCTGGCCTTGGAGTTAAGTCATGGCATGGTTTGGGTTGGAAGGGACCTTAAAAGATCATTTAGGTCCAACTTCCCTGCGTGGGCAGGGACACCTGAACATCTTAACATCCACTTGTGTGCAAATTAAGGTGCAAAACTTGGGGTTTGGCTCTTTTTCCCCCAAAATATTCCGTTTTCCAAGAGGAATCATGGCTGGTGTTTGTAGGTGACAATCCTGCCACCCATGATGGTCACCCCCCTGGCACGTGGCTTTTGGGCAGAGCCACAGAGAAGGACTGGGCTGCTCAGGGACAACCCCCAGCATCAATCCTCCCACTAAGACCCCCTTTTAAACCAGAATGATTTTTCCCTGCTCTTCCTGGAGGATGTGACCCAGGCTGGGGGCAGGATGAGTCCAGCTCTGGGAACCATCACCCAGTGGCTCTGGGCAGAGCTGCTGGTGGTGGCCATGGGGGCAGGCAGCTGTGCCATCTGGTTTGGCTTGATGTTGGTGGCCCAGCTGGTGCCAGGGAGAGAGGGCAGGATTTGTGTGTCTGGGTCTCAAAAGTGTCTCTGTGAGGGAGCAGCTGAGAGGCAGCTGGTCCTGCCTGGATTTCAGCTGGGGCTGGATCCTCACCAGCTTGTGGCTTGGGAATGTGGAGGGGAGAGCTCAACATGAGCTGGTATCATGTGCTGGAGCCCAGAGACCCCCCGTGTCCTGGGCTGTCACCAGCAGTGTGAGCAGCAGGGCCAGGGAGGGGATTGTCCCCTCTGCTCTGCTCTGCTGAGACCCCCTGCAGGGCTGGGAACAGCTCTGGGGTCCCCAACACAGGGAGGACATGGAGCTGTTGGAGAGAGTCCAGAGGAGGCCCCGGAGATGCTGGGAGGGCTGGAGCAGCTCTGGAGCCAGGCTGGGAGAGTTGGGGTGTTGAGCCTGGAGAGGAGAAGGCTCCAGGGAGACCTTAGAGCAGCTTCCAGGGCCTGAAGGGGCTCCAGGAAAGCTGGGGAGGGACTTGGGCCAAGGGCAGGGAGGGATGGGATGAGGGGGAGGGATGAAAAGTGGGAGAGGGAGCTGGAGGTTGGAGCTGAGGAGGGAATTGTGGAGTGTGAGGGTGGGGAGAGCCTGGGCCAGGTTGGCCAGGGAAGCTGTGGCTGCCCCATCCCTGGGGGTGTTGAAGGGCAGGTTGGATGGGGCTTGGAGCAGCCTGGGCTGCTGGGAGGTGTCCCTGCCCATGCATGGCTGGGACTGGATGAGCTTCCAACCCAAACCAGTCTGGATTTCCATGATGGAAGAGTTCAGAGCTGCTGGGGAGCCAGAGGAGCAGGGCTCCATCCCTTCCCAGCAGCCAGCAAACCCTCCTGGTGTGATGGGCACCCCCTGGTCCCAGCAGCCCTGAGTTACACTGGGGACAAAGCACCTTGAGCTGGTTTGTCCCACCCTGGATTTGCCTGCAGCAGCTCTGGGTGCCTTGTGGTCCTTGGGGTGGTTCTTGAGGTGTGTTCAGCCCAGGCTCTAGTTTGGGGGTCCTGGAGCACTGGTGCCAGTGGCTGATGTGCCATTACTGGGGGGCTGGGCTGTGTTTTCAGGGCAGTGCAGGAGAAGAGGAAGTTAAACCCATTTTTTGCTGCGTGGCATCTTGTCCTTGTTCCTCCCCTTCCCTTAGGGTGACTTCAGGTTGGATTCAGTGGTGACCAGACCCTGGTGGCTCCTTCTGTGAGGGCACTTGGGCTCCCAGGGCTCAGGGATGGCTCTTTCTGCTCCGTTCCTCCCACCCAGGGTCTTGGTCTCTGCTGGCAAATCATGGTGCTGTTCCAGTCCCAGCTCATTTTGCTTTGATTGCTTCATTAAGTGAAATTGCAGTATCTGGTGCTGAACTTGCAGCTGGTGGTGGCAGCTCCCAGCCTGAGCCTGGCCATGGAGGCTGTGGAGCAGGGATGGGTTTTGGGATGGAAATGGTGGAAACATGTCCAGATGGATGGGCAGATCCACCTCTCAGCAAAGCAGATGGTCTCAACGTTGATTTTTAGGGGTTTGTTTCCAAGCAGGGCCTGGTTGGAGCTGTGATGGTTGAGTCTGAGCATTGGGTGGGAGGCAGGAGCCTGGTCCTGTCTGCTCCTGGTGGTGTTGGCCAGATCTTTCCCATCCATCTCTCCCAGGGACTGTGGTGAGCTCTGCTCTGGTGTCACCCCCCAGTGTGCAGCATTGCCATCTCAGTGGCAAATTCAGCTCATTTGCTCCTTGTCCTTCTTGTCATGGTTGAGTGCAGCTGGTGACCACCATCCCCTTCCCAACAAAGGGAAGCTCCTGGTTTCACCAGCTCCTCAGCTCCCTGTGCTGGGCCCTGCAGCTCCTGGGGACCCTGGTGCTCCCTCCCTGGGAGGACAGGACCTATAAACCCCAACCAAGAGCAGGTGTCCCTGCCCATGCAAGGAAGTTGGATCTAGATGATCTTTTAAGGTCCCAAACCATCCCATGACTTAACTCCAAGGCCAGGCAGGATCTGGGAAGTCCTGCCCCCAAAGAAGGAAGAGCCCAAAAACCACTGAACAAACCCAAAGAATCAAGGTGGGAAAAGGTTTGTCTGGGATGAGCCAAGCTCAGAGCTGGTCCCAGCACCACTGCAAAGCAGGAGCAACATCTGCTCCTACCTTGGTCCCTTGGCCCTGGGCACAGATGCTGTTGACCCTCAGCAGATGCAGCCCCATGACTTGGGGCATTGCTGCTGTTACTCACCAGGCCTTGTGGGGTGGAAACCAAAGGAGAAGAACAAAAAAAACCAAACCAGAAGTGGTTTTGGGAGGTTGGTTTGAAAGATCTTGGTGGCCCCTGGGGAAGGGCTGAGCCTTTGGGAAATGTGCTGCTGGGATTGTGTGTTGGGAAGGAGGATCAAGGCTGAGCTCTGGGGTGGTGCTGGGGATCAAGGCCAGGTTGGATGGGACTTTTGGGCAAGCTGGTCTAGGAGAAGGTGTCTCTGCCCATGGCAGGGAACGAGATGGTCTGTGAGGCCCCTTCCAACCCAGACTGTTCCATGATTCTCTGATCTCCAGCCTCTCAGCAGCTCCTGGGCTGAGCCTGTGCTGGGTTTGGGTGCTGGAAGGTCTGCAGAGCTGCTCTTGGGTGGCCTTCCTGGGTGGGGACAGGGTGTGGAGCCCCCAGCAATGTTCCTGGGGTCAGGATGGAGCCCTCAGGTGACTGTAGGATGCCTGGGGCTGGCTCTGGAGGTGCATCCCTGATCCCATCCTCTTGACACGGAAGGATGAGGAGCATTTCCCCAGGGACAGTTTCACTCCCAACCATGTCCTGTAGGGGCTGCCCTGGCTTTCCTTCCATCCATCCATCCATCCATCCATCCATCCATCCATCCATCCATCCATCCATCCATCCATCCATCCCTCCATCCATCCGTCCATCCATCCCTCCATCCATCCGTCCATCCATCCGTCCATCCATCCATCCCTCCATCCATCCATCCATCCCTCCATCCATCCATCCCTCCATCCATCCATCCATCCCTCCATCCATCCATCCCTCCATCCATCCATCCATCCATCCATCCATCCCTCCATCCATCCACCCACCCATCCATCCTTCTGGTGGGAGCAGAAGTTGGGTCTCCTGGAGTTCCCCCTGGGTAAAACCCACCATGGGGAGAGAATTGTCCCCTCTGCCACTGGAGGGGAATCCCATCCCCTTGCATGGAGAGCCCCCTAAATTCCCTGCTGGGAGGGTATCAGGGCTGAGGTGCCCCTGGGGAACCAGTTCCCATGCCCTGCTGGTGGGATCCTGCCCCTGGTGCAGGAGTTGTTCCTCTGTGGTGTGTTTGGGACTCACAAGGCATTGATGTCCTTCCCATGACCATAGTGAGGGTGGTGGCAGTGGGGACCCTGCTGGGCTGCACTGGGGGGCAGGGACACCCCGGGGTGCACCCTCAGGATGGGGGAGTGCCCAAGGAAATGGGGGGGGGGGGGGGGGGGCGGGGGGGGGCTCCTTGAGCCCCTGCCTGGGGGGTGGGAGGCAGCTTGGGGGGCAGCAAGGGCTGGGTGGGGTGACCCCCAAACCTGGAGCCACATCTTCCCCCTCTGCCCCCCCCTTCTCCTCCCTGTGGTCTCAGCACCAGCCCAAGTCCCCACCATGGGTCTCCTTTGGGGTCAGGAGCTGCTTCTCCTCCCCACCAGGGGCCATGGGCTGGAGCTTAAAGAGGAGAGATGGAGGTTGGACATCAGGGAAAAGTTCTTCCCTGTGAGGGTGGGGAGAGCCTGGGCCAGGTTGGCCAGGGAAGCTGTGGCTGCCCCATCCCTGGGGGTGTTGAAGGGCAGGTTGGATGGGGCTTGGAGCAGCCTGGGCTGCTGGGAGGTGTCCCTGCCCATGCAGGGGGTTGGATCTGGATGGTCTTGAAGGTCCCTTCCAACCCAAACCATCCCATGATTTTATGATTCAATGATATGAGCAGCACAGGGAGGACTTTGCTGATTCACCAGCTCAGGATCCCACCTGAATCCAACTCTTTCCTCCTCCTTTTTCTTTTTTTTTCCCTCCCAAATGTGTCAGCCTCTCTCATCTGTCACATGAAACCTCCTCATTACCAGGTATCAACATTTTGCTCTGACACTGGTGACAGGGGAGGCTGCCATGTCAGCAGGTGGTTATTTCATGCCCTGCAGGGAGCCAGGGGGGGGTGGGTGATGGGGCTGGATAATGGGCTCCCAGTTTCCTTCAGGTAGAAGAACTTCCTTAGTGTGGAGGGGGAAAGTGCTCCTGGTTTCCAGCTCTGGAGTTGGTGGTGGATGGAGGGAAAGGGTTTTTGTGTGGTTTGTGTGCTCCTCACTGGGGGTGGAGGGGGGGTGGGGATGGGTGGGGATGGAGGGTGGGATGGGATGGAGGGTGGATGAGGATAGAGGGTGGATGGGAGGGGATGGGGCTGGGGGGTGGGGGGGGGTGGGGGG
>NW_009952431.1:101039-102585 GCF_000747805.2 Chaetura pelagica
TGGAGGATGGATGGGATGGATGAGGATGGGTGATGGAGGATGGATGGGTTGGGATAGAGGATGGATGAGGATGGATGGGGATGGATTGGGACAGGAGATGGTTTGGGATAGAGGCTGGACTGGGACAGGGATGGAGGAGGCCTCGTGCTAGTGGCTGCTCGCAGCTGGGCCAGGGCGTGCTGAGCCTGCCTTGGGGTGCTGGGGCTCACGGGATCCCCATCCTGGGTGTGCACCCCTGGGGAGGCTGCTGAGGTGCCTGGAGGCCACAGCCAGGCTGGGGTGACAAGTGACACCCTCTGCCACCACCCAGGTCACAGCTCAAGGTCCCAGGGCTGCTCTGGCAGCTGCAGCAGCTTCTGCACCTCGTTGTTCCCAGGAGCTGGAGCAGGGGCTCCCTGACCCCCCCAGTTGAGCACCCTGGGGTGGCTCCTTTCCCCTGCTCCCTCCTTGCAGCTTCTCCCTCGGGGACAGGGGACCAGCTGCCACCCCATGTGGCATGAGGGGTCCTCACTTTCCTCTGCTCCCCCTGGGGCTTTTCCTCCCCAGGGCCAGGTCCTGGCACGAGGTGACAACAATTCCCTGCTTAGCTTTTGGCCAGTGCCAAGTGGATCTGGCCCAAGGCTCCTCCTGCCCAACCTCCCTGCTCCTGCCCCATGTCCCCTGCAGGTCCTGGTGGCACCTTCAGCAGCACCCATCCCATCCCAGCCTGGGGGTGCACCTTGGGGTGATGGATACTTCCCATCCCTGGGGGTGTTGAAGGGCAGGTTGGATGGGGCTTGGAGCAGCCTGGGCTGGTGGGAGGTGTCCCTGCCCATGCAGGGGGGGTTTGATCTAGATGATCTCTGAGATCCCTCCAACCCAAACCAGTCTGGAATTCCATGATTCCACAAGACAGGCTGGGAGAGTTGGGGTGTTGAGCCTGGAGAGGAGAAGGCTCCAGGGAGACCTTAGAGCAGCTTCCAGGGCCTGAAGGGGCTCCAGGAAAGCTGGGGAGGGACTTGGGCCAAGGGCAGGGAGGGATGGGATGAGGGGGAGGGATGAAAAGTGGGAGAGGGAGCTGGAGGTTGGAGCTGAGGAGGGAATTGTGGAGTGTGAGGGTGGGGAGAGCCGGGGCCAGGTTGCCCAGGTAAGCTGTGGCTGCCCCATCCCTGGGGGTGTTGAAGGGCAGGTTGGATGGGGCTTGGAGCAGCCTGGGCTGCTGGGAGGTGTCCCTGCCCATGCAGGGGTGGGACTGGAGGAGCTTTAAGGTTCCTCCAACCCAAACCATTCTCCAATTCTATGTGATGTCCTCCCTGGATAAGCACAGCATGGGATGACCCAGTGGGGTTTGGGGTGCAGGGGACCAGGTTGCCTGGTTTGCTGCCTCCAAACCTTGTGCCAGCACCAGGGCTGCCACCCTGCCTTGGTGCCTCTGGGGCCTTACCCGTGCAAGGACAAGCTGCAGGGGAAGAGAAAATCAACCCTGCTTTAATAATTCCCCCCCCCAAAAACCCCTTTCTTTCACCCCCACCTTGCCCAGGCTCTCCAGCATCATCTCACGGCCGCT
>NW_009952431.1:105071-108319 GCF_000747805.2 Chaetura pelagica
TCCCTGGGGGTGTTGAAGGGCAGGTTGGATGGGGCTTGGAGCAGCCTGGGCTGGTGGGAGGTGTCCCTGCCCATGCAGGGGTGGGACTGGAGGAGCTTTAAGGTTCCTCCAACCCAAACCATTCTCCAGTTCTATGTGATGTCCTCCCTGGATAAGCACAGCATGGGATGACCCAGTGGGGTTTGGGGTGCAGGGGACCAGGTTGCCTGGTTTGCTGCCTCCAAACCTTGTGCCAGCACCAGGGCTGCCACCCTGCCTTGGTGCCTCTGGGGCCTTACCCGTGCAAGGACAAGCTGCAGGGGAAGAGAAAATCAACCCTGCTTTAATAATTCCCCCCCCCAAAAACCCCTTTCTTTCACCCCCACCTTGCCCAGGCTCTCCAGCATCATCTCAGGGCTGCTCATTTCCCCCCCGGCTCCGGCGCTGGCACGACGTGTGTTTTTGTTCCAGCTCAGCAGAGCTGGCTGCACATTTGGCATCTGCTTTTCTCCAGAGAGAGCCTGAATCTGGGTCAGGAATATATGTGTCTTTTTTTCCCCAATTCCTCGGGGAGGGGACACCCTGACTCAATCCAGCCCCACTCCTGCTCCCCAGAGCCTCCTGGGGTTGGTACCTGCAGCTGGTGGGACGGGAGCACCTGAGCTGCTGCTTCTGCTGCTGCTCCTGGGAATAAAAATACCCAGCATCAGGTGCAGGGGATGCTTGGTGTTGGGCTTGCACCTGCTGGGAGAGCAGGATTTGGTCCCCTCTGGAAAGGGTTGGGACCAGCAGGGCCCTGCAGGTGGGTTGTGGAGCTTGGGGCTTTGCTGGGAGCTGCGTTTGGGCTGCTTTTTTTTTCCCCTCCCATCCCCCTGCCTGCATCTGGAGGCTCGACACAGGAACCCAGATAAGCATCATCCTGAAACCAGAATAGAAGCTTTGGAGGAGGCTCTGGAGTGTTGGTGTGGTTTTGATCTCGGTTTGGAGATAAAAGAGGTGCTAAACAATGCTCAGCTGGTGGGTCGGAGGCCTCCCCGGGAAGGTGCAGTGGGGCTGGGGGAGCCCTGGTGGTGCTGAGGACATTCCTGCCTGGATGTGTCTCCTCTGGGAGGAGGGGATGTTTCCCCCCCTGCTCCACCCCTCTGCAAAGCTGGGTTGGTCCATCAACCTGCTGGCTCTGCAGCTGCTGAGAGGAGGTTGGAGCCAGGGGGGTCGGGCTCTGCTCCCCAGGAACAAGGGATGGGACAAGAGGAAAGGGCCTCAAGTTGCCCAGGGGAGGTTGAGGTTGGATCCTGGGAACAATTCCTTCCTGGGAAGGGTTGTCAGGGCCTGGCCCAGGCTGCCCAGGGTGGAGTCCCCATCCCTGGAGGGGTTTCCAAGATGTGGTGCTGAGGGACCTGGGGCAGTGGGGACTGGGCAGGGCTGGGGGAACAGTGGGACTGGGTGATCTTAGAGGTCTTTTCCAACCCAAATGATTTGATGATTCTTAGAAAAGATGGGAGTCAGATGTGGTGAGGAATCAAAGTCCATGGCTGTTGGAGAGAGTCCAGAGGAGGCCCCGGAGATGCTGGGAGGGCTGGGGCAGCTCTGGAGCCAGGCTGGGAGAGTTGGGGTGTTGAGCCTGGAGAAGAGAAGGCTCCAGGGAGACCTTAGAGCAGCTTCCAGGGCCTGAAGGGGCTCCAGGAAAGCTGGGGAGGGACTTGGGAGGGGTGGGATGTGGTGCTGAGGGACTTGGGGCAGTGATGGCCTTGGCAGAGTTGGGTGAATGGTTGGACAGGATGATCTTCAAGGTCTTAACTAAACTTGAAACTTGATTTGTGAGTGGATTCTGTGATTCCCAACCCTCTGGTCCTGCAGCTCCAGGAGCCACTGGGACGGAAACGAAAGGTCCTGGGTGTCGATGGGCAGGAAATGTGAAAAAAACCCCCACCAGTTCAGTCACAAGAGGCTGGGCCCTCAGTGAGGGAGGAAACAGGAAGGCAGGAGCTGCAGTTAAAGCAGTCGGGTTCAAGAGGTGACTGGAGCTAAACCTGTGTCCCCCGGGATGGGAGCCCAGCCCTGCTGGTTTGTACTGGTGTGAGACCCGGGAGGCTCTGGCCGGGGCCTGGGGACCCTGGTGGGTTTAGTGGCAGTTGCTCTGAATGCTCTTTTGGCAGCAAGAGGAGAGTTGGAGCTTCAGGGGGGGCTGCTGGGCTGCTCCTCACCCTGTGGGACCTCAGCTCGAGTCCTTCTCGTGGGAAGAGCTGAGGTTGTAGTGGGGAGCGTTGCAGCAGGGGGTGGGGCTGCTCTCAGCACCTCCACAGCCCCCTTGGCACCTCCACAGCCCCTTTGTCACCTCCAGATGATTCTTAGAAAAGATGGGAGTCAGATGTGGTGAGGAATCAAAGTCCATGGCTGTTGGAGAGAGTCCAGAGGAGGCCCCGGAGATGCTGGGAGGGCTGGGGCAGCTCTGGAGCCAGGCTGGGAGAGTTGGGGTGTTGAGCCTGGAGAAGAGAAGGCTCCAGGGAGACCTTAGAGCAGCTTCCAGGGCCTGAAGGGGCTCCAGGAAAGCTGGGGAGGGACTTGGGAGGGATGGGATGTGGTGCTGAGGGACATGGGGCAGTGATGGCCTTGGCAGAGTTGGGTGAATGGTTGGACAGGATGATCTTCAAGGTCTTAACTAAACTTGAAACTTGATTTGTGAGTGGATTCTGTGATTCCCAACCCTCTGGTCCTGCAGCTCCAGGAGCCACTGGGACGGAAACGAAAGGTCCTGGGTGTCGATGGGCAGGAAATGTGAAAAAAACCCCCACCAGTTCAGTCACAAGAGGCTGGGCCCTCAGTGAGGGAGGAAACAGGAAGGCAGGAGCTGCAGTTAAAGCAGTCGGGTTCAAGAGGTGACTGGAGCTAAACCTGTGTCCCCCGGGATGGGAGCCCAGCCCTGCTGGTTTGTACTGGTGTGAGACCCGGGAGGCTCTGGCCGGGGCCTGGGGACCCTGGTGGGTTTAGTGGCAGTTGCTCTGAATGCTCTTTTGGCAGCAAGAGGAGAGTTGGAGCTTCAGGGGGGGCTGCTGGGCTGCTCCTCACCCTGTGGGACCTCAGCTCGAGTCCTTCTCGTGGGAAGAGCTGAGGTTGTAGTGGGGAGCGTTGCAGCAGGGGGTGGGGCTGCTCTCAGCACCTCCACAGCCCCCTTGGCACCTCCACAGCCCCTTTGTCACCTCCACAGCACCACTGTCACCTCCACAGCACCACTGGCACCTCCACAGCCCCCTTGTCACCTCCACCGGCCC
>NW_009952431.1:109828-110219 GCF_000747805.2 Chaetura pelagica
CCCCCCCCCCCCCTCCACCCCCACAGCCCCCTTGTCACCTCCACAGCCCCCTTGTCACCTCCACAGCACCACTGTCACCTCCACAGCACCACTGTCACCTCCACAGCACCACTGTCACCTCCACAGCCTCCTTGTCACCTCCACAGCCCCTTTGTCACCTCCACAGCACCACTGTCACCTCCACAGCACCCTTGGCACCTCCAAAGCATCAATGCTCCCTCCCTCAGCTCCTTCCATCCTGCTGGTGCCCTCACCCCAGCTCAGCACCCCGTGGCACCCCAGGTGTGAAACCCTTCCCCTGCCTGAGCCCACAGGCTGGTTTGCAGCCCAGCAGCACCTCCCCAGTACAGACACTTCTGCAGCCCAGAAACCCCCCGTGTCCTGGGCTGTC
>NW_009952432.1:0-4627 GCF_000747805.2 Chaetura pelagica
AGGTCCCTTCCAACCCAGCATTCTATGATTCCAAGGTTCTATGATTGCACACCAGAGCTGGCCCATTTCTGGCTGCTGCTCCCTCCACACTAACCAGGGTTGGTGTCTTTGCCTGGTCTGATCCACATGTCTCTGTGCCTGGAGCAGAGAGAAAGGGGCAGTGAGGGAACTCAGAACCACAAGGTGGTTTTGGGCTGGAAGGGACCTCACAGATCACCCAGCTCCAGTTCCCTGCATGAGCAGGGACACACACAGCTCTGAAATCACAGGGGAAGTTTCCCAAGGGGAGCATTCCCAGGCCACTGCTTGTTCTGTGTCCTGCTAATGAGGATTTTGATGAGGATCCCCAGGGGAGCTGGCAGAGGCTGAAATGCTGCTGAGCACCCAGCCCAGCCCAGCCCAGGAATTTCTGCCTGAGCTCAGCAGCTCCTGGGGTGCAGGTCCCAGCTACATGGAGACAGCAGAGATGGGAGCTCCTGGCTCCAAATGCCTGAGGTCCAGCCGGGCCCTGGGAGCCATTCATGATCAGAGGGAAGATTAGGATCAGGGAAGACAGAGAGCAGGCAGCAGAAGAGCCTGGAGCAGGGCTGTGCTGGAGCTGCTCCCCGGGCAGGAGCTTTGCACAGCGCCCGGGAGAATCCCAGGAGTGCTCCTGGATGTCCATGCGTCCTGGCTGCAGCCACCCTCCCAAACTGCAGGAGCCCGTGTCCCAGCAGGGTGAGGGCACATCCAGGGGCAGGGGAGTCGTCAGCACATTGCTTGGCACTGCTGGAGAGCTGGTGCCCTCAGCCCAGCTCCAGCTGCCTCCACATCTGCTTCCCAGCCGGAGGGTGCGGAGCTCTCAGGACCTGGGAACACCTACCAGGTAGGAGCTGAGGAGTGTGAGCTCAGCCCCGTGTGGCTCCTGGGGAAGGGGAAACCTCAGTGCAGCTTAACTCTGTGTGAGAGAAAGGGGAGAGAGATGAAGCAGGGGGGGCTGTGAATTCCTGCTCTGCGGGGCCCTGAGCTCTGGGCTTGGTGCCGTGGGATCCTGAGAGCACTTCCCATGGATCTGTTCCCTGAGAGGCACAGGAAGAGCAGGGTGAGGCGGGTCAGAGGCAGCTCTTGGGGAGGAGGAGAGAGGCTGGGAAGGAGAGGGGAAGGGGGGAATGGGACATGGAGGAAGGAGGAGAGGGGAAGAGGAAGGGGAAGAAGGATAAAGAGAAGAAGGAGGGTGAGGAGAAGGGTGAGGAGGAGAAGAAGGAGAAAGAAGGAGGAGAAGGAGAAGGAGGGCTGTGACATTATGGTATGATATGATATAACATGATATTATATTATATTGTACAGTATGGTATAATATTTATGGTATGATTGATATGATATATGATATGATATGATATGATATGATAGAAGGAGAAAGACATCTGGTGCTTCTTGGCCACATCCACATCTATCCTCTCTATTTTCCTGACCAGGCTGGCTTGACTCCAGCCCAGTGGGCATTATTCCTACCTGGTGCTGCTTCCCAGTGCCTGCCTGGGCACTGCCTGAGGCAGGGATACCTGGCAGCAGCCAGGGATGTCCCAGCAGGACAGGACGGGATCAGTGGTGAGGATGGTGGTGGGATGCAGCTCCAGCCACATCCTGCTCCCTTCCCTACAGGCTCAGCTGGTGTGGCACCAGATGCAGCAGATCCTGGCTCAGCCAGGCCCCAGGCAGGTTAATAAAACAGCAGGAGAGCTGCAAGATTTTCTGCTCACAAGTGACATCAAACAGCCTGGAAAAAAACCCAAACAAACAACAACAGCAGCAAAAAAACCCCAAAAAAAACCTCCCCACACTTTGATCAGACCATCAGTTCAGATGAATTTTAATTTCTGTTCAAAAATGCTTTGGATCTGAGTGATGTGCTGTGGCTTTGATTTTTCTTTTTTCCCTCTGAAGGAATCTTTTGGCTTGATGTATCTCTGTGGTTTTATGGTGGGATAGTCTGGAAAAACGGCTCAGAGGGCTCTTGAGAGTGTAGATAAATAGATATATAAATACCTCTCACTGCCACATTGCAGGAGGGAGCAGTGGAGAGATGGATTCAGATTGTGAGGACTGTTCTACTGCCTGTTCCATCCTGGGAAGTTGGTCTCAGACCAGTTTTGGCTCCATGGGACAAGTCTGCTCAAATGTTTATGAGCCTTCACTGAGCTCAGCTGCTGTGGCTGCTGCTCCTGCTCCCCTGGTTTTACTGTCTGAACATCCCCAGCTCTGGTTAAATGCAGCTACTGGGGCTTGCTGGTGGGAGGGCCACCCTAGGCAGACAAATCCACATTTATTGGTGTTATTAAATCCACAGATCCAGTTTCCATCTCCACAGCATGCAAGGCCAACAAAGTGCCTGCTCTTCACCCCACCAGCAACCCACAGTGATCAGCCAAGCCTGAAAATGTGGCTGCATTTCCCAAGGAGCTAAAGAGGAACTGCAGGACCCCCGGGGCTCTGGGGTGTGTGTCTGGTTCCCTCCACAGAAATGACCAGGGGGGCAGATCTTTGGCCATGAGGCTCACAGCGATGGCTCCCGGGGGGCTGGCAGGGAAGCTACCTCAGGTGCTTGTTGGCAGCTCCAGGAGCTCCTTGTCCACTCAACCCACAGCCCAATGGAAGAGGTTTGCTGAAAATTTCCCCCCTGGAAGAGCTTCCAGGCAACCTGATGGTGACCAGCCCAGCTGCACTGCCTGGAAACTGGGGGTAAAACTGAGCGTGAGGTTCATTTGCTACGGATTTGAGATGGAAAAAAACCCACATCAGGGAAATAAATCAGGACTGCTATTTGAGGAGCAGGGCTTGGCACAGATGGGCAGAAAAAAAATACATATTTTCACAATCAAATGTTAATTTTACCTCTGGGGAGACCCCCCCTGCAGAGCTGGGAAGAGGGGAGCTGGAGCTGAGATGTGAGGGAGGAATTCTGGGCTGTGAGGGTGGGGAGAGCCTGGCCCAGGTTGCCCAGGGAAGCTGTGGCTGCCCCATCCCTGGGGGTGTTGAAGGGCAGGTTGGATGGGGCTTGGAGCAGCCTGGGCTGCTGGGAGGTGTCCCTGCCCATGCAGGGGGGGCACTGGGTGGGATTTAAGGTCCCTTCCTACCCAAACCAGTCTGTGACATGATATGATATGATGATGATATGATATGATTGATATGATATGATTGATATTATATTATATAATTTATATGATATGATGCTATGCTATGCTATGCTATGCTATAATTGGTATGATATGATATGATATGATATGATATGATATGATATGATATGATATGATATGATATGATTGATATGATATGATATGACTGATATGACATGACAGAGCAAGGTGCTGTGTCTCTGTGTTGCAGCAGGAGATGCCCCGTGGTCTGGCATGACTGCTCTTCCCTCCAGGTGCCATGGCCTCCCCCAACAGCTCTGACCTCAGCCCACACTTCCTCCTGGCCAGCCTCCCGGGGCTGGAGAGCACCCGTTTCTGGATGGCCACCCTGCTGTGCTTCATCTACCTCCTGGCGGTCACCGGCAACTGCGCCGTGCTGTGCATCGTGCGGCTGGAGCCCGGCCTGCACGCCCCCATGTACCTGTTCCTCTGCATGCTGGCTGCCATCGACCTGGCCCTGTCCACCTGCACCGTGCCACGGGTGCTCTCCTGCTACTGGTTCAACAGCCGGGAGATCAGCTTCAGCGCCTGCCTGGCCCAGATGTTCTTCATCCACACCCTCTCGGCCATCGAGTCCACTGTCCTGCTGGCCATGGCCGTGGACAGGTACGTGGCCATCTGCCACCCCCTGAGACACCCTGCCATCCTCACCAACGCTGCCACTGCCAGGATCGGGCTGCTGGCCACGGCCAGGGGGGTTCTCTTCTTCCTGCCTCTGCCCCTGCTCCTCCAGCCCCTTCCCTTCTGCAGCTCCCGGGTGCTGTCACACTCCTTCTGCCTGCACCAGGACGTGATGAACCTGGCCTGTGCCAGCACCACCCCCAGCGTGGTGTATGGCCTGACTGCCATCCTGCTGGTCATGGGGCTGGACGCCCTCCTCATCTGCCTCTCCTACCTGCTCATCCTCAAGGCTGTGCTGGGGCTGCCATCGTGGAAGGAGAGGCTCAAGGTGTTCAGCACCTGTGTTGCCCACATCTGCGTGGTCCTGGCCTTCTACGTGCCCCTGATTGGGCTGTCTGTGGTGCACAGGTTTGGGAAGGATGTGGGTCCAGTGGTCCATATCACCATGGGGCACGTCTACATCCTGGTGCCTGCTGTGCTCAACCCCATCATCTATGGGGTGAGGATCAAACAGGTGCAGAGGAGGATCCTGAATTTAGTTCATATCAACAACAGGACTGCCCAGTGACCTGCCCTGGTGTCCTCCCACCAGCTCATCTTGTTTCACACTGAGAGGCTCTGGTGCAGGACCCTCCTCTGTTTTATGGCACTGGCACCTGGCAGGAGCTCCCAAGTGCTGCCACGGGGCACAAGAGCACTTGTGAGCTCCTCCCAGGAGTGTTTACCCTCCCAAACTCAGAGAGAATCTACTACAATGATCCAAACCCAACCCCGACCCAGCTGGTGGAGCCAAGGGAAGGAGAAGTGGCTCAGTGACCTCCCAGAGATGTCTG
>NW_009952432.1:5229-7890 GCF_000747805.2 Chaetura pelagica
CACACACACACACACACACACACACACACACACACACACACACACACACACACACACACACACACACACACACACACACACACACACACACACACACACACACACACACACACACACACACACACACACACACACACACACACACACACACACTCCTCACACTCACACGCACTGACCTCGGGCTGCCTCCCTCCTCCCTTTGGTCCTCAACCCTCTTCCTCAAAAGCACCTTTTGCATTCCCTCCCTAAAGGACACCTTCTCACTATATACATATTTACATCCCTGGTAGCCATTCACGTTTGCGTTTTCCCTAAACATCATCCCTCAGTTTGTGTTAACCCTTAATAAACCAATTAATTCATAAACCAAGCCTTGGCTTTAGAGGCAGTTTCTGAGCATGGTGGGGGTGCTTTCTAACCCCCACCCTGAAACCCGGCCCCGCGGTGCCCGCTCCTCCGCGAGAGGCAGCGCCACGTGGGACCCTTGGGCTCATTCACAAACCCCTCCACATCAGTGTTGTTAGAAATGAAACGTAGTGTTGTTTTTGCATCCTAGTGTTAGAAGCAGAGTGTTGGGTTTAGTGTTGTTTTGTTTGGTTTAGTGTTGGTTTTGCATCTTAGTGTTAGAAGCATATTGTTGGGTTTTTTTTATATACCCTAGTGTTAGGAATATAATAGTTTGTTTAAGAGAGAAGTGAGATATCTGCACATTCCAATGACACCTGGGGTGGTTTACAGTCCAAGAAACTGAGGGAGTGAATTGGGCTCCATCTGGGGGATCTGAACATGGAGCAGGATTTATGGCCAAGATAAGATAGAACAAAGTCACTTCTACCTTGCTCCTTGGGGGAGGATGACACCAGTAGGTGTAGATTATCTTGGTGATTGGGAAGACAGCCAAGGGGGCAAGAAAGGTCAGAATTATGCCTTAAAAGGTAAAAAGTAACCTGCTCAAATGGAATGTGTAAACAGGGGTGGGAAACTTATAGGATAATTTGAAGCGTCGGATGGGCTGTGAACCCTGGAGTGCCCAGCCAGTGGGGAAACAGGGGAGGGAAATTTGCGTCGGGAATAAGAATAGGCAATATAAACCGTCATTCACCTGACTATGTGTGTGCCTGCTTGTTTAGGTCACCCATTCTTGCAAGAATGTAAATAAACTGTGCTTCGTTGAAGGATCTGGGTTGGCCTGTTCATTGGCATGACAAACGTTTCTCACAGTGGGGAAGTCACAAAAGCACCTGACACCAGTAGCCCCCCAGTATTGGCTCATGACATAGAGCCAAGGGAAGGAGAAGTGGCTCAGGCACCTCCCAGAGATGTCTGGCCATCACAGACACTGTCCCCATCCCACCCATCACTGCGGCAGAGCTCAGTGAAAGCTGCAGTGGCCTCTGCATGATGGAGCTGGTTCAGCTCCACTGGGGCACTTTCACTTGCTAACAACCTTTGAGCAAAACTTCTGCCACAAACTCGGGCTGTAGCAAAGTTCTAGGCACAATAACCCCAGGAAGTGGCTTCCGGGAGGCAGGGATGCACCGAAGCCCCCCCAGCTCCCTGGTCTTGCTCTGACTTGTTGGGTGTCTCAGCCTCCTTGTAGCAGGAGCTCTGGGAAAAATTCAGACCCAGGGTTGTTGGCAGTGACTGTGAAAATAATTTAATAATAACAATAATAATGATATTAAAAAATGATGACATCTCAAGAGAAGAAATAAAAACAATAAAAAAGTAAACATCAGTCCCTTCCAACCTGGCATCCTGGGATTCTGTAATTCTAGCACACGACACAGCAGTGCAGGATCTCAGACTAATGTCTCACCTAAACCTCCCCTCTCCCAGCTGGAAACCCTTCCCCCTGCTCCCATCCCTGCTCCTGCTGCCCAGACTCTAGCCAAGCCAAGGGTGAAATGTAGCAGAGAAAGGAGAATTTGCTGCTGTTTGGAAACTGCTTTGTCATTCACGCTGCTGCCCTTAGAATTAGTGAGTTAATCTTGAGCTGCCCCACAGCTCTGACATCTCCTCCAAACAAACACCTGACAGGAGAACAGACACAACACTGGGCAATGTGTCCAAGGTGTCATCAGCACCCAGGGGGTTAAAACCCCTCGACTGGTCCCTCTCTAATTGCACCTTCAGTGCTGGGGGAAAGGCAGAGCTCCCTGCTGGGATTTGTGCCTCAGACAATAAATAAACCTCTCCCAGTCCCAGGGTGCCTGCATGGAAACCTGCAGGAGGCTGGTGAGTACCCAGGGCTGGGGCAGCAATTCCTTGCTCTGTGCTGAGACCTTTTGTGCCATCAGCCCTGGGCAGCGAGTGAGGAGCAGCCCCAGGGAGTGGAGCTGGGAACTCTGATCCAGGTCCCCCTCTTCTCCATGGGAGAAGGAGCTTTCAGGGGCAGCAGCAGCAAGAGAGGCAGCTGGCAGGACAGAGGTGGGGTGAAGGAAGAAGAAGATCAGGAATTTCCCTGCCTGGGATGTTTAACATTGTAGTCAATGGGGCAGAATCTGGTTGGAGGTCTGTGACTAGTGGAGTCCCTCAGGGGTCGATACTGGGACCGGTGTTGTTCAACATCTTCATCAACGACCTGGATGAGGGTATAGAATGTACCCTCAGCAAGTTTGCTGATGACACTAAGCTGGGAGGAGTGGCTGACACACCAGA
>NW_009952432.1:10420-11516 GCF_000747805.2 Chaetura pelagica
CCTGTGCTGGGGACCCCAGAGCTGTTCCCAGCCCTGCAGGGGGGTCTCAGCAGAGCAGAGCAGAGGGGACAATCCCCTCCCTGGCCCTGCTGGTCCCGCTGCTGGTGACACAGCCCAGGACACGGGTGGGTTCTGGGCTCAGGATCATGGTTCCAGCTCATGGTCTGTAACACTCAGGTGTTGCAGCAATCTGAGGGAGGTGATGGACACGTTTGGATTTGTCAAAATGAACCTGCTTCAACCTACAGGGTGCAAAATACACCGATGAGACCCAATGGGCACAGGGCCCTGGGACAGGCTGCCCAGAGAGGCTGAAGGGTCTCTTCTCCGGAGATACCCAAAACCCACCTGGACACAATCCTGTGCCACCTGCTCGGGGTGACCCTGCTTGAGCAGGGGGTTGGACTAGATGGTCTCTAGAAGTCCCTTCCAACCCCCATCATGCTGAGGTGCTGGGATTCTGTGGTGCTGGCATCACAGTGTGCCCAGGGCTGGGGTGGGGGGTCTGCATCAAGCACAGACCATGGGGTTTGGAGACTGGAACTGGAGATTGGAACTAGAGATCTCGTTGGGATGCCATGGGCAGTGGGTCTCTCAGCTTTGCCTCAACCTTCCCTCCCCATCAGGGTAAATCCATGGCTCCCCAGCTGTGCTTTGCAGCCTTCAGCCCGTGTCATCCCACTGGTGGAGCCCCTGATGCTGCTTTAGCAAACCCTGTGCAGGTCATGGTGACCTCCCCTCACCCCTCACTTCCCTCTGAGTCACCTCCTCCATCCACCAGCTTAACACAGGAAAATGAAGCCCAGGTCTCTGCAATGTTTGCAGATTTCTCTGGGCTTGTTTGGTTTTCCACTCCTCACACTGAGCCGAGGCTGCTGCCCTGGCCACAGGACTTCTTGTCCTTTCTGCATGTTCTGGGCCCCCCTCCCATTGAATCATTTACCTGATGTACCAAGTCAGGTGGTAAAAATGTCCATGTTTGTCTGTACAAAAGCTTCTGCAGGCTGGACCAAGGACCTCCTGAGTGTTGCTGATGGCAACACAGGAAATTGGTTGACACCACTTCACTTCACCCAAGGTTTTTATGATGGTTTTA
>NW_009952432.1:11569-12718 GCF_000747805.2 Chaetura pelagica
GCAGCTGTACAGGTTCAGAAGGGCCCCATAAAGGTTTATCTGCCCTGCTCCCCAGGGAAGACCATGCTGGAGTAGCATTTTCTGCCTCTACAACTTCTTCCAAGCTCTGGGCTGAGGTCACCCCTGTTGTCCATGAGGTGGTGAAGATAAATCAGACCAGCTTCAGGATGGGTAACAGAGCTGGAGACTGTGGTGCTTTGGCAGAAGATTGATCTCTATTTGTGCAAAGTGATGGAACCTCAATAGACCTGAGAGGGTCTGGGAGGGTTTTGCCCACATCTACAGCAGGGTCCTTCCCCCCAGGGCACTCACACAGCACCAGAGCCAGCCAGGGCTTCTGGAAGTTGCCCAGAAGTCCTGCACAGAAATACCTGACAGGAGCCACATCAGGGCTCCACCACCTCTTGTAGAACCCCAGACTGGTTTGGGTGGGAAGGGACCTTAAAATCCTCCAGTCCCACCCCTGCATGGGCAGGGACACCTCCCAGCAGCCCAGGCTGCTCCAAGCCCCATCCAACCTGCCCTTCAACACCCCCAGGGATGGGGCAGCCACAGCTTCCCTGGGCAACCTGGGCCAGGCTCTCCCCACCCTCACAGCCCAGAATTTCTTCCTAACACTGGATTTTGTGCAGCTCTTTTTCTGGATTTTGTTTGTCTTTGTTGTTGTTGTTGGTTCTGTTCTGCTATTTGTTGTTGGGGTTTTTTTCTTTTTTTTTTAGTTATTAAACTGTCCTTACCTGAATCCACAAGTCCCTGCACTTTTCTGGTCCTCTCCCCCTTCCTGCTGCTCAGCTGCCTGCTGGGCTCAAATCAGGACAGCCACAGATGCCACCACCCTGCAGGGACCTGCAGCAGGAACCTGCCTGCTGGGCTGTGGGATTAAAGGTTCGACCCCACAAACCCCAAGGAGCAGAGCAACATGGCTGGGTAACCCCAGTGTCCTCCTCAGAGCCAGCAGAGCCCCCAGCCCAGAAGCTCCTCTGTCTGCCCCAGGAGGATGCTCAGCCCATGGCCAGGGGTGAGACCTCCAGGTCTGGTCAGTGGCTGTGGGGGTCCCTCCTGGCAAAGCTGGTGGGGAGAGGAATCATAGAATCATAGAACCACAGAATCCCAGGGGTTGGAAGGGACCTGGAAAGCTCCCCCAGCCCA
>NW_009952432.1:13186-14064 GCF_000747805.2 Chaetura pelagica
ACTCTACACTTGCCCTTGTTGAATTTCATCATGTTTCTCCCTGCCCAACTCTCCAGCCTGTCCAGGTCTCTCTGAATGGCAGCACAGCCTTCTGCAGTGTCAGCCACTCCTCCCAGTTTGGTGTCACCAGCAAACTTGCTGAGGGTACATTCTATACCCTCATCCAGGTCGTTGATGAAGATGTTGAACAACACCGGTCCCAGTACCGACCCCTGAGGGACTCCACTGGTCACAGACCTCCAACCAGATTCTGCCCCATTGACTACAACTCTGATTTCTTCCTTTCAACCAGTTCTTGATCCACCTCACTGCCTGATCACCAAACCCATACTTGATCAACTTATTTATCTACAAGGATGGTGGGCAGGAACAGTGTGGGATGCCAGGAAGAGCAGATTGGGACTGTGCAGCACTCATGATGGGATGTTCTGGGGAGGAACCAAATGCTGGGAATCATCAAATCATAGTTGGTTTGGTTGGAAAAGAACACGAAGATCCTCCAGCCCAACCCTTCCCCAGCCCTGCCCAGGCCACCCCTGCCCCGTGTCCCTCAGCACCATCTCCAGGGCTTGGAAACCCCTCCAGGGATGGGCACTCCCCCCCTGCCCTGGGCAGCCTGGGCCAGGCCCTGACAACCCTTGCCAGGGAGAAATTGTTCCCCAGATCCAACCTCAACCTCCCCTGGCACAACTTGAGGCCGTTCCCTCTTGTCCTGTCGCTTGTCCCTGGGGAGCAGAGCTGGGGAGCAGCGCCCGACCCCCCTGCCTCCAACCTCCTCTCAGCAGCTGCAGAGCCAGCAGGTCTCCCCTCAGCCTCCTTTGCTCCAGGCTGGACACCCCCAGCTCCCTCAGCTGCTCCTCACAAGTTCTCCAGCCCCT
>NW_009952432.1:18086-35460 GCF_000747805.2 Chaetura pelagica
CACCCCTGCCCCGTGTCCCTCAGCACCATCTCCAGGGCTTGGAAACCCCTCCAGGGATGGGGACTCCCCCCCTGCCCTGGGCAGCCTGGGCCAGGCCCTGACAACCCTTGCCAGGGAGAAATTGTTCCCCAGATCCAACCTCAACCTCCCCTGGCACAACTTGAGGCCGTTCCCTCTTGTCCTGTCGCTTGTTCCTGGGGAGCAGAGCCCGACCCCCCTGGCTCCAACCTCCTCTCAGCAGCTGCAGAGCCAGCAGGTCTCCCCTCAGCCTCCTTTGCTCCAGGCTGGACACCCCCAGCTCCCTCAGCTGCTCCTCACAAGTTCTCCAGCCCCTTCTCCTCCTGCTCCAGCCCCTTCCCCAGCTCCTCTGCCCTTCCCTGGACACGCTCCAGCCCGTCCATGTCCTTCTTGTCCTGAGGGGCCCAGCCCTGCCCCCAGGACTCCAGGTGCCCCCTCCCCAGTGCCCAGCACAGGGGCACCAGCCCTGCCCTGCTCCTGCTGCCCACCCTGGGGTGACACCAGCCAGGATGCTGGTGGCCTTTTTGGCCACCTGGGCACATGCTGGGTCATAATGGGAAGGTTTAGGATTGGGGCCAACAAGTGTGGGACCCCAGGATGAAGAGGATGAAAGGGCCTGGTTACATGGGAACAGGCAGTTGGTCCCCATGGGCTCTGTCCATGCCTCCTGCCTGGTCAGCACAGCCTGTCCAGATCCCACCAAGTTCCATTTCAAACAACCACAGAACCATGGGATGGTTCAGGCTGGGAAGGATCTTCAGAGGTGACCTCTGGTCCCAGCCCTGCAGGGAGAACTTCAACTTGAGATCAGGTTCCCCAGAGCCCCGTCCAGCCTGGCCTGCAGTGTTTCCAGAGATGGGGCATGTCCCACCTCCCTGGGCAACCTGGGCCAGTGTCTCACCACCCTGACTGTAAAGACCTTCTTCCTAATATCTCATCTCAGTCTCCCCTCTTCCCACTCACAACCATCACCCCTCGTCCTGCTGCTACAGACTCTGCTAAACATTTTGTCTCCATCTTCCTGACAGGCCCCTCTAAGTGCTGAAAGGCCACAAAAAAGGTCTCCCTGGAGGCTTCTCTTTTCCAGGCTGAACACCCCCAACTCAATTTCCAGCATCCCTGGGTGAGGGTCCCCTGATCTTTGTGCCTGAGTGAGCACAGAGGGCTGAGCTGCTGCAGTGGGGACCACTGAGCCCAGGGTTGGGGACACTGTGGTGCACCCCTGTGGGGCTGGGAACATCCATCAGGGTCCAACCACCAGGAAAACAGCCAGCAGGAGCAGCCAGAGGGTGGGCTGAGGTTTGGGAGCTGGGTCCCAGCAAGGCTGGAAGTCCTGGGCTGGATGCTGGAGATCCCAGATGGTTTGGTTGCTGCAGGAAGGACCAGGGAGGTCCAAGCCACACATGGCAGAGACCACGACCCAGGAATGTCCTGAGTGCAAACGCACTGACCTGTGAGACCTGACAGGCCCCAAAGTGTGTGAGAAACTTGTGGCACCTTCCTTGGGAAGAGGGTCTTGCTTCAGGTGGTCACATCAACCAGAGAAGTGAACTCCAAGCCAAACAGCCCCAATACATGAGCTCCCCCTTCCCTGCCTGCAGCCTGGCCCTGCTCCCCCATGGCCCGGCCCCTGGACACGTTCCCTCTGCTCCACAGGACATGGAGCCATTTTTGTGTCTGCACAGGAGAAATCAGGACATTTTTGCCACCTCATGTGCAGCGACCCATGCAGGGGGCAGGGCAGGTGAGCTTCTGGCTGGTTTAGGTTTGTTCAGGTGTGGACAAGACATGGGTCCCTGGGGGAAGGAGAGGCCAAGGGGAAAATATGGGCAAGACCATGACAGTGGAGAAAATGTTGGGTCCACATGGAGCTGAGGGATGGGTGCTAGAAACACCTTGTCCTGAACATGGAATCATGGAATGGTTTGGGTGGGAAGGGACCTTAAAGATCATCTAGATCCAAGATCCAACCCCCTGCATGGCAGGGACACCTCCCACCAGCTAATGGTTCTACTGGGTGATCTTAAAGGTCTTTTCCAACTACAGCAATTCTATGATTCTATTTGAGGAGAAGGGGCTGGAGCAGCTCTGGAGCCAGGCTGGGAGAGTTGGGGTGTCCAGCCTGGAGAAGAGAAGGCTCCAGGGAGAGCTGAGAGCAGCTTCCAGGGCCTGAAGGGGCTCCAGGAAAGCTGGGGAGGGGCTTTTCACCAGAGAGGGCAGTGACAGGACAAGGGGTGATGGGTTTAATCTGAGAGAGGGGAGATTTAAGTTAGATATTAGGAAGAAATTCTTCACTCTGAGGGTGGTGAGGAACTGGGATGGGTTGCCCAGGGAGGTTGATGCCCCATCCCTGGAGGTTTTTAAGGCCAGGTTGGATGAGGTTTGTGCAGCCTGGGCTGGTGGGAGGGGTCCCTGCCCATGCAGGGGGGTTGGAGCTTGGTGATCTTTGAGGTCCCTTCCAACCTGAATGATTCTGTGATTAATGATTCCATCTCCAGGGGACTTTTCTGCACTTCAGGACAAACTCTTAGTTTACATTTCGTGCGTTGGCCTCGTGGGGTCTGGGCAGGCTCTGGAGACCATCGTGCCCCTGAGACCCCAGGGGGGACGTGATGAGGAAGAGCTGATGAAAGGAGCTGAAGCAGGTTTGAAACTTCCCACCTTCTCACGGGACAGGGAAGCCAACCTCCACCTCCCCCACCTGCTGCCCTCAGGAGGCTTTGGGAGGGTGGATTGATGCCCCAGAGCTGCTGCAGGAAGGGGCAGGCAGACATGAGCCACTGCAGCCCTCCAGGTGAGGCACGTCCCTGGGCTGATCCTCCTCGGCAGACCAGGATCAGGAGCCTTTCCTTGGGCAATTAAAAAGCCACTAACAAGGAATTTTCATCCTGTTCCAGCCTCCAGAATGTCCTGGTTTGCAGGTAAGTGCTTCTGTCCTGCCTGGTCTCTTCAGCCAGCAGCTCCTGCAGCAACCACAGCACCTGGGGTTGAGCCCCACGTCAGCTGGAGGGTTCAAAGCTGGCAGAGCTCTGCTCCTCACTCTAGAAGTTCTCCTTCCTAGTGTTCCCCCCCCCATATCTTCTTCATTTATCATAGAATCATTAAGGTTGGAAGGGACCTTAAAGATCATCAAGTTTCAACCCATTTCTGCTCTGAACTTGTCCAGCTCCTCCTTCTTGCTGTTGCCACACAAAGCTCTGCCTGATTTGGCCACCAGATTTAGCCACATTTAACATTTAATGAGTCTGATGGCAAATTCTAACCCCCCCATGACCCTGTGCTGGGGCTGTGCACGGGTGACTTCTGCTCCAGCTTGTCCCTGGCTTGGGCATCCTCAGCCACCCCACAGCTGGCTGCTTGCTGAGAAGGTGGCACTTCAGGACATGGTGCTGTGTTGGTGGTTGGACTTGATTATGATCTTAAAGGCCTTTTACCAACCTTAATGAGTCTGAGATTCTAAGAAGCTAGAACTGGATGATGGTCCAGGCTGATCATCGTTTCTCCCACCAAACAGGGACCTGGTGTGGTCACCACCCACCTGGTCTGTGCAGCTCTGTGGGGAGAAGGAGCAGCAGCAGCTGCAGAGTTTTATCACAAAAGAACATGTAGATCATAGAATCCCAGACTGGTTTGGGTGGGAAGAGACCTTAAAGCTCATCCAGTCCCAGCAGCCCAGGCTGCTCCAAGCCCCATCCAACCTGCCCTTCAACACCCCCAGGGATGGGGCAGCCACAACTTCTCTGGGCAACCTGGGCCAGGCTCTCCCCACCCTCACAGCCCAGAATTTCTCCCTCCCATCTCAGCTCCAGCTCCCTCTGCCAGCTGGAAACCCTTCCCCCTCACCCCACCCTGCCCACCATCCTCACATTCTTCTTGTCTCTCCAGGATTGTTTAATAGAGCTTCTGTGCTACCTTCAAGCTTCTCCCACCAGAATAAAACCTCAGAAATTACTCTTCCTCTGACCCCCACCCCCTAGGTTTGCAGCCTTCTCTCATGGCTCAATGACAGAATGAAGGCAGAGCAGGAAAAAGACATTTTTTGTGGCCATATTTAATGTCCCAGAGAACTGAGACCACTTCTTACCCTACAGATTTGGAGGAACTTCCCACGTCCAGCCCTTTGCAGGGACACCAGGACTGCTCAGGCAGGAGCTCTGTCTGGGGGACACTGGGTGCTGAGCTGACCCTTTTCTCTCCCCTCCTGCAGCCCATTTCAAGATGCCAGCTGAGCAGAGATGAGCACCCAACCCAGAAACCAGCCTTTCACAGGCACAGAACTGGGTAGGAGCCCTTGGGTTACCCCTGGTGGCACAACTTGCATCATGAACTTAAACACCTCACAGGAGCTTCCCAGCCCCTTCCTCCAGCCTTTCCCACCTGTCTCCCCCCAGCCACCTGATGCTGCAGCATTCCCACCTCCCACCATGTCAGAACCACGTGGATTCCTGCTCTGACTCTTCCACCAAGGCAGAGTCCCCCCCTGATCCCCCTGGACATCCCGGGGCTCAAATCTGGGCCCCCCTTTTGCCAAGCACCAGAGCCAGATTCTCCAGCATGGCTTCTGATCCCCTCGCCCCCCCCAGCAGCCCGTCCTCCTCTTTCACCCTGCTGGGTGTCCCCAGCCTGGAAGATTTCCCCACCTGCCTGGGCATCCTGTTCTGCTCAGCCTATCTCATCTCCCTGCTGGGCAACGGGCTCGTCCTGCTCGTGCTGGGGCTGGACACGTCCCTGCGCCTGCCCCTCCACGGCTTCCTGGCCATGTTGGCCCTGATCGACCTGGTGATGGTGACATCCATCGTGCCCAAGATGCTGGGCATCTTCTGGCTGAACTCTACAGAGATTGGCTACACCTCCTGCTTCGTTCAGATGTTCCTCGTCCACTCCACGACGTCGGAGGAGTCAGGGCTGCTCCTGGCCTTGGCCGTCGACCGCTACGTTGCCATTTGCCACCCCCTCCGGTACCAAACCATCCTGAGCCACCAAACGGTTGCCCAGATAGGCCTGGCCGTGCTGGGGAGGGGTCTCCTGTTCATGGTGCCCCTGACAGGGATGCTCACCAGCCTCCCCTACTGCGGCTCCCGCCGGGCCCCCCACTCGTACTGCGAGCACCTGGCGGTGGCCAAGCTGGCCTGTGCAGACCCCCGGCCCGTCGGGCTCTACAGCGTGGCTGGGTCCTCCCTGATCGTGGGCATGGACTTGGCTTTCATCTCCGTGTCCTACGGGATGATCCTCAGGACTGCCCTGAGGCAGAAATCCTGCTGGAAGGCCCTCAGCACCTGCGGGTGCCACCTCTGTGTCCTGCTGCTCTACTACGTCCCCGGGATGGTCTCCATCTACGTGCAGCACTTTGGCAGCAGCCTGTCCCTGCAGGCACAGGTGCTGCTGGCTGACCTCTACCTGGCCCTCCCCACCATGCTCAACCCCATCATCTACAGCATGAGGACCAGGCAGATCCGCCGGGCAGTGCTCAGGGTGTTCTGTTCCAGGAAGGTTCACACCTGATGCAGCAGCCACTGCTTTTCCAGATGTTCCCCTCTAGGCAGAGGTGGCACCAGGTTCATTCCCCTTCCATGCAACATGGGGAGCAGGAGCAAGGAGAGGACTCATTGGCTTCAATGACCACAGGAGACCCTACTCTGTGACAGGAATTATTTGGGACTGGCATTGTTAGCAGGGTCCTATTTCCCTTCCTTCTTCCCAGGTGATACAGGGAAGTGAGCAACCACCTCAGAGTTCTGAGATGTTCCCGATGTCGTCAGCATCCCTGTCGTGATTTAAACCAACATTTCAGGGCTCCATAAACACAGAAATTCTATTCCAGGGGGGGAAATTTCTCCTGTGACACCTTCTTTAGTCCTTGCTGGGCAGCCAGGGCCAGCAACAGGAGACTTTCACACATTGCAGGTGCCCTCCCACACAGGTTCCCCTCTCTGGGCCTCCCTTGCACAAAAGGTCACGGAGCAGCTGTTCTGGGATTCTGGGTGATGGTGGAAATGGAACATCTTCAGCCCTGAGCTCTTCAGGGCACTGTGTCCATCAGGCCATTCACACCAGCTGGATGAGGAAGCTGGGCAAGTGGGGAGATGCACCAATGGCTTTTGTCACTGGGTCCAGGTGTTCATGCCTTGTAGTGGTGGAAATAAACACTGAATCTGCTCGGGGATGGGGATCAGTCCTGAGTCTGCTTCTTGTCATGGCCACCAGTCCTTGAACAGCTGAACCTTGCATGGCTTGGAGGCCTGAAGGACATCAGGCCATAGGTCTGAGCATCCTGAGGCAACCCAGATTTCTCTGAGCTGTCTCTGAGCCAACCAGTTGTGTCCCACCAGGACTCACAGGCTCAGTCTGCAGGTTGCAGACCCAACCATGCTGAGACCTCCCCAGGAGCAAGAGTCTTCCTGTTCTGGAAGCTGGGATCCAGCTGGGAATGCCCCAGACAGGTCAGGTCCTCCAGCAATGACAGGTTTCACCTAGATCTGCAGGCAAAAAGACCTGACCTGAGGCTCTACAGCAGATGGAGAGTCCAGCTCTGCAGGGATCAGCTCCTGCTCCTCAGAAAGGAGGATCACTGAGGGGTGCTCTGCAGGGATGATCCTTCTGGGACCAGCATGGTCCTTCTGGGCTTGGGCTGGAGCCTTCTGGGACTCAGTAACATCTACAGTACAAGGGGTCAGTGTTTTAGGGCAAAAAGCAGAAGGTTGGTGAGCAGTTCTGGGGTCCCCAACACCAGAAGAACATGGAGCTGTTGGAGAGAGGCCAGAGGAGGCCCCGGAGATGCTGGGAGGGCTGGAGCAGCTCTGGAGCCAGGCTGGGAGAGTTGGGGTGTTCAGCCTGGAGAAGAGAAGGCTCCAGGGAGACCTGAGAGCAGCTTCCAGGGCCTGAAGGGGCTCCAGGAAAGCTGGGGAGGGGCTTGGGACAAGGGCAGGGAGGGATGGGAGCAGGGGGAAGGGTTTCCAGCTGGCAGAGGGAGCTGGAGCTGAGATGGGAGGGAGAAATTCTGGGCTGTGAGGGTGGGGAGAGCCTGGCCCAGGTTGCCCAGGGAAGCTGTGGCTGCCCCATCCCTGGGGGTGTTGAAGGGCAGGTTGGATGGGGCTTGGAGCAGCCTGGGCTGCTGGGAGGTGTCCCTGCCCGTGCATGGGTGGGACTGGGTGGGGTTTAAGGGTCCTTCCAACCTTCATTATTCTGTGATTCTGTGATTCTGTCATGGAGTCCAACCCTTCCCCCAGCCCTGCCCAGGCCTCCCCTGCCCCATGTCCCTCAGCACCATCTCCAGGGCTTGGAAACCCCACAAGGGATGGGGACTCCCCCCCTGCCCTGGGCAGCCTATTCCAGGACCATGGTCCAGCCTTAGCACACCCCAAAAGCCAGATCAGAGGGGCTGGAAGGGGAGGCAGGAGGGAAGGTGGCTCCATGGGTACCAGGCCAGCCAGGACTCTCTGGGGACGTGTCCTCTGGGAAGCAGTGGCCACAGCTGCAGGTCACAAGCCTGGCTGAAGACAAAAAGGTTCTGAAGGTTTTTCCCTGAGTTAACAAACCAGAACTGTGAGATGTCTGGACACTGCAGGGGTTTTATCACCACGGAGGTGGCAGCAGAATCCCCAGTTCTCCATCTCTGTTGCAGGAAACTAAAACTGGGAGAAAAGATTCACCTTGGCCCACCTGTGCCATGTCCACCACCAACCAACCCAACACCAACTCCTTGTCTTTTCTCCTGATGGGCATCCCTGGCCTGGAGACTCTCCACAGATAGATTGCCATCCCCTTCTGCTTCATGCACCTCATGACCTTGCTGGGAAACAGCCTGGTCCTCCTGGCCGTGGGGCTGGACCAGAACCTCCATCAGCCCATGTGCTATTTCATTTCCATGTTGCCCATCATCGACCTCATCTTCTCCACTGCTGTTGTTCCCAAAATTTTGGGTGTGTTCTGGTTGGATTCAAGAGAGATTGGCTTTGAGCCTTGCTTCATCCAGATGTTCTTCATCCACACCTTCACTGCTGTGGAGCCAGGGGTGCTGCCCATGTCCTGCGACAGGTACGTTGCCATCTGCAACCCCTGGGATACAGCACCATCCTCACAAGCTTAAGGACCATCCAGATAGGACTGGTGTCACTGGCCAGGTGAGCTGGTGTCGTTGACACCTTGATGTGCCTCCTGAGCAGCTTGTCCTGCTGCACCAGCAGGGTCATCCCTCCCTCCTCCTGCCAGCACGTGGCCTTGGTGGGGCTCCCTGTGCTGACCCCTCTACAGCCTCCTCGTGGCAACCCTGCTGGTGGGGACTGACTCTGTCTTCTCCTTCTCCTATGGCATGATCCTCAGGTCTGTGGTGAGGCTGCCATCCCAAGAGGCTCAGCTCAAGGCCCTCAGGACCTGCAGGTCCCACATTTCCATCATCCTGATGTTCTACCTGGGTGGCCTCCTCTCCATGCACCTGCAGATGTTCTCCTTTGACTCAGCTCCTCACGTCCAGGTCCTGGTGGCTGATTTCTACCTGACAGTCCCTCCCGTGCTCAACCCCCTCAAGTATGGTGTGCAGATGAAGCAGATCCAGGAAGGGATCTTCAAACTCTTGGGGCTTGGCAGGACTCAGGATCTCACCAGCTGATGAAGACAGGCCAGGTGCTGAGAGAGGGAGGCACCACCAGAAAATAACTCATCCCATCCTAGAACCTGAGTGAAGTGCCATGAATTAACCCCCAGGAACGTCCATCTCACCCCAGTGACTTGAAAGGAAACCTAGGCCAGATGCCTCCTGCTGTCAGGGCAATGGTTTCTTGCCATGGAACCCCTGGGCCCACCCTGAGGGGTGCTGGGCAGAGGTCTCTTTGGCCAGTGCCCTCCCTCCAGCTTTCCCAGGTGCCACCAGCCAGAGCTGCAGGAACCAGCTCAGGTGGAGGAGCTGAGGACGTGGACAGAGCCCTGAGTAGAAGCAGTTGGTGCTGCCTGCCCTGGGCTCAGAAAACCACCAAGAAATCTCCAGTGAAAGTGGTTCCTGGTCCTGACATAACCTGGGGTTAGAGGTGCCAGGAATGAGCCCAGATCACCCAAAACAGAAAAAAAAAAAAAAAAAAAAAAAAAAAAAAGTTACTTTGTTCATTTGGAAAGATTTGTCACTTTGGAGGGAGGGAGGGAACAAGAAAATGTTGCCTGTAAAATGTGATGGACCCACCCACCCCTCCTCCCTCCTCCCTGCCTTCCTCCTTCACCCAAACCTCTGGCAGAAACCAGCAGGGTCCCAGTGACCCACATCAGCTGGAAAAACAAAGAGTCAGAGAAGTTCTCAAGTTGGAAGGGACCCACCAGGATCATTGGGCCCAAGTCCCTGCTCCTCACAGGACCATCTCAACCTGCACCCCGGGGCTGAGCATCCTCCAGATGCTCCTTGGCTTCTGACCAGCTGCTGTTTGGGGTGTGTGCAACTTGGGCACTCATCTTGGCCATCAAAGCTTAGGTTAGATGTGTCTTAGAAACAGCAGGAAAGTCTCCAGCACCTGAACAGGTTGCTTGGGAAGGAGGGGGACCCACCATGGAGAACCTTGGACCTGGGGAGGAGGGGGGTCCACCATGGAGAATCTCAGTCAAGCATCCTACCTGCCCTGCTGCAGGGCAGAGACAGAGCCAGGTGAGCTCCCCAGGCTTCCTGCTCTCTGCCTCAATAACATCTACAGTGTGTTTGCTTTTGGTTTTTTCCACCAAATAAAATAAAGTTCAGATCTCAGCAGCTCAGCTCCAGCAGCAACCCCAGGTGAGCCCTCAGCCTCCCACCCCCCACCCCAGAAACACTCAGGCCATGCAAGCAATGGCAGAACTGCACCCCAACCATGTGCCCCGTGTGTCTCACACTGGAGAGCCCAGCACTGGACCCAGCACTCCCCTGTGGCCTCTCCAGTGCTGAGCACTGGGGAAGGATCATCCCTCAACCTGTCAGCCTCACTCCTTCTGCTGTAGCCCAGGACACCCTTGGCCACCAGGACCTTCCCTGCCCAGCTGCTTTCCAGCCTGGGCTTGTTCCTCCCCAGGGGCAGGACTGGCTGCACATCAGGAGGTTCCTGCTGGCCCATTTCTCCAGACCACCCAGGTCCAGCACACCCACTGGGGTCCCAGCTGCTCCTCCATGCACTTCCTAAGCACAGGCATGGAAAGGCTGCTCCTGGCTGAGCAGGTGTCCTACCAGCTGTGGCCAGGACATCCCCCTGTGTCCATGACCTTAGTGCAAGTGGTGCCCAAGGGAAGGGCTGAATCCCAAGGGCAGGGCCAGGGCTGGACCCATCCTGCCAGCACCAGTGACCCAGCCAAGGCCACCCCACCCAGGGCTGCCATAGCAGGGATCTGGGGGTGTCCACGTCCCTGGAGCTCAGCCCAGGAATCCAAACTGCTCCTGGTGATGTGATTTCTCCCTTGCTCGTGGCCCTGGCTGCTCCTCCAGACCCAGGTTTGTCCACAGGAGCCCCAAGGAAAGAGGCTCCTTCCCTTGTTTACCTGCAAGGGGCCCACGAGGGCCACCAAGATGTTCCTCAAGGCTGAGTAATGAGCCTCAGGACACTGGCAGTTAATGCTCCATCTCTCCTTGGGGTGAAGAGTCCAAAGCAAACAACAGCTTAACCCTGTGAGTGCTGGGCAGGGGTAGGTGTCCCTGGGCTGAGCTCTTTGGAGATGGGGACCTGGTGGGTTTGTGCAGCCATGGCCAGGTGGCTGCAGGACAAAGACACAGGGTGACAGGATGAGGGGGGACAGATTCAGGCTGGCAGAGGGAGCTGGAGCTGAGATGGGAGGGAGAAATTCTGGGCTGTGAGGGTGGGGAGAGCCTGGCCCAGGTTGCCCAGGGGAGCTGTGGCTGCCCCATCCCTGGCAGTGTTGAAGGGCAGGTTGGATGGGGCTTGGAGCAGCCTGGGCTGCTGGGAGGTGTCCCTGCCCATGCAGGGGGGGCACTGGGTGGGATTTGAGGTCCCTTCCAACCCAAACCATTCCATGGTTCCATGGTTCTAGGATGGCACAAAGGCTGGAGGGGTGTGTGAGGGGCCAAGAAGGCTCTTGATGCAGATAAATCAAAGGTTTTAGCCCAAAGTGCTCCTCAAAGGCCAGCACTGGTGAGCACAGTCCCAGCTCCCACCTGTCCTCCTGCCTGGTCACCTCCTGCCTGCACCAGGTCTTTCCACCAGATCCCAGGCTCCAGGTCACTCCCAAGATGGATGTCCACCTCAGTGCCAGCTCAACCAGCAGCAGCTCCTCACACCACCGTGGGGCACAACTCTCCTTGGGACCTGCAGCACAAAAGGACCCTGCTGGAAACACCACCCGAGCTCCAGCTCCTGGCGGTGGGTCCTGGAGGTGCCACTGGAACAGACTTTCTCATTTTTCTCACTCACTGGCCCGTGCTGCCCAGGGAGGAGGTGGAGGCCCCAGCCCTGGGAACTCTGCTGGTCAGGTTGGACGAGGCTCTGAGCAACCTGCTCTGGCTGAAGGGCAGGTCCCTGCTCACTGCAGGGGGGTGGGACTCCATGACCTCTAAGGCCCCTTCCAACCCCAACCATTCTGTGATTCAAGGATCTTACCCTGGCATTTTTAGCCCCTCAAACCCTTCACAGCCCCCGGGCTGGGTCTGGGGGAGGCAGGAGCTGCTCGTCACACACCTCTGAGAAGTTTGGTCTCAGTTGTTGGTCTTCATACCAAGCAGCTGCCCCAGGGACCCAGGGGACCTGCAGGAAACCAGAGCGTGGGGCCCTGGAGCAACTCCCTGGGCACCAGGGGAGGGTCTGGGGGGTCCCCATCCTTCACCCCAAGAGAGTCCCTGCCGGGGCACAGCTGGCAGCAGGGACAGGGAGGCACAGCTGCCCAAACACACCTCCCCCTGCAAAGGGACAGAGCCCCAAGGGGACAGAGGAGTCCCAGTGCCACCAGTGCCAAGCTCATGGGGCCTGTTGAAAAGAAGTTAATTAGCTGGGGGCTGGAGGGGGTTTCTGGGAGGAGAGACCAGGGTCCTGAGGCTGGGTCCCTCCCCACAGTGTGGTGACCAGGGGGACACAGGGACAGTCACCCCCCACCCCCAGAGCCACCAGCCCTGGCTCTGGCCAAGAAAACAATGCAAAACCCTCAGTGAAGCATCATCAGAGACAAACCTGCTAATTGGCCCCTGGGCAGGAAGCCAGGACCCAGGGACACAGCAACACAGCCTCCAGCAATCAATCCTCCCTGGCAGCCCGTGCTGCAATTACCATCCAGCTCGTTAGTGCTAATTGGGCTGCGCCCGGCAAGGAAAAAAACCCACTAATCAAAGTTCAGCTGCTTTTGACTTGAACTCCTTCAAAAGCACAGGGAAAAAATCAGTCCCAGGGTCCCAAGACACCTCAGAGGGATGATCCTGCCCAAAACCTCTGCCCAGGACATGGGGACAGTGCCCGAGTCACCTGCTGAGGCTGCTGACGTGTCCCCAAAGCTGCCCCAACACCAGGAGGTTGGACCTGATGATCTCCAGAGGCCCCTTCCAACCCTGACGACTCCTGTGAGCAGCTCCAGCCTCATCAGGCCTTGGCTGAGCTGCTCCAAGGCCAGCAGAGCAACCCAGCCTTGGAGTGGCCCAGGGTGGATTTGGCCAGGACTATGGAGGTGGCAGCAGGAGCTGAGCACATTGGTGACAAGTCCCTTGGTGACTGCTCCCTCCTGTCCCCATCCCAGCTGGTGGACTGGGACAATCCCCAGCAGGTCCAGGCAGCTGAGAGGTGGCCAATGGGACAGGACTGGTGTGGCAGTGGTCAGGGGGACAGCCTGGATTGCAAAACACCCCTCACCTCATGGGGAAAACCAGCATGTGGCTTCCAAAGGTAAAATCATAAAATCACATAACCATTAAGGTTGGAAAAGACCTCTAAGATCACCAACCCAACCCCACCGTGCCCACTAAACCATGTCCCTCACTGCCACATCCACGTTTTTTGGACACCTCCAGGGATGGGGACTCCCCCTGTGCCCTGGGCAGCCTGTTCCAAAGCTTCATCACTCTTTCTGTAAATAAATTCTTCCCAGTATCCAATCTGAGCCTCCCCTGGTGCAACTTGAGGCCGTTTCCTCTTGTCCTACCACCAGTTACGTGGGAGCACAGAACAACCTCCCCCAGGCTCCAACCTCCTGTCAGGGAGCTGTAGAGAGTGAGGAGGTTTCCCCTCAGCCTCCTCTTCTCTACAATAAACAAAAAGAGCACCCAGCAGCTCCTCCCAAGTAAATCCTTCCAAATTCCTGCCTGTTCCCCTTCCTACCAAGCTGGAAGGTGCTTTGCAGACAAAGTCCCTGGGGCAGCAGCAGAGGGGCAAGGATGGAGCTGGGCTGGGGACAGACCATGACCCCCAGGAACAGACCATGACCCCCAGGAACAGACCATGACCCCAGGAACAGACCATGACCCCCAGGGACAGACCATGACCCCCAGGAACAGACCATGACCCCAGGAACAGACCATGACCCCCAGGAACAGACCATGACCCCAGGAACAGACCATGACCCCAGGAACAGACCATGACCCCCAGGAACAGACCATGACCCCAGGACTCTGTGCCAGGGCCAGGAAAGAAAAAGGCTCATTCTGAAGCTTGGGAGGAGCAGCAGCACAAACCAGACACGGGGGTTATTCCCAAGCTCTGCTTGTGTGGGGGCTCAGCCTGGAGCCTGCCCAGGGCTCAGGCCCTCAGGTCTGACAGAAACAGAAGGAATCCAGGAGAAGCAGAAAGAAGAAGGGCAGCAGGGAAGGGAGGGGTTGGTTTGGCTGTGCTGGCAGGTGAGCACAGCACTGCAGGGGGAGGTTAAGAGGCTTTGCCAAAAGAGCAGGGATTTTTTTTTCTCTGTGACTGCCAGAGGAAGGATGAGGAGCTTAGTCTGCAGCATCAGGAATTCAGCTGGGAACTGGGGGAGCTCTGAGTGACAGTAATGAGGCACCAGAAGCTGGGAAGCCACAGAGCAGCTTTTACAGAGGCTTTGAGGAGCAGGTTAAATGAGCAGCTCTCTGAAATGACCTGGGCCTGGCACTGAGCACTTCAGGAGAGGGGGCCAGTGCCAACCTCATCGAGTTCAACAGGCCAAGGGCAAGGTCTGCACCTGGGTTGGGGCAATGCCAAGCACAAAGCTGTGATGGGCAGGGAATGGATGGAGAGCAGTCCTGGGGAGAAGGACCTGGGGTGTTGGGTGAGGAGAAGATCAACAGGAGCCATCCAAGCAAACCATGTCCTGGGCTGTGTCACCAGGAGAGTGACCAGCAGGGCAAGGGAAGGAATCGTCCCCTCTGCTCTGCTAAGACCCACCCAGCTTCTCCCCCTGCTCCAGGAAACACAGAGTCACAGGATCATGGACTCACAGACTGGTTTGGGTGGGAAGGGACCTTAAATCCCACCCAGTCCCACCCCTGCACGGGCAGGGACACCTCCCAGCAGCCCAGGCTGCTCCAAGCCCCATCCAACCTGCCCTTCAACACCCCCAGGGATGGGGCAGCCACAGCTTCCCTGGGCAACCTGGGCCAGGCTCTCCCCACCCTCACAGCACAGAATTTCTCCCTCCCATCTCAGCTCCAGCTCCCTCTGCCAGCTCCAATCCATCAGCCTTTGCACTCTCACTACATGCCCCAGGAAGAAGTCCCTCCCCAGCTTCCTGGGGTTGGTGTTTAAGGAAAGTGTTTGTGAAGCAGCAGAGGCAGCAGAAGGCAGCCCCAAGGCAAACAGGAGCCAGGGCAGGGGTCAAGGACAAACTGCACATGGGAGAGAGATGGTGGCTCCCAAGACCTCCAAAAGTAGCATCAGGATTCAGTGCAACTCCAGCCCCCTCCAACCACCTCTTCTCTCTCCAGCAGGAACCAAAACCCTCTTCACTCTTCCTGCAGACCAGGCCAGGCAGGAACACTGATTGCAACAGCACTTGTGTTCAGCAGTGCCTCAGGGAGAGGGGTCTGGAGTGCAGGGTCCCCCAGGAGCCACTCCTGTTTACACAGGGGCTCACTCACTGTGTGTTATCCCCTTACACCCAACCCCAAAACCTCCTGGGGATGCTCAACCAGCAGATTTTCACCTCTGCCTTTCCACACAGCTGCTGACAGCCCAACTCCTCACCTTGCCATTCCCACTCAGCTGCTCCACCCAACCAGTGAGGTTGCCAAGTTCTGAGGGACCCTGATCTTGCCCTTGCAACTTGGGAACTTTCCAACAGCTGCTCAGAAAAGGACTTTTGTCATCAAAAGGCTCCGTCCCCTCAGTCCTTCTGGTGAAACTTCCTGGGTGGCACAGCCACCAGGGATGGCTGTGAGAGCTGACCATGGGAGCTGGCAGCCCAGACATCATCCATGTCCTGTGCTGAGGGAGAAATCCTGGGCTGCTGGGAGGTGTCCCTGCCCATGGCAGGGGTGGGACTGGGTGGTCTTTAAGGTCCCTTCCCACCCAAACCAGTCTGTGAATAGAAATCAGAAGCAGAACATGGGAAGTGCTGCACTAAAAAACAAGACACCAGAGTTGCAGCTTTAGCTCCAACAGTCCCAGATCTGCCCTGAGCTCATCACAGACCCTCTGCACAACAATGAAACACAGACCTTACTTCAGCCACTTCCTCATCCTCCCCACAAGCCCAACCTTCAAAACAACCCAAAGACACCACAACCCCCCTGAGAAGAGCCCCAGCACATCCAGGGTTCTGCTCACATGCCACATGTTACACAGGAGCCTTTGGACAGGTCTCTGGAAGCACCACTGTGCAGGGCTCACACATGAGGCCCCAGCTGCTACAATTCACTTTTAATCAAAAAAAAGCATTGCCAAGATACCACTGCTCATTCCTGTGACATTCCACATTTTATTGAGTTGGGCTGGATATAAGAGTTGTATGGTACCTAGATTCAATAAATATTGGAGACCTGGGTGATGGCTGCAGCCCCACTGCCTCAGAGCAGGGAGTTAAGTGCACAGGGAAGTACAAATGCATTATTTTTAAAAGATCTAATAACTAGCTGGGGTGGATAAATGCAACTCAAAAGAAAAGATGTTGTGTGCACTTCAGAAGGCTTTCAGGCCAAGGCCAGCATGGAAGCCCCTGACCTGACCACTGGCTGATAAGTTAGACTAGGTTTTTCACAGAGAATAAAATGCTCTGCAGCAGTTCTGCCTCATCCTGGTCAGGCCTGCAAAGGAACATTTCCCAAGCACAATGTCCTGCCAGGCTGGGTGGAGAAGATGAGCTCTCTAGTTGGCCATGCTCCTACCACCCAGTCTGCACCACTAAAAGGCTTTTCCAGAAAGGAGGAGGAGAGGCCAAGGAGAGCAGGAAATGGTGGGAAAAGGGTCTTGCTGGCCGATGTGCACACACTTCCCAAGCTGAACAGAAACTGCTCCTTGGCATGACAGCCTGGCAAGCAGAACACACCCAGCCTAGGGATGTTTTGCTGCTGCCTTATCACAGTGAAGGAAAAGTTATCAGCCAGGGCTGCTTCCTCCCCTGAAGACACAAGTAACAGTCTTTAATAAATGAGAACTGCCTGAAGTTCCAGGACAGATCTTTAAGCTCAGTGGTACTAGCACTCCCCCTGTCTGTGCAGGAGAAGTCCTGCCCACGGGGCTCCATGTAAGATCATGCACGAGCACTTCAACTTCGAGGAAACCCAGGTCCTAAATGTACAAACTCCTTATGCACCCTGCCCAAACCTGTGCACCAACCCCTGCCCCATGGGGAAGCTACAACATTCCTGCCATCCCCCCTCCTGCCACAGGCCCAGCAAGCCTCTACCTCCTGAAGCTACACTAGATGCTTCTATCTCAGGACTCCAGGCAGGTGGAAGGGCTTTGCTGGCACTGCTGGGAGCATCCATTAGGAGCCACACATCAAACACTCATCCCGGTTCTCCAGGGAGCAAACCATGGCTGCTTTATTCCTCTCCTTCTCCTCCTCTTCCTTGGAAGCCTTCTCCCGCTCCCTGAGCTTCTCCTTGTTCAGGGTGAACTGGATGGGGTTGGCAGCTGGTTTTGTCCTCAGATAGTACATGCCAGTCTTCAGACCCTGCAGAGCAGAACCACAGACTCACGGAATGGTCTGAGTTGGAAGGACCTCTAAGGCTTATCCAGTCCCACCCCTGCATGGGCAGGGACACCTCCCAGCAGCCCAGGCTGCTCCAAGCCCCATCCAACCTGCCCTTCAACACTGCCAGGGATGGGGCAGCCACAGCTTCCCTGGGCACCCTGGGCCAGGCTCTCACCCCCCTCACTCTTAAAGAATTTCTTCCTAATGTCTCACCTAAATCTCCCCTCTTCCAGTTTTAATCCATTACCCCTTGTGCTCTCACGACAAGCCCTTGTCCCAAGTCCCTCCCCAGCTTTCCTGGAGCCCCTTCAGGCACTGGAAG
>NW_009952432.1:35792-39107 GCF_000747805.2 Chaetura pelagica
CTTCTCTTCTCCAGGCTGAACACCCCAACTCTCCCAGCCTGGCTCCAGAGCTGCTCCAGCCCTCCCAGCATCTCCGGGGCCTCCTCTGGCCCCTCTCCAACAGCTCCATGTCCTTCTAGAGCAGCAAAAGTCCAAGAGCTGGAAATAGCAGGAGGCCAGACAAGCCTCAGAGCCCAGCCCCACACTGCTGATGCCCACCTCTCCTCACCCAGCCCCCTGCCCCAGCCTTCCAGTGATCCCCAGCATTCAGGATTAACAGGAGCAGCACCACAAGCATCCACTGCTTTATGGCTCAGGAGAGATGTTCCACTAGCAAGAGAATGGATTCTTGGGAGGAAGAGACCACTTCCCCTTCTGAGAACCAGTCAGACCATGAAGGAACTTCTCAGCCCCCAGTCACTATCTGGCCTGGACAAGCCCCCAGGTACCTGCTTCCAGCCATAGAAGTGCATGCTGGTGAGCTTCCCGTAGTTGGGCTCTGCAATGTGGATGTTGAGAGACTGGCTCTGGTCGATGAAAGCTCCTCTGTCTGCTGCCATCTTCAGGATGGTTTTCTGGGAGATCTCCCACACTGTCTTATACAGCTGCTTCAAGTCCTCGGGAATCTCAGATATGTTCTAAAAGGAATGGGAAGAGGTTTCCAAGGCAGTGTCACCAGGGGCTGCCCAAGTGTTTGCATTAAACATCAAAATCTGCACCACCTGCAGAGACTGCAGCAACCCTGACCAGGAGGAGGGCTTTTTGCAGCTGAACCTTGGCACTGAATCCAAGCAACCCTGCACCTGACAGCTCCCAAGCATCCAGAAACCCCAGCTTGTCCTGGGGAATTTGAGAGAAAAAGCTGTTTGCAAACAGGCCAAGGCTGTTTTGTCCTGAAGGGCTGGAAAGTCCTACAAAAAGCACTCCAGGAGCTGGCACCCACCCCAAAATCCACCACAAGTGGGATGCCCTTTCTTGGTCTGCATGACTCCAAGCCCAACAGTCACAGCAGCACTTCCACCTCCACAGCAGAAAGGATTCATCCCACAGACTCTGCTACATGCAACTCCTGGATCAGAATGCTGTTTACTCCTGTCTCAAGCCTACTCCCTGCTATGAAATTACCCCTTTATGATTTTTATGGTAACAGGAATCCAAACATCTGCAGAACATGCCTAAAGCAGCACAGCCTGACTCAGTATTTGCTCAGCAATAATCAGCTGTCCAGCAGTCCATTTCCATTGGCCTTCTCCACAGCAGGCTCCAGCAGGAACCAGTCACCCCTGAGATCAGACACATCCCCTTACATTTTTAATGGAAATGCCAAAAATGCCACTTATCATAGAAACATGGAATTGTTCTGGTTGGAAAAGAACATGAAGATCATCCAGCCTCACTGCTCCCCCAGCCCAGCCCTGCCCAGGCCACCCCTGCCCCGTGTCCCTCAGCACCATCTCCAGGGCTTGGAAACCCCTCCAGGGATGGGGACTCCCCCCCTGCCCTGGGCAGCCTGGGCCAGGCCCTGACAACCCTTGCCAGGCAGGAATTGTTCCCCAGATCCAACCTCAACCTCCCCTGGCACAACTTGAGGCCGTTCCCTCTTGTCCTGTCGCTTGTTCCTGGGGAGCAGAGCCCGACCCCCCTGGCTCCAACCTCCTCTCAGCAGCTGCAGAGCCAGCAGGTCTCCCCTCAGCCTCCTTTGCTCCAGGCTGGACACCCCCAGCTCCCTCAGCTGCTCCTCACAAGTTCTCCAGCCCCTTCTCCTCCTGCTCCAGCCCCTTCCCCAGCTCCTCTGCCCTTCTCTGAACAGATTCTCCCCAGACCAGCAGTCACTCCCAGCCAGCACAGCTCACTAGCCCCGTGTGACACATCAACCCCCCTGCCTGTACTTCCTGTGCCCTCCTCCCTGGTGTTTCACCCCTACCTGGATAGAACCATTGTGGGCAATGATCTGGTTCTTCATCTCCTCATTCCACAGGCCCCGCTCCGTGAGATCTTTCAACAAGTGTGGATTCACAACCTGCCAGGGGCAAAGGCCAAAGAGTGAAGCTCTGTGTGTTCTACTGCCCTTCCCAGAGGGATCAAACCCACCCCCGAATGCACAGGCTGCTAGATGAGACCTGGTACAGTGCTGACAGTGCTGACAGGCTGCCACTCATCAGCATCCAGGTACCAGAGGATCACAGATGGGTTTGGGTTGGAAGGGACCTTAAAGATCATCTAGCTCCAACCCCCTGCATGGGCAGGGACACCTCATATGCACAGAGAGCCAGACTAGGCCCAAGGTTAAAAAAAATGAAGCAAGTAACAAATGTGAGGCCCAGCAGGACACTGCAGGCTGGCACCAGCCTGGGGCTGCACTCGTAGCACAGCAGTGGGAGAAGCCACTGGACAGCACAGATGTGGAAGAGGGTGTCTGGAGCCCCCCTGAAAAGATGTGAGAAGGAGAGATCTTGGTTTACCAGGGCCACTGACCCCAGTCCTGAATCACTAAAGGGTATAAACAGTCATCAGGCCTGGGGCTGTGACACAGACAGGAGTGGAAGGTCCTAAGGCTGCTGAAAGAATGAATGGCAAAACATCAGGAAAAGGGGATTTTAATACAAATGAATGAAAGGGCAACTGACCAGTTCAATGGCAAAGTTCTGTCAGTGACTGTTGGAAGGATGTGCAGGGGTTGGAATGAGATTGGAGTGACCTAGACTGGGATCAGGGGAAGTGATTGATACAGGGATAGGGGAGACTGAGTGAGAGACAGGCTGACTGATCTGCACAGGGATCAGGGAGAGCATGAGGAAGGCCCTTCTGTTGAGTGACAAGGTTAGAGAGGAACCCCTTGCTCTTTAAAGTCCTTCTCAGAGCAGTCTGAGTGCTGCTGGATCCACTTCTAGTCCCAGACTTGGTCACTGCTTCATGTCTGAAGGGTTTTAGTGTAGGGGCCTTAGTGAGAGGTGGGAGGGGAACGAGCAGAGTAGAGACAGGCTGTTCACACAGGAGGAAAAATGCAGCAAACTCTGGCTGGGTGGGGACAGGGGTCCCTGTGCAGCAGCCTGCACCTGAGGACACAGTGAGGCAGGTTAACAAACCTGCTGCTCTGACCTGGCTACATGTGTCTGATTTCATCCTGCCAGCAGGAGGAAACAAAGTGCTTCCCTTGACACTGGTGAGGGGAAACCTCACAGGAGAGGGACAGACCACATGCCCCTTGTCTCACAAGAGCTCTCTGCTGACCCCAGCCTCCAGAACCCAAACTGTTCCACACTATTCCCCAGGTGACAGAGCTCTCTGCATCTGTAAAGCTTTTACACACCTCACCAGATGTCCCCAGAGCTTTTC
>NW_009952432.1:39206-40193 GCF_000747805.2 Chaetura pelagica
AGCTCCTTCCTCAGGACTGTGCAAAGCAGCACTGAGGTCTCACTCACTCCTCCCATGGCATCCATGTCCCTTCAACAGCTTCACTAACCATTCAGCCAGTGTTCCTGCAGGCCACCTTGAGGCTTCTTAAAGGCTTTTTTGCCAGACAAAAGCAGCACTTTTGCATTTTGCATGACAGTTGTGGAGCACACCATCCTGTACTACTGCAGACCTAGGACAGGCTAGATGTTCCCCTGGGTGCTTCTGGCCTTCAACATAAACCTCTGACTGGACTGAGCTACCAAGTGTGTGGCCTCCATTCTTCCTCCCTTAGCAGTGAGTGTCATCAAAGATGTGACCACAGAAAAGCTGCCTTGCTTACCTGGAACTCCCCTGAGAGGACCCTGCGTGTGTAGATGTTACTGGTGTAGGGCTCGATGGACTCGTTGTTGCCCAAGATCTGAGCAGTGGAAGCAGTTGGCATGGGGGAAAGGAGGAGGCTGTTCCTGACACCGTACCTAGTAGGGACAGTCAAGGGTTAGAAAGCAGCTCCAACCAAGTGAGATGAGGCAGGAAAGACCCAGGAACAGCCCCGGTGAGGCAATGTCTGCTGAGAGATGCCAGGGCCAGTGTGAGGAACCCTCAGCTCACACACAGAAATCCCCCTTCAGGGCAACCTGCAAACCCTCAGATCACCTGCAGCTGCACTGAACTTGTAACGTGGGCCAACAGAGAAGTACAGCTGGTAACTTTGCTATTTTTATCTTTAATTAGAGGCTTTCCCAAACTATTTAGTCATGAGAAAGTGTGCATGGAAAAAAGAAGTGTCTGCCAGGCACTCCACAACTCCACAGCACTCGGGTAAAACCCAAAAGGGCAGCCCAGGAAGAGCCTGAGATCCCAGCAGACACATTTACTACATTTAAAAAATCAGACCCATACAAATTGGACAAACTCATGGCAGGCCCTGCATACTGCAACAATCCCCACCCTCAGCATGTTCCAAGG
>NW_009952432.1:40259-43048 GCF_000747805.2 Chaetura pelagica
ACACAAACCACTCTGCTGATGCACCCTAGAACAAGAGCTCAGCTAGACCAGAGTCCAGGGGATGGGCTCTCTCTGGTGTTTAAGAACAAAACTGGAAGCCACCCATTCAGAAAACAGCTTGGAAGAAAGATCTGCTGGGGCAGGGAGGAAACACACAGGACCATTTTACACTTACTCCCAATCTTTTGCTTTCAGTCAGTCAGAACATACAGAAAGTGTTTTAGAGCCAATGCAAAGTGTGCAACACAACTCACTTGGCAATCTTCTCCTTTAAAGCCTTCCAGTCCCAGAGATCAGATGGGGTGACATTCCACATGTCATACTGTAGAATCTGAGGAACAGGGGGGAGAGAGACAGGGTGCTCTTTTCTCCAAGTTTTATAAATCACCTTGTAAATTATTCATAGACAGGTTTGGGTGGGAAGGGACCTCAAAGCCCACCCAGTCCCACCCCTGCATGGGCAGGGACACCTCCCAGCAGCCCAGGCTGCTCCAAGCCCCATCCAACCTGCCCTTCAACACCCCCAGGGATGGGGCAGCCACAGCTTCCCTGGGCAACCTGGGCCAGGCTCTCCCCACCCTCACAGCCCAGAATTTCTCCCTCCCATCTCAGCTCCAGCTCCCTCTGCCAGCTGGAAACCCTTCCCCCTGCTCCCATCCCTCCCTGCCCTTGTCCCAAGCCCCTCCCCAGCTTTCCTGGAGCCCCTTCAGGCCCTGGAAGCTGCTCTCAGCTCTCCCTGGAGCCTTCTCTTCTCCAGGCTGAACACCCCAACTCTCCCAGCCTGTCCTCAGAGCAGAGCTGCTCATGTTCTGGGTACTTACCCCTTTGCTGACAGGAGAACCCTCATAGGTTTCATAGGGCCCTTGCTCCTTGGCCAGCTCACAACTGGCTTCCAAGGCACCGTAATAAATGGTCTCAAAGATGTGCTGGTTCAGGAGCTGGGCCTGGGGGCTCTCGAAGGGAAACCTCATCAGGATGAAGGCATCAGCCAGGCCCTGCACCCCGATGCCAATGGGCCGGTGGCGCCGGTTGGAGCGCTCGGCCTGCGGGGGGGAAAGGGGACAGCAGAGCCACACGGGATCAGTCCAGCTGGAAAGGACCTCCCAGGGGAACTGCCACCAGTACCACCTGCACCTTTATGGGCCACCCATCCTGCAGCAGTGACCCACCTCCCAGTCCTGCCCAGTCTTTGATTTTAATTCCTCAACCCGACACCCAGAGGGAGCCAGGGTTTAGAAATTAACACTAAGCACCTTCTGGAATAAGAAACAAACCCAGACAAAACAGGCCTGTGCAGACATCTCAACTCATGCAGACAAACTGCATGTGCCAGAAAGATCTGACCCTCATCAGGTTTGGCTTCATGCTTAGGCCAGGTGTTTATTTCCTTCTCCAACACAAACCACCAGCTCTGCTGCTTGCTTTTCTATGTCCCTGCCATGCAACAAATGCTGCTCCCATTCCTCCTCAGCAAACACCAACCCTCTCCCCACTCCCACTCCAGAAAGCAGTCCCAAAAATGCATAAAACCAACAAGACCAAGTTTCACTTTCTCAGGATGGTTCCAGAATTATTCTCACTCTACTCCCAGTGCTGTTCTGTGCTTTATGGGAATTACAGAGTCACAGAGTGGTGGGATGGGAAGAGAGCTCTGGAGATCATCCAGACAAACCCCCTGCCAGAGCAGGATCCCTCCAGCAGGTCCCACAGGAACCTCCAGAGGGGCTGGGATGTCTCCAGAGAAGGAGCCTCCACAGCCTCTCTGGGCAGCCTGGCCCAGGGCTCTGCCACCCTCACAGGCAACAAGTTCCTCCTCATGTTCAGCTCGACCCTCCTGTGCTCCAGCTGGTGCCCATGGCCCCTTGGCACTGCTGAGAAGAGACTGGTCCTCCCCTCCTGAAACCCCTGGAGATACTGATCAGCCTTGAGATGATCAAGCTCAAGGAGCTGACCCGCTCAGTCTCCTCTCCAGCTGAACAGCCCCAGCTCCCTCAGCCTTTCCTTACAGGAGAGATGCTCTAGTTCCCTCAGCATCTTTGAGGCCCTCATGAAAAAGTTCCAAGTGCAGCCTGACCTCAAGGGGAGGCTTTTTTCACAAATGCTTCACTAAGAAACCTTCTGAGTTGACACTGAAGCAGCCCCCAACAACAGGTCACACCTGCCAACCTGCAGCTCCCAACTCTTTGCCAAAACAGATTTACAAAAAAAAAAATCCCTCACAGGTTCCTTCTGCCCCAGCCTGAACTGGGATGGCTCCAGGACAACAGGTCCTTTGCCACCAGAGCCCCAGCAGGGTTCAGCACTCACCTCTGGCACAGGGTAGTAGTTGATGTCGATGATTTTGTTGAGGTTTCGGACGATGACCTTGGTGACCTCAGCCAGCTTCTTGAAGTCGTAGGTGTGCTCTGCAGTGACGTACATGTTGAGGGCGATGGAGGCCAAGTTGCAGACTGCCACCTGGGGAGAGGCCACCCTGAGAACAGGCCTGCCAGCCAGCACCCCCTGCACCACACCCCAGCTCAGCTCTCTGCCCACACCACACAGAAACAGAACCGAGCAACCTGCCAGGCTGGGAAACGCACTTCTCACTCCTCTCCCTTCCTGTGGGCTGTTAAAAAAGGGTAACAACAATTCCAAAAGGTTCTGCAGAAATCAGTATCACCGTAAAAATTCACTCCTCTGGCTTGGACAATCCTTACACAAACCCCTTCTCGTGCTGCCACAACCAGCAGCTGATCTCAACAAGATCCAGTCTGTATTAGGGCACCTTCTGGGTGACTTTGTAACAC
>NW_009952432.1:43198-50815 GCF_000747805.2 Chaetura pelagica
CTCTTTCCAACCCCAGGAGAGTTTAAACAAGTCAGCTAAGATTTCTTCTGCAGTGCAGGCAGGCAGGCTCTCCACCTCCTCTAGACCACTCAGGACTTGATAAATATGCCAAAGAATGTGAGCTAAAGAGCTTCCCAGCACCTTAGGCAGTAGAAACTGATAGCTTCAGTGACCACGGCCTTAGGAGCCTCCCTGCACTGGAGATGCTTCATGATGCAGCAGCATCACCTCGTTTCTATGTCCTACCTTTGCCTTTGTTAACATGGCTGTGGTGCAAACATCCCCACAGCACCAAGATCAGGGTGGTACACAGGGAACTTGGGGGGAATTGCTCCTGAAATGAAAGTCTGGGGGTGAGAGGGGCCTGGCTTTACCACCATCAGCTGAAGAGATGCTTCCATCAGCTACCAGCAGGGCAAAGAGCTCCTGTCTCCCTCAAGCTGCCAGGGGTTTGCTTTGGTGTGCATCATGTTTTATACACAGGAGTGGGAAGGAAGCAGAAATCCAACCCCAGAGTCAGGGCAAGAGCTCAAAACATTCCCAGAGTTTTCTTGCCTGCCTGTCCTTTCCCCAGCCAGGAGTCAGGCAGGTTCCAGAAAGCTGCAGCAGGAGCAGTCGCATCTTTCCTAAATTGGATCTGGGGAACAATTTCTCCCTGGCAAGGGTTGTCAGGGCCTGGCCCAGGCTGCCCAGGGCAGGGGGGGAGTCCCCATCCCTGGAGGGGTTTCCAAGCCCTGGAGATGGTGCTGAGGGACACGGGGCAGGGGTGGCCTGGGCAGGGCTGGGGGAGCAGTGAGGCTGGATGATCTTCAAAGTCTTTTCCAACCCAAACAATTCAAAGATTGTATAAACGCTACAAGTTCCTCTTCTCCACCCACCTCATCCTTGCTGGTGTACTCCATGATCTCTGTGCACAGGTTGCTGCTCTTGATGGTCCCCAGGTTCTGCTGGTTGCTCTTGCGGTTGCAGGAGTCCTTGTAGAGCATGTAGGGGGTGCCCGTCTCGGTCTGCGACTCGATGATGGCGTACCAGAGCTGCTGGGCCTTCACCACCCGCCGGGCACGGCCCTGCCGCTCGTAGCTGCAACAGGGCACATCAGCACTCCCAGCCTCCCCAGAAACACCAGTGACAGACAGACCCTCTGAACACAACAGCAGGTTGTGGGGCAGGCAAGAGCCTGTTCACTCCTGAACTGTGTGAACTCTGAATGGTCCCTGTTCAAAGGAAACTGAAAGCTGAATCATGGAGGGGTTTGGGTTGGAGGGACCATAAAGATCATCTAGATCCAAGCTCCCTGCCAGGGGCAGGGACACCTCCCAGCAGCCCAGGCTGCTCCAAGCCCCATCCAACCTGCCCTTCAACACCCCCAGGGATGGGGCAGCCACAGCTTCCCTGGGCAACCTGGGCCAGGCTCTCCCCACCCTCACAGCCCAGAATTTCTCCCTCCCATCTCAGCTCCAGCTCCCTCTGCCAGCTGGAAACCCTTCCCCCTGCTCCCATCCCTCCCTGCCCTTGTCCCAAGCCCCTCCCCAGCTTTCCTGGAGCCCCTTCAGGCACTGGAAGCTGCTCTCAGGTCTCCCTGGAGCCTTCTCTTCTCCAGGCTGAACACCCCAACTCTCCCAGCCTGGCTCCAGAGCAGAGCTGCCCCAGCCCTCCCAGCATCTCTGTGGCTTCTCTGGACTCACTCTAAGTTCTGTGTCCTTCCTTTGTTGGGGGCTCCAGAACTGGGCACAGTTCTCTAGATGGGGTCTCACAAGAGCAGAGCAGAGGGGACAATCACCTCCCATGACCTGTTGGCCACATCATCCTACCCAACTCATTCAGATCAATTCCATCGACCACTTTACGCAGGGATCACTCGATAATTCCCTCTAAGAAGCTAGAACAATCACTCATACTCAGTTCTGTCTTGAGCAGGTCACAGTTTGAAGCAAATGGGAAGTCAGCATTCCCCATTTTTGTCCTTTTATCAGTTGATAATGGAACTTACTGACAACTAAGGAGCCAACACCACAGACCTGAGCTCTGGCTCTCAGACACCACACAAGGGCTGTTCTGTGAACAACCAATCATCACTTTAAAAGTCTATTCACTTTTCTTACCTTTCATAGAGTTTCTCAAATTCCTCTCCCCAGACCTCATCGAGGCCAGGACACTCATTGGGACACATCAAGGACCAGTCCTGTAGGAAGGAAAAATACTCAGAGAAGATCTTCAGGCCCCCTGTTAACTGTGACCAGGAACATGCAAACTGCTCTTCCCAGCCTGGAAAACAAGGAACCAGCTCTGCCAGCAGGGGAAGGTGCTCAGCAGACTAGTCAGATTTATTGGCAAATCCATTATGTGAACATTTATGACCAAACTGCATTTTTAGACCTGAAATGACTGGTTCTCAAGACAGAGCCCACATCACATCCAAGCTGTCACAAGAAGGGCAATTTCCTGAGAAGATCTGGGTGTTTCAAGGAAACTCCAGAGTGAAAATTTCATGTAACTGCACATAAGTCACAGGCTGCAAGATGAAGCACTGAGGCCAATTATCCCACTGAAGTTCTCCATTCTGTTCTCTCCCTGCACAGCCTGGTTCTCAGATAAGGTGCAGCAGCTCTTTCTGGAGGATCCTTTGCTGCCAGGAACAAACCACAGCTCTTTGTGACCTCCATCCCAGGGCAGGTCACTGGGTTCTCCATTAACACAGCCACTCTGAACCCACCAAGCTCCCTACCTGGTTGGTCTCAACTCGCTTCATGAAGAGATCAGGAATCCAGAGGGCAAAGAAAAGGTCTCTGGCTCGCTGCTCTTCTTTCCCAGTGTTCTTCTTCAAGTCAAGGAACTCAAAGATGTCCAAGTGCCACGGCTCCAGGTAGATGGCAAAAGCCCCAGGTCTCTGGTATGTAAAACATAGTCAAGATCAAAACAATTTGCAGTTGTCAATAAGACCTCCTGCCCCGCTCCTGAGCACACAGAATATCCCAAACTAACTGGAGCTTCATCTCACAGCCTCACTGAGGCATCTCCACGAGCTGCTTTGCATTACTGTTGCTCCCATAACTGGGCCATGTTACTAGTTCCAGGTTCTCCATAAAAATTATTTAGCACCAAAAAATTTCTTTCCTCTGTATAAACAGGAGCTGGACAAATCTTAGGTTCACTTATCACATCACAGAATCCCAGACTGGTTTGGGTTGGAAGGGACTTAAACATCATCCAGTTCAACTCCCCTGCTTGGGCAGGGACACCTCCCAGCAGCCCAGGCTGCTCCAAGCCCCATCCAACCTGCCCTTCAGCACTGCCAGGGATGGGGCAGTGTCATAGATTTTCCAAACTAACAGAGACCCTGGTGGCTGCTCACTCACCACCCCCATTGAGGGACAGGGAGGACAAGGCCCAGTGAGAAGCTTGTGGCTCCAGACACAGACAAGGAGGGTCATGGGCAAAACAGACTCAACTTGGGGAAAAAGCAGTAATTTACTGTATCACTAATCAAATGCACAAGGACACAGATAAAACAAAGAGCAGACCTTAAATATCTCACCCCACCCTTCCCTTCTTCCCGGACCCAAATCACCCGGTTTCTCTCCCTCTTTTCCCCCCAGCAGCACAGGGGGATGGGGATGGGATTTAGAATCAGTTCACAGGCTGGTGGCTCCTGCTGTTCCTTCCTTCTCAGGCAGAAGGATTCCTGACCATCCTCCCCTACTTCCCCACAGGTCTTCTCCCATGGAGAGTCCTCCAGGAACCTCTCCCCTCCTCCATGAGATGAGTCCCTCCCAGGTGCAGTCCCTCAGGAGCAGCTCCAGCTTGGGCTGCCCACAGAACCACAGGCTGCTTGGGGAACAGTCACCTCCCCTGGTGCTGGGTCCTCATGGCTGCAGATCCAAGTCCACGGGCTGCAGGTCCACATTTACCCCACCATGCTCCTCCATGGGCTGCAGGGGGACAATCTGCCTTCTCACCATGGGCTGCAGGAGAACTTCTTCCTTCTCTTTCCTCACCAACTTTCCTAACTTCTGCTCCAGCACTGCTCTCCCCTCTGCTCCCCTCTCAGGTTTCCTGATTTCCTGTGTTAATCACTGAGGTGCATCCATTGTTTCTCTTAACAATCAGACCTTGGCCCAGGGTTTGGAGCTGGTGGAGCTTCTCACATGGGCTACCCCTGGGGCCCCTCCCTGCTGCCAAACCCACCCCATATCAAACACCAGCAACAGCCTCCTCAGGCCCTGGAAGCTGCTCTCAGGTCTCCCTGGAGCCTTCTCTTCTCCAGGCTCAACACTCCAACTCTCCCAGCCTGGCTCCAGAGCAGAGCTGCTCCAGCCTTTGGGTCATCTTCATGGCCCTTCTCTGGGCTTTCTCCATGAGCTCCAGGTCCTTCTTGTGCTGGGGCTCCAGAACCACAGTTCTCCAGGTGGGGTCCCAGCAGAGCAGAGGGGACAATCCCCTCCCTGGCCCTGCTGGTCACACAGCCCAGGGCACAGGTGGGTTCTGGGCTCCAGTGCACGGTGCTGGCTCACGTTGAGCTTCTCATCCACCATCACCCCCAAGTCCTTCTCCTCTGTCCTGTTTTTGATTCATTCTTTGCCCAGACTGTACTTGTGCTTGGGATGCTCCAAGCCAGGTGCAGGACCTTGCACTTGGTCTTGTTGAACTTCGTGCATTTGCACAGTCCCACCTCTCCAGCCTGTCCAGGTCCCCCTGGATGGATCCCTCTCCTCCAGCCTCTTACCTCACCACACAGGCTGGTGTCACCAGCAAACTTGCTGAGGGGGCATCGATCCCACTGTCCATGTCACCAACAAAGATGTCAAACAACACTGGTCCCAGTACTGACCCTTAGGGAACACCATTTGTCACAGGTCTCCACCTGGACATCACGCAGTTGATGACCACTCTTGGAGTGGGACCACCCACCCAGTTCCTTACCCAATGAGTGGCCCATCCATCCAATCTGTACTGTTCCAGTTTCATACCAGGATGGTGTGCAGGACAGTGTCTAAAGCTTTCCACAGGTCCAGGGAGATTAAATCAGCTGCTCTTCCTTTGTCCACCAATGTTGGGACCCCCTTGTAGAAGGGCCACCAAATTAGTCAGGTAGGATGTGCCTTTGGTGAAGCCATGTTGGTTGCCACCAACCACCCCTTTGCTTTCCACGTGCCTTAGCAAAGCCTTCAGGAGGATCTGCTTCATGATCTTGCTGGGCACAGAGGTGAGGCCAACTGGCCTGTATTTCCCTGGGTCTTCCTTTTCTCCCTTCTTGACCATGGGGTTTATGGTTCCTCAGACTTCACCAGACTTCCAAGACTTTTCAGATATGATGGACAGAGGCTTTGCAACTTCATACACCAGTTCCTTCAGGAGCTGGGGATTAATCCCCTCAGGTCCCATGGACTTGTGCACTATATCATGTCTCCAGTGACTTCTGAACCATGTGAAGACAAGGATCAAGAAGCCTTCTACAGTCTCACACCTGAATTCACCACAGGGTATTCAAGGAGTGGCTAATAACAACCAGAAGAGGCTGACAGAACACATGGACATCAAGCAGCAAACACACACCAACAGACATTCCTGCATGACAAAATGCACAAAAGTGAACTCCAGAATATCAACAAGAAAGGGCGAAATGCCCTATTTTCATTCTGTGTCATCTCCAACCACTTTGTCAGGTCACTGGTGTGACCAGGTCCACCTTTCACAGATGTGGAAGCTCTCCCTCTGAACTGAGGTTCCCTCAAGACCCAAAGCCAAAGGAAAGCCAGTACCTTGTTTCCACCTTGATCCACATAACGAGCAGTGTTGTTGTAGACCCTCAGCATTGGAACCAGCCCATTGGAGTTCCCATTGGTCTGCAGAGGCACAGGAAGAACATCAGTACTGAAAAGCAACTGCTTGACAAGATGTGGCTGATTTCTGCATGTCCTTCTGCAGCCTGCAGAACTCTCAGGCTGAAAGCTGGGAACAGACCCCCCCAAACACTTTTTTGGTAGCCCCTTTCCCCATCTTCTTTAAATAGGCAAAAAAGAATATATCAGCTATTAGTCCCAGGGCTCATCAAATCCCAGAGCTCATCAAGTCCCAGACTGGTTTGGGTTGGAGGGACCATAAAGACCATCTAGATCCAATTGCCCTGCCATGGGCAGGGACACCTCCCAGCAGCCCAGGCTGCTCCAAGCCCCATCCAACCTGCCCTTCAACACTGCCAGGGATGGGGCAGCCACAGCTTCCCTGGGCAACCTGGGCCAGGCTCTCCCCACCCTCACAGCCCAGAATTTCTCCCTCCCATCTCAGCTCCAGCTCCCTCTGCCAGCTGGAAACCCTTCCTCCTTCTCCCATCCCTCCCTGCCCTTGTCCCAAGCCCCTCCCCAGCTTTCCTGGAGCCCCTTCAGGCCCTGGAAGCTGCTCTCAGGTCTCCCTGGAGCCTTCTCTTCTCCAGGCTCAACACCCCAACTCTCCCAGCCTGGCTCCAGAGCAGAGCTGCTCCAGTCCCCCAAAAAAACTTAATCAAATGCTAATAAAAAGGGAATAAATGTACCTCCTAACTTATTTCTTCTGCATAATGTGAGCTAAATGGCAGGGGTCATATGCACTGTGACAAAAAAACCCCAAACACATCCAGAGATGATCTTGAGCACTTAAACATACAAAAAGGAAAAGGGCTGATACTTAAAGGCTGCTGTGACATAAATAAGCTGGAACTGTCTGACCAAACTAAAAAGATCCTCTTTTTGGAAGGACTTCCATTAGGAAGTCAAACCACTGAGGAAAACCACCCTTCTTGCCCCAGAGCACACTGGCTGGGGAAGGACTCTGGAGCTGCACTGACTGCCAGGTAAAACTGACTCGGCAGCAGCAGCTTTGATTTGGCAGCTGAAATACAGAGATTTCCTGAGAGCAGGTGAAGCCCTGCTGGGGGCACCCTCACCCCAGCAATCACATCACATAATTTCATATCTTCTCATATCACATAATTTCATATCTTCTCATATCACATCATAGAATGGTTTGGATTGGAAGGGACCTAGAAGATCATCGAGTTCCAACTCAATTGCATGGGCAGGGACACCTCCCACCAGCCCAGGTTGTTCCAAGCCCCACCCAACCTGCCCTTGAATACTTCCAGGGATAGGACAATGTAGCTGCCCATGGGGAAGCCCTGCTGGGGCACCCTCAGCACCCTCACCCCAGCAATGTAGCTGCCTGTGGCTCGGATGCAGCTCACAGCCAGGCCAATCCCACCAGCAGACTTGGAGATGAGCGCGCACTGCTTGAGGGTGTCGTAGATCCCCTCGATGCTGTCGTCCTTCATGCACAGCAGGAAACAGCTGAGGGAAACAAACTGCTTTAGCACACAAAGGCTGAAGGGAAGAAAAGCCTGGAGGCGTTTCAGCAGGGGTAGACACTGAACCCTTGCCATGCTACACAAAGCAAATAAATGAACAACACAGGCTGTGAAGTGGAACAAATAGAAATCGTCATGAGCAACAGCTGCACCAGTGGTACCTGTGGCCATAGAACCCCAGACTGGTTTGGCTTGGAGGGACTTTCAGGATCATCCAGACCTGGACACCTCCCAGCAGCCCAGGCTGCTCCAAGCCCCATCCAACCTGCCCTTCCACACCC
>NW_009952432.1:51054-55958 GCF_000747805.2 Chaetura pelagica
TCTCCCAGCCTGGCTCCAGAGCTGCTCCAGCCCTCCCAGCATCTCCAGGGCCTCCTCTGGCCTCTCTCCAACAGCTCCGTGTCCTCCCTGTGCTGGGCACCCCAGATCTGGACACAATACTTCAGGTAGGTGGCATTATCAAAGCAGAACATTTTTTAAGTTCTATCAGTTATCCTTGCTACTTTCAGCATGTTTTAGAAAACAATCTCCAGGATTACAAAATCAATCTACAGAAGACTATGCCATCAGTCACCTTCCAACTCAAGAGAGCCTTGGCAACATTTCCACCTTCTCTAGAAGCTTGAAGACACCCACGTGTTCTTCCCCAAGGACTGCACAGGCTCCACGCGACAGCAGCTTCCCAAAACTTCAGAAAACTACCACCAAACCCCAGCTACTGCCCTTACAAGTTGTGGCAGCACCTCCTTGGAACAGACCCTGTCCCCAGAGCTTCCCCCCTGCCCAGTTCTGCAGCCAACACAGCTGGAAGGCAAAGGTACCTGGAGAGCTGGGGCCGGTTGGTGCCGGCGTTGAAGAGGGTGGGGGAGGCGTGTGTGAACCAGCGCTCGGACAGGAGGTTGTAGGTCTCGATGGCAGCGTCGATGTCGTGTTTGTGGATCCCCACAGACACCCTCATCAGCATGTGCTGGGGACGCTCGGCCACTGGGCACCCAGGGGGGAGAGAAGGGGGTCAGGAGGGCAGGAATGGTTAGAGCGGGCAGGGGTGGAGGTGATGGTCACGAGCAGCAGGGGCAGGAGAACCACAGTTTTCAAAGAAACACCAATTCCAGACTGGAAGGAACCTTAGGAGGGTCTTTAGTGCCCTCTCCTGGCCAGGGAATCACAGAATCATGGGATGGTTTGGGTGGGGAAGGACCTTAAAATCCTCCAGTCCCACCTTTGCCAGGGGCAGGGACACCTCCCAGCAGCCCAGGCTGCTCCAGCCCCATCCAGCACTGCCAGGGATGGGGCAGCCACAGCTGCCCTGAGCCAGCCCAGAGAATCACACTTGGGCTGAAAGAGGCAGTTCTTACCTTTTGAGTTGATTTTCAGCAGGTAGGAGCGCTCCAGAGTCTTTGAAAAGAGAGAAAGCATTTCAGGAGACAGGCAGGTTTCAGTTTAAGATAAAAGTCCCATTAAATCCCACAGGAGCCCACGGCCACAAGGGTCAACACTACCTTCCCACCCCCAGTGAATCAGGAATCATGCAATTATTTTGTTTGGAAAAGACCTTAAAGAGCATTAAGCAGCCCTGCCAAGGCCATCACTAACCCATATCTTTTCCAACCTGGAGAGTTCTATGTCCCTCAGCACCACATCTACATGGCTTGGAAACCCCTTCAGGGATTGGGACCCCACCACTGTCCTGGGCAGAAGCCAAGGCTGCCCCTGGATGCCAAGGCAGTGCTTGTTCTCCACAGCCCCATCCCTCCTCAGGGGGACATTAATCACCCCAGGATAATACTTTCCAGACAGCCCATCCCACAGCTGGCTGTGCTGGGGGTTGAACCCACAAAATGACAAATATGGTAAAGCTACAACTACAGCAGATGCCTTCTGAGCTTGTTCCTAATGGATGACAGCAGTCATTAGAGGAGGGGTGGCAGGAATTGCAGATTTATGCACATATAGGAGCACAAAACCCTCTCCAAGGTCCCCCTCCCCACCCTGGCCTGAGCTGTCTGCTCTTTCCAAGCACAAGTTGTTTCCTCACTGCAAACTCCTTCCCCTGAAGCAGAAGGCACCACCTCAGGAGTGTGGGTGGGAACTCCAGGCAGAGCCTCCCAGAGATCCACCAAAACCACCTGAAGAGCTATGGAGCAGCCAGCCCCTCTGCAGCAAACCCTCTGGAGAGCCCTACACAACTGAGCAAGGAACAGCATGGGAGCAGATGGTGGGGACACAGCAGCCTGGACTGACTCTGGGGGAGAAGTTCCAGCAGTGTGAGAGAGGACAAATGGGTGGGATGACACGCTGAGAACAGCCCTGACACAGAACAATGGGAAAACAAACACCACAAAAAACCACCCTTTTTGGTTTCTGGAGAATCAGATTATTTCCTTGAGGAATGGCACGAGCTGGGGACCCTTCAACAAGACTTGGTGCTGCAACACACAGCTAAAATATTCCAGAGCCAAGGGCAGACAATGGAGCCCAGATGGAAGCACATGATTCATCCAGCCAGGCAACTGCTTCAAGCAGGAACTCTGGGTTTTTTTTACAAACCCACTAACGTCCCACCTACCCCAGAGCCCTCTGTGCCCAAATCTAGACGGTTTTCCAAGTATTCTCCCCCTTCCCAAAAGGCTCAGCTCCAGAGCAATGCCCAAACAGCAGTCCCTGTTCTCATGAGCAACGAGCTTTTCACCTTAAACCCAAAATAGTTGTAGGAGAAGTCTCTGTCGTAGATAATGGCAGAATTCAGGCGCTGAGAGGGAAGAAGAGAGAGGAAATAAATCACATTTACAATCAGATTTTTGGTGCCCCCACATTAAGGTGTAACAATGCAAACTCTGTCTGACACTTCTGGCCTCAAAGGCCTAGTGGAGGAGGGATCAGGGAAAAGCATGAAGAGCACTCAGCTTGGAACAACAACTGCACCCTCTGAACAGGTTTATTCCCCAAGTACAAAGCACAATCACTGGCTACATGTTACTGGAGTCCAACTGGACACCAAGAAAACACCAGATAGAATCAGAACAGAATGTGACTTCCCTGTGAGAACACAGACCTGGAGCTACTTGAAATCAGACACCAAAGCTCACCCCTCCCTTCTGCACACTAAACAGGTTGCTACACCAAAAGGTCACTTTTCCCACACTAATTAGCTGTGCTGCTGGTGACTATGAGGACATGCAAGAAAACAGACCCTGCAACAGAAACATCCTTGTATGAAGGACATTCCTCTATTCTTTGACTCTGCAGAACACAGCAGTTACCACCTGCAGTGGTTTCTGCACTGACTTCTTGTCCTAAAACAAACATGGCTTACTCAAAAATAATAAGAAGAAATTACCTGACCTAGTTCACTGAATTTTTTAAAACTTGGAAGTGGAAAAAAAAAGAAAAAAGTGACGTACATCTTTGTTGGCCAAAACTATGTCTAGAGTTTCTTTGGAGATCATGGGGGAGTGCTTCCCGTTGTGGGGGTTGATGTAGTTGTAGAGATCATCCATCACATCTGCAACAGAAAGGGGTTTCAGCACGACAGGCACCAGCTGCTCTTTGCTTTGAAGGACTTCAGGAGCAGGACCACCCGTCCTCTGACATCAGCTCAACACACGCAGCTGCTCTTGGACCTGCTCAGTTCTGTTCCCAACCCATTCAATTAAAAATGCACTTCTCTTACAAGGCTGGGATTTTTTTATAGAATCTCTAACACACAATGCATAGGAAAGTAGGTGGGTGCAGCCTAATTCCAGTCAGTTACATTCTTCATCAATCTATTTATACAGATGCTTCTCACAGAACAGGCCATTTCACTTCTCCCTGTGACATGCCTGGAACTCAGGCTTTTCATCTCCATGGCATCTCCAGTTAGCCTGGGTGCTTCGGAGCTCCTTGCTGCAGAGATTTCCACTTTCACATCCTCTTAAAGACTCCCACTCCCTTCCTGACTAACTGCTCCCCAGGTGCCCCCCCACAGAGCCTCACCACTGAACACTTTCTTGGTCTCCTTGTGCAGGTTGGAGACGGCGATGCGGGCGGCCAGGATGGCGTAGTCGGGGTGCTTGGTGGTCAGGGTGGCCGCTGTCTCAGCAGCCAGGGTGTCCAGCTCCACTGTGGTGACCCCACTGTACAGCCCCTGGATCACCTTCATGGTGATCTGGGCCTGAAAAAGGGACATTTAGGGAGGTTACCTGGGAAATACATCCTGATGTGTCAGTCATTCCAGATGAGCAGAATCATTGATCATCATTTAAAATAATAAACGCTGATCAATATTTCCAGGGGGGTCAGCAGGGGGGGACCAGTCTCTTCTCAGCAGTGCCCAGGGACAGGACAAGGGGCCATGGGCACCAGCTGGAGCACAGGAGGGCCCGGCTGAACATGAGGAGGAACTTGTTGCCTGTGAGGGTGGCAGAGCCCTGGGCCAGGCTGCCCAGAGAGGCTGTGGAGGCTCCTTCTCTGGAGACATCCCAGCCCCTCTGGAGGTTCCTGTGGGACCTGCTGGAGGGATCCTGCTCTGGGGGGTTGGAGGGGGGATCTCCAGAGGTGCCTTCCAACCCTGACAATACTGGGATTCTGTGACAGTGTTTTTTCTCTGCAGAGATGAGAAGAGACCCTGTTCTCTCAGACTAGAACAGAGTAGCAGCAAAGTTCACAGGGAGAAGAGTCAGATCACAACCCTATTGGCTGGGAAGTTTTGAATCTCCAAGTGAAGCTTGACTTCAGAAATGTCCTGATGGGACATGGAAGTGCTCTCCATAAAATAATGTCATGACAACAGCAAAGAACCCCCCCTCCTGGAAGGGATACAATGGCTTTTGCTTCAAGGCTTAACCTGATCTTCATCTGCCAGTTGAGACCTTTCATGGTAAAAGACTTTAGCACCTTCCACCTTCAAAGTATTTCCTGCTTTTCTCTCAAGAATGGATCCCTACCAGAATGAGCAGATCCTTCCCTGGAGAGGTCTGACCTAAGGTGGTAACTGCCAAAGGCACTGGGAGTGCCAAGAGCCCCACAAAATGTGGTACAGATGCAGCACAAGCCACAAAAACATCCTTTGATATTTGAGATGGGAAGGGCCTAAGTTGGCAGCTCCAAATGAACAAACTGGGTCTGTACACCTGAGTAATCATCTCAGAGATCAATGGGGGCAGGAAGGAAGGGGCAGCAGGGGCAGGAAGGAAGAAAGGGGAAGGAAGGAGGGAAGGAAGGAGGGAGGGAAGGAGGGAAGGAGG
>NW_009952432.1:56543-57348 GCF_000747805.2 Chaetura pelagica
AAGAGTGGGGGAAGGAAGGAGGGGGCAACGGGGGCAGGAAGGAAGGGGCAGCAGGGGCAGGAAGGAAGGAAGGAAGGGGCAGCCTCACGGGGTCCACGAAGTCGGCGTTGAGGCCGTAGCAGAGCTTCTGGATGCGCGACGTGATCTTGTCGAACATGACGCGCTCCTGGCGCCCGTCTGGGGGAGAGGACACAGCCCCCGTCACACCCAGGGCCAGGGAACCCCTGCAGCCCCCTGCCCAGCACCCCACGGCAGGAGCCGACCCACTTCTGGGGGACCCCGGGGTGGGAATCACCCAGGACAGCCCGTTCTGGTTCTCTGCTCAGGGACCGTCCCTCTGCCCGGACACGATCCTGCTGCAGATCCACTCCAGATCCCAAGGGATCCCTTGCCCTGAGGTTCTGGGCTCAGGGAGGTGGAGAGAGAAAAACAGGGCCAAGAAATCCCCACCCCACCACCCCTAAAAACCTGGGGAAGCCCAGCTCTCAGCACCAGCGCTGCACAGACAGGGAACCGGGGTCCAGCCCCCCTCCCTGCCCAGGGGCTGGGGATCCCCCCTCTGACCAGAGGCCCGAGGCTCATTGTCCTGGTGCCCCCCGAGCAAACCGAGGGGTCTCCCCCCTCACCCTTGGTGTCCTGGGGGGACCTCCCTCCCTCCGGGGTTCCCCCCCAGTGCAGACGGGGCGCTGCCCCCCCCCACACATGTGGGGCCGTGCGAGCTGCCCCCAAAGCAGAGGGGACCCCCTCCTCCCACACTCAGAGCCACGAAGGACCCCCCAAAACAGCAGTGGGGGGTACGTGCCCT
>NW_009952432.1:59302-61811 GCF_000747805.2 Chaetura pelagica
GGAGCCCATGGAGGGGGTGACCTCGTCCTGCAGGACACCAGCCAGGCAGCCCGGGTGGCTGTTCTGCTCAGCTCCTTCCTCCCTGCTCCCAGAACCCACAACCCCCTCATTTCAGGATCGCCCCAAGCACCAGCTCACCCAGGAGCAGCAGGTCCCTTCCACACCCCCAGGACCCTCCTGCAGAGACCCCTTTCCTCTCTGCTGGACTCCATTTCCAGCAGACACCTGGTGAGTTGAAATCCCCCATGAAAACATGGGCTGGAGATGCTGAAGCTTCTCCTCTGCTTCTTCATGCTGCTTGGGGGTTGGTCCAGGACAGAGTCCCACCATGATACCTTCCTCCCTGAGTCTTGCCCACCAACACTGGACCCTCTCCAGCCACTCCCAAACTTACTTGAGGATGAGGGGAAACAGCCTCAAGTTGTACCAGGGGAGGTTTAGGCTGGATATTAGGAAATCTCCATGAGCTCCGTGTTCTTCTTGTGTTGGGGGCTCCAGAAACAGACTCAGTACTCAGTCCTGCCAGGGACAAAGACCTGGGCTGCTCGTGACTCTTGCTCTGAGGGCCCTGAGGCTACAGTGGAAGCTTCAGGTGTCTGGGGGGTTTCTGGTGGGATCCAGTCTGTGAGGAGAAAATACAGATGGAAGAGTCTCATCCTCCACCTCCTGGGTGTTCATGTGTCATGTCACACCGTGCCAAGTCCCCAGCTCTGATTACTGGTCCCTCAAGTTGCCCTGGGCCAACTGTTCACAAAGCTCTGCCACCTACAAGTTAAAAGTACCTCTTCCATTCCCTCCTTGGGGTGGAACTGCAGTTAATTCCTTGACCCAGGAAGATCTGCAGAAAGGCTGCTTGTCTGCAGACTGCTGGATGTTGATGGCCTCTCTTGCAAGCTGCAGGACCCTCCTCTGCTCTTGGAGCAGAGGGTGTGAGGTGAAGGTGACCACAGCCACCCAGAAGGAAGACTTTCTTGCTTTGGTTTCCTCCCTTGATGAGTTTTCCCTTCTGCTCCTGACTATTTAGTTGCAGTCACCCCACAGAGATCACCCCACCCTCACAGTCTTCCAGAGGTCACCAGATCAGTGGATCCCTGAGCAGTTCATCACCCGTTCCCATCCTGCAAAGGTGTACTCAGGTGAAAAAAGGTTGTTTCTGCTGACCCTGTTTTTGAAATTGGCCCCTTTCTCCTCTCTCCCTGCTCCAGGGGAGGGGGACAGTCCTGGTTCCAGGGCCCATTCAGGGCTGGCTCCAGGTGCAGGGGGATGGCAATGGCCAGAGAGGGGGACTGTGCATCAGATCTGGCCAAGCCCAGTCATAGAGTCATGGAATCATTTAGGTTGGAAAAGGCCTCTAAGATCACCCAGTCCAAACATTCCCCACCCCTGCCCCGTGTCCCTCAGCACCATCTCCAGGGCTTGGAAACCCCCCCAGGGATGGGGACTCCCCCCCTGCCCTGGGCAGCCTGGGCCAGGCCCTGACAACCCTTGCCAGGGAGAAATTGTTCCCCAGATCCAACCTCAACCTCCCCTGGCACAACTTGAGGCCGTTCCCTCTTGTCCTGTCGCTTGTTCCTGGGGAGCAGAGCCCGACCCCCCTGGCTCCAACCTCCTCTCAGCAGCTGCAGAGCCAGCAGGTCTCCCCTCAGCCTCCTTTGCTCCAGGCTGGACACCCCCAGCTCCCTCAGCTGCTCCTCACAAGTTCTCCAGCCCCTTCTCCTCCTGCTCCAGCCCCTTCATCCCGCCGAGGCACAGCCAGAAGCTGGTGCACAGCAGGAGATGAGGGATCTAACCCAGCATTCCCAGGAAGATGTGGAGGAGCAGGAGATGACTCAGTGCCTGGAGCAGGGGAGCTGCAGAACTGCTGCCTGTTCCACTGTCAGCTCACAGGTTGCAGAGGAGCAGCAGCTGAGCCCGTGTGGAGGTGGCTGCTTCCCAGGAATCCCACACCTCTGTTCCCGGTGTTCCCAGCAAACAGACCAGGAGAGCACAGACACCCACGGGAAGGAACGGCTGTTCTGGGAGGTGAGGACACCACAGAGAACCTGGAATGAGAGACGGAGCCATTCCTGAAACTGCTCGGGAGGTGCCCCTGCCCATGCAGGGGTGGGACTGGATGAGCTTCAGGGTCTTTTCCACCCAAAATAATCCCATGACTCAACGTGTGGGTGATTCAGGGCTCCTGAGCAGCAGAAATGGGGCAGCACCAGCACCTCCCACACAGCCCAGCACCGGTGGGGATGGTCTGGGGTCACTTTTGGTGCTGAGCAGAGAAGCTCCTGCCCCAGACCCTGTGGCAGAGGGCTCTGCTCGTGGCCAGAGACCCCGGGGTGCTGGGGCAGGTCCGGGGTGTCCGTCTGTCCCTGCTGGCAGCTGGGGGGGGGCTGGAAGGAGAGAGCAGCAGAGCCCGGCTGGTAAAATAGAGACTACATGCTTTATTGGATTGAAAAGTTTTATGAAATGACCCAAAAAAAAAAAAAAAAAAACCAAAAAAAAAAACCCCCCCCCCCCG
>NW_009952432.1:62120-64554 GCF_000747805.2 Chaetura pelagica
GGCGCAGCAGCCCCCCCCCCCCCCCGGAATGGCAGCTTGGGGGGCAGCCGGGCAGGGACCCCCGCTGGGGGAGCTGGGGGGTCGTGCCGGGCAGCCTGGAGGGATGAGGGAGGGGGGCAGGGGTGGGAGCAGGGATTGGCCTGGGATGGAGCCAGGTTCATTCCTGGGGACAAGCTCAGCCCTGGGACAGTGAGGCTCATCCCTGGGGATGGGAAAAGGCTCATCCTTGGGGATGGGAAAAGGCTCATCCCTGCAGATGGGAAAAGGCTCATCCCTGCGGATGGGAAAAGGCTCATCCTTGGGGATGGGAAAAGGCTCATCCCTGCAGATGGGAAAAGGCTCATCCCTGGCGATGGGAAAAGGCTCATCCCCGGGGATGGGAAAAGGCTCATCCCTGGCAATGGGAAAAGGCTCATCCCTGCGGATGGGAAAAGGCTCATCCCCGGGGATGGGAAAAGGCTCATTCCCAGGGACTGGCTCACGCCTAGGCCGGAGCAGAGGTAACCCTGGGAGGGAGGAAGGCTCATCCCGAGGGAAAGGCTCACCCAGGACGGAGCAGGGGGCTCCCCCCAGGGCCAGGCCAGGATGGGGAGGCAGGTCAAGATGCTCTGAGCAGCAGGACGAGACCCACAGCCTGACGAGGCAGGAGGAGGATGGGAGAACCTCCCAGGGAGGATGGGAGAACAGGAGCTGCTGGACTAAGAGGCCTCAGGACAGGGGCAGTGAGCACCTGGGTGAGCCTCCCCCATCCCCTGGGTCCTTGGGAGGGGCCAGAGCCCCCAGTCCCAGAGCACATCTGCTTCAGGGCGATGGAGCCGGGAGAGCAGGGGGACGTTTCCAGGCTCCTGCCTGTCCCTGGGCAAGGAGACCCCCACGGTGCCCTCCTCCGTCCCTCCAGCCCTGCCCAAGGGGGACACGGGGAGAGGGGACGGGCCCTGCACCCTGCAGCCCCCTCCTCCTGCTGGGAACACGGTGGCTGGACCCACCTCCCCACCAACACCCCCTGCTGTGGCCCTTCCCTCGGTGCTGCTCCACCACTGGGACCCCCAACCCAAGCTGGGCAGGTCCAGAGGTCCGGGGAAGGAGGGATGGGGGTGGTGATGGCTCCTCCATCCCAGTATCCACCAACCCCCTGCAAACAGCCCCCGGTGCTGCCCCAGCCCACCCAGACCCCAGCAGGGCTGTGGGAAGAGGGTCAGGGCTGCGGGAGGAGGGTCAGGGATGCGGGAGGAGGGTCAGGGATGTGGGGGGAGGGTCAGGGCTGCGGGAGGAGGGTCAGGGATGCGGGAGGAGGGTCAGGGATGTGGGGGGAGGGTCAGGGCTGCGGGAGGAGGGTCAGGGATGCGGGAGGAGGGTCAGGGATGTGGGGGGAGGGTCAGGGCTGCGGGAGGAGGGTCAGGGATGCGGGAGGAGGGTCAGGGATGTGGGGGGAGGGTCAGGGCTGCGGGAGGAGGGTCAGGGATGCGGGAGGAGGGTCAGGGATGTGGGGGGAGGGTCAGGGCTGCGGGAGGAGGGTCAGGGATGCGGGAGGAGGGTCAGGGATGTGGGGGGAGGGTCAGGGCTGCGGGAGGAGGGTCAGGGATGCGGGAGGAGGGTCAGGGATGTGGGGGGAGGGTCAGGGCTGCGGGAGGAGGGTCAGGGATGCGGGAGGAGGGTCAGGGATGTGGGGGGAGGGTCAGGGCTGCGGGAGGAGGGTCAGGGATGCGGGAGGAGGGTCAGGGATGTGGGGGGAGGGTCAGGGCTGCGGGAGGAGGGTCAGGGATGCGGGAGGAGGGTCAGGGATGTGGGGGGAGGGTCAGGGCTGCGGGAGGAGGGTCAGGGATGCGGGAGGAGGGTCAGGGATGTGGGGGGAGGGTCAGGGCTGCGGGAGGAGGGTCAGGGATGCGGGAGGAGGGTCAGGGATGTGGGGGGAGGGTCAGGGCTGCGGGAGGAGGGTCAGGGATGCGGGAGGAGGGTCAGGGATGTGGGGGGAGGGTCAGGGCTGCGGGAGGAGGGTCAGGGATGCGGGAGGAGGGTCAGGGATGTGGGGGGAGGGTCAGGGCTGCGGGAGGAGGGTCAGGGATGCGGGAGGAGGGTCAGGGATGTGGGGGGAGGGTCAGGGCTGCGGGAGGAGGGTCAGGGATGCGGGAGGAGGGTCAGGGATGTGGGGGGAGGGTCAGGGCTGCGGGAGGAGGGTCAGGGCTGCAGGAAGAGCTCAGGGATGCACAAGTACCGGCCAGGACAGAGCCCTCCCTCCTGAGGGCTTTTGATTTGCTCTCACTTATCAAGAGCAGGAACATCCAGGGATTCTCCCCCTCCCAACGGTCACGGGGGCCGGGGTGTGGGGAAGTGACTTGGTAGGAGCGAGGAGAGAACCGAGGTGGCTCATCCCAATGATCCCACCACCCGAGTTCCCCCCGGGGGAGCCCCCGGCCCCGCTCCGTGCGCTCCCACC
>NW_009952432.1:64756-65456 GCF_000747805.2 Chaetura pelagica
TCGGGTGGGCAGCGGGGAGGCCCATCAGGTTCTGCTCCCCCACCCCGGGCCAGCAGGGTGGCTGAGGAGGGGGCACCCCCGGGGACAGGGGGGGGGTCACCCAGCCCTGTGCCAACCCCTCAGCACAGGGGGGAAAGGACCCCCCCAGCAGGACCCAAAATGCTGCTGGGTTCAGCACCGAGGGGAGCTGGAAGGAAGGACTGGATGGGGAGGCAGAACCAGAGGGATGGAGGCCCCAGGCCAGGAGGCTCAGCCCCAGCTCAGGGCTCCCAAGGCACCAGCTGTGGCTCCAGTGGCCCTTGGCCAGGGCCGGGCAGTCACTAGGGTCTGGCCGGGGCCACCTCCCCCACTCCTCTCTCTACTTCTTGGGCTTCTTGAAGATCTTTAGGGGGAATTTTTTCTTGCTCTGGCCGAGGTCAACCTCGTCGCCCGTCAGGCTGCTGTCCTCGTCCCCCGGGCTCTTCTTGGCCGCCAGCTGCGGGATGCGGGTGCTCTTGGTGCCGCCGGCGCGGCAGTCAGAGGTGGGGGAGGGAGTGTCGGGGTCGGTGGAGCTGGGGCTGTGGGAGCGGGAGGAATCCGAGTGGCTGTGCTTGCCTGCCGGGTGGCTGATCTCCCCCAGGCTGGAGGACTTCTCCATGCCGTGATTCGCCGTCATCATCGTCGTCTTCTTCGTCGCCATGGGGCTCTCGGGGAGTCGTCC
>NW_009952432.1:66296-66639 GCF_000747805.2 Chaetura pelagica
GGGATGGAGGCTGTTGGAGCAGCCACTTCCCCCAGCCCAGCTTCATCCCAGGGTCAGCAGCTGCAAACCTCTCATCCCAGAGGGAGGAACCAAGAGGTTGGTGTTTCCCAGCCCGGCCAGGCAGCTGCCCCAGCCCCCCCTGCTGCACAGCGGTTTGTGCCCCGGCCTCCTGCCCCTCCTGCCTGCAACTGCAGCAGCAGCCCCGGCAGCTCCAGGTTGGGCTTTTTTTGGAAGTGGAGAGTGGGAGGTAGGAGGAATTTGAGCAACGGGAAGACATCACAGTTCACTCCTTCCAGCCAGGATCACCTATGTGGGGGAAATGCTGCTGAGAGCCAGCCTGACC
>NW_009952432.1:66885-77256 GCF_000747805.2 Chaetura pelagica
AGGGCAGGGGGGGATGGGAGCAGGGGGAAGGGTTTCCAGCTGGCAGAGGGAGCTGGAGCTGAGATGGGAGGGAGAAATTCTGGGCTGTGAGGGTGGGGAGAGCCTGGCCCAGGTTGCCCAGGGAAGCTGTGGCTGCCCCATCCCTGGGGGTGTTGAAGGGCAGGTTGGATGGGGCTTGGAGCAGCCTGGGCTGCTGGGAGGTGTCCCTGCCCATGCAGGGGTGGGACTGGGTGGGATTTGAGGTCCCTTCCAGCCCAAACCATCCCATGATTCTATGAAGCTTTACCACTGGCCTTGAGACTCAGATGCCACAGGAACATCCCTCCTGCCTGGCAGGACAGGCACAGACTGGGAGAGATGGGGGCAGTGGGGGAACTGGGCCCCGGCCTCTTCCTCAGGGTCTGCATTGGCAGGAGGGAAGGAGCAGAGAATGAGGAATGCAAATGGAAAGCAGAGTAGAAGCAAAAGGGTGTGAGAAGAGAGACAGGACGTGCTCAGCAGTTCCTCAGGCCCCTGGCTGTGGATCATTGTGAGTCACCAAACCCACCCAGCGCCACATGCAAAGAGCCCCTTGTTCCTCCAGAGCAGCACAGGGACCACCCCAGTTTGGAGGCAGCAAAAGAGGCCAGAGGAGGGAAGACACCAGCCCTGCAGAGCTGGTGGGTGGGGAGGCTTCCAGGTGGGACTGGGTGGATGCTCAGGAAATGTGAGGGCAGCAACAGACCACAAAGTCACCCGGTACAACCCAGCACCAGCTGCTTGTAAAAGGTGGGTAAGATTCTTCTCAGGTCATTGGTGTTGGGCTCTGCTCCCCAGGAACAAGGGATGGGACAAGAGAAAACGGCCTCAAGTTGTGCCAGGGGAGGTTGAGGTTGGATCTGAGGAACAATTTCTCCCTGGCAAGGGTTGTCAGGGCCTGGCCCAGGCTGCCCAGGGCAGGGGGGGAGTCCCCATCCCTGGAGGGGTTTCCAAGCCCTGGAGATGGTGCTGAGGGACACGGGGCAGGGGTGGCCTGGGCAGGGCTGGGGGAGCAATGGGACTGGAGGATCTTCAAGGTCTTTTCCAACCAGAATGATCTGATGGTTCTAGGCTTGCCCTCCGTGATGGAAACAGGAGTGTTTCACAAAACCCACTGAACAAACTCAGGCCCAACTCCACATGAGTATCTGGAGGAAAAAGGGTATCAAAGAACTTCATGGATGGTTCGGATCCAGCCCAAGATCTGCGGTGGGAGCCCAGCTCTGGAGACTGTCCCATCCCTTATTGTAAGGAGAAGAAAATAGCCCCTGGTGCTGCTGGAGCAGCCCCTGCCCTTCACACCCACCTGCTGAGCCCAACTGCCACCCCAGGAGCTGTGTCCTCAAGGTCAGCAGCGGGCAGGGGCAGCAGGGATGGAACTGCCTGGATGGTGTGAAATATTCCCGGTGAGCCCCTTGGAGGCCACCCAGGGGAGACAGCTGGGACGGAACAGTCACGCGAGCCCCGGGCTCCTCAGAGCCACCAGCAGGCACTGCAGAAGGTCACTGCCCTGGGTGAGCACTGGGGCTGGTCCTGGGCAGCTGCAGGAGCAGCAGCATCAGTAAAACCTGATGGGGATGATGATGGTGGGAGCATTTCAGAGCCACCTTCCCCAGGGTGGGCGCTGATGGCAGCCACAGCCTGGGGGGAGGAGAAAGATGTCACTGCAAGCACAGCAACTCAAATCCTTTCCTTCAAGGAAGCTGGGACTGTCCCACTGTTCCTGAACATTTCTTGTCCACGTTGGTGCCCAACACACCTGGAAAGGGGGAAATTCAGGCTTGTGTTTTTTCTCTCAAGGGAGGGTGGCAGGAGCCACCGTGTGGATGTGCTGAGCTGCTGGTGAGGGGTGAGGGCAGGAAGGTGCTCAGCACCTGCACCCAGGGTTTGTTTCCTCCACAAATACCTGGGAAGTTCTCCCTTACCAGAAAAACAGGGATTTGGCAGAGTGGCTTGGCACCAGCCCTGCAGACTGAGGGTGAGGAGGGGCTGGAGAGCAGCCCTGAGGAGGAGGACTTGGGTTGCTGGGTGAGGAGAAGCTAAACATGAGCCAGCACTGTGCACTGGAGCCCAGAACCCACCCGTGTCCTGGGCTGTGTCACCAGCAGCATGACCAGCAGGGTCAGGGAGGGGATTGTCCCCTCTGCTCTGCTCTGCTGAGACCCCCCTGCAGGGCTGGGAACAGCTCTGGGGTTCCCAGCACAGGAAGGACAAGGAGCTGTTGGAGAGAGGCCAGAGGAGGCCCCAGAGATGCTGGGAGGGCTGGAGCAGCTCTGGAGCCAGGCTGGGAGAGTTGGGGTGTTCAGCCTGGAGAAGAGAAGGCTCCAGGGAGAGCTGAGAGCAGCTTCCAGTGCCTGAACCATTCCATGATTCCCTGATAAGGAGCCACTGGCTGGCACATCATCCTGGCTGGTGCTCGGTCCCAGCCCAAGCAGAAGGACTGCAGCTGCTGTGGAAGCTGCATCTTCTGAGCTGCCCACGTGGCTGCTGCTCCCTCCTGGCTCCATCCAGACCCTGCTCAGCCACCACTGTCCAGGCACAGGGAAAAACCTCAGCCTGGAGCTGAGCCAGGAGCACGGGCTGGCAGCACAGACTTGAAACCCAGGGTTGTGCCTCCACCAAATACTCTGTTCTGCCAAAAATGCCCCCAGGCCCTCCTGGCTGCCACAGTCACTGGGGCTGAGGATGACAAGAAGGAATTCTTTACAAACCCCTGAGGTACCAGCAGGCACAGCAAGAACCATCTCGTGAGGAAGCAGGTTTCTCCCTGCAGTGCCCAGAGCCACCGGGGGCCTCTCGAGGTCCTGCCCAGTTTTCCATCCAGAGGAGACAAAAGGGATCCCGTGGCTCCAGCAGCGTGTGGAGAAACTGACGCCAGCAGATGGAGAAACAGCCTCTGGTCCAGGAGGATTCTCTCTGCCCGAAGCACAGACCTTGGGAACCTGATCCTGGGACAGCTGGTCCCACGTCCTGGGGGGACGGAGCCAAACGCTGCCCTGGGCCTGTGATGTGAGCAGGTCCTTGGTGTCTCCTCCTGGGACAGCTCTCGGCACCACGGAGGGTCTCTGGGCATCAAGGGGTGGTGGTGGGTTTGTGGGAGTCACCTCCCCACTGCTGGGGTGGCAGGGGTCCCTGGGGACCCCCTGCTCTGGAGCAGGTGGTGGCACCACGTTGGGTGTCATGTTTGGTCCAACCTGGTTCATCCCAACTTCTCTCTGGGCTCTCACCAAGCAGAGCAGAACTGAAGGAGCTGATGGAAGGAAAGAGCCTGCAGGCTGCACTTCTGCAGGATCCCAGCAGTGCTCAGCTGATCCATGTCGTTCAGTATCTACAGGGGGGTGTGTCCACCAGGACACGATTCCCTGGGATGCAGCTGGATGTGCCAGAGAGAGCAAGGAGGAGGGGATGGTCCTGAGGGGAAACGTCCCATGCCTGGCAGTGTTGAAGGGCAAGTTGGATGGGGCTTGGGGCAACTTGGTCTGGTGGGAGGTGTCCCTGCCCATGCAGGGGTGGGTCTGGATGAGCTTTAAAGTTCCTTCCCACCCAAACCAGTCTGGGATTCTATGAACATGGTCAGCATCTTGCCAGTGACCTTGGGCGAGGTGAGGCCAAAAAGAGCTGGTTGGTTTTCCACTCATGAGGCTCATGGTGCTCCTGAATTGTTGCAGCACATGGAAGGGAGACCTGCTGGCTCTGCAGCTGCTGAGAGGAGGTTGGAGCCAGGGGGGTCGGGCTCTGCTCCCCAGGAACAAGCGACAGGACAAGAGGGAACGGCCTCAAGTTGTGCCAGGGGAGGTTGAGGTTGGATCTGGGGAACAATTTCTCCCTGGCAAGGGTTGTCAGGGCCTGGCCCAGGCTGCCCAGGGCAGGGGGGGAGTCCCCATCCCTGGAGGGGTTTCCAAGCCCTGGAGATGGTGCTGAGGGACACGGGGCAGGGGTGGCCTGGGCAGGGTTGGGTTAATGGTGGGACTGGTTGATCTTCTTTCAGTTGGGCACTGGGAACACGAGGCCTCACTGGGAGGATTTGCCTTCACCATCCAGGCTTCAGCCAGGCCTGGGAGAGGGGCTGGGAGCTGGAACCTGCAGCAGGACCTGCAGGAAGTTGGATGGGGCTTGGGGCAACTTGGTCTGGTGGGAGGTGTCCCTGCCCATGCAGGGGTGGGTCTGGATGAGCTTTAAAGTTCCTTCCCACCCAAACCAGTCTGGGATTCTATGAACATGGTCAGCATCTTGCCAGTGACCTTGGGCGAGGTGAGGCCAAAAAGAGCTGGTTGGTTTTCCACTCATGAGGCTCATGGTGCTCCTGAATTGTTGCAGCACATGGAAGGGAGACCTGCTGGCTCTGCAGCTGCTGAGAGGAGGTTGGAGCCAGGGGGGTCGGGCTCTGCTCCCCAGGAACAAGCGACAGGACAAGAGGGAACGGCCTCAAGTTGTGCCAGGGGAGGTTGAGGTTGGATCTGGGGAACAATTTCTCCCCGGCAAGGGTTGTCAGGGCCTGGCCCAGGCTGCTCAAGGAGGTGGTTGAATCACCATCCCTGGAGGGGTTTCCAAGCTGTGTAGATGTGATGCTGAGGGACATGGGTTGGCACCAGACTCAGTAGATGGGTTATGGTTGGACTCAATGATCTTAAAGGTCTTTTCCAACCAGAATGGTTTCATGACTCTATGATTTCCAGAGGAAGCCCTGGCCCAGGACACCACCAGCCTCCATGGTCTCTCCATGCACTTCTGTGGTGCAGGAACTACCAAGTGCTCACCCCTCCTGAGAACCTCAGAGCACCAGCTGAGCAGGCAGGTACCTGGGAGCAGCATTTGAGCCCTCAGGATCCTCTGCAATGACCCTGGGCACGTTTATCCTCTACCAAGACCAAAGCCAACAGTGTCCACATGTGCCTTGCTGTGGATTTATCTGCTGCTGGGGACAACAAGTTAACCAGGAGCCAGGAAATGTGTCCTTGCTGCCAAGAAGGCCAATGGGCTTCTGGGGGGCATTACCAAGAGTGTGTCCAGCAGGTCAGGGACACACTCTCCTGCCCCTCTGTTGAGGCCACAGCTGGAGAACTGGATCCAGTTCTGGGCTCCCCAGTTCAAAAGAGACAGGGAACTACTGGAGAGAGTCCAGCAGAAGGTCACAGGGATGCTGAGGGGCTGGAGCATCTGCCCTGTGAGGAAAGGCTGAGGGACCTGGGGCTGTTCAGTCTGGAGAAGAGAAGACAGAGGGGATCTATCAATGCTTGGAAATATCTCCAGGGGGTGTCAGGAGGATGAGGCCACACTCTTCTCAGTGGTGCCCAGTGAGAGGACGAGGGGCAAAGGGGCACAAACTGGAACCCAGGAAGTTCCATCTGAACATGAGGAAACCTTCTGGACTTTTGAGGGTGGCAGAGCCCTGGGACAGGCTGCCCAGAGAGGCTGTGGAGTCTCTGTCTCTGGAGACATCCCAAACCCACCTGGGTACCACCCTGTGCTACCTGGGTTGGACTGGATGATCTCCAGAGGTCCCTTCCAACCCCACCATGCTGGGATTCTGGGATTCACTTCCTATCGTGCTGCTCCATGAACCCAAACCGGCCACGGGAATGGGAGAGGCTGAGAACATGGGGATGGGCTGAGGCTGCAAACGAAGGAAGCAGAGAGCAAAGCATGGAGTGAAGAGCAGCAAGTGGTGGAGAAAGAGGGGAGGGGGCAGGAGGAAGAGCTAGAAAAGACTTGGTTTTCCTCAACTCTGCGGCCCATTGAATGACCCTGGTGGGCTCCTGCTGCCTGCACCACCCGGGACGTGGGAGCTCATGGGGAGCTGAAGGTGTCTGATTACAGCAGGGCTTGGTCTACCAGCCTGATGCAGACCTGGCTGCCTCAACCTCCCCCTTCACCCAGAGCCCCCAGACACGACCCACCTCTCTAGCATGGGGCACTCAGGTGGCAAAGCCCCCCCAGGGCAGGATCCAGTTTGATTTATCGGATGATCCTGCTGAGCCAGGGCTCAGGAGCAGCCTCTCCAACACAAACCCCAACAGCCACTTCTCCCCTTCCATCCTGGAAGAGCTGGAAGTTACTCTTTTTCCTGGCTTACTGACCCTCTCCTTTGCCTGGGGCTGCCACCTCCATCCCTGCTGGAAAGGGGCTGCCAGGAGGGGGGTTGGTCCTACACTCCCATCTCCATCGGGCTGGTCCACCAGGAGCAGGCACCGGCAGCAGAAACCTCTGAGCACACACCAGCCTCTGACCCCCCCACCCCCAGGGACACAGAAAACCACACATCAGGCCTTCAAAACAAATCACAACAGCTCTGACCTTATTTGCACCGGATCCTCTGAAGCCAATTGCAAAAGAGAAGCAGAGAGTGAGGAGTTCAGGAGAGCAAATCCCCAGCCTTGCCCAGAGAGAAGGTCCCTACCAGGGTGACCCCCCCAGGAGGCTTCAGCTTGGGCAGGAGAAGCCACCCCCGAGATTTTCTCCTGGGGGGAACAGCTTGTTGGTGATTTGTCCTGGGAGGTCCCACCAACACTGGCACCTGCTGGATGTGAGAGAGGCCGAAGCGACCCAGGAGCCCAGAGCCCTCACCTCCTGCCCAGGGAGCCAGGGGCATTTTGGGGGGGGGCTTTTCCCATTTTCCTCCTCGGCAGGGACTCCCTGGAAGGCCCTTCTCAGCCTCATCTGTTCCTCTTGCCTCTCAGGGAGGCTGAGGAGCCTGAGGGATGTGGGTGAAGGTCTCCAAGACTGGTCACAGAGAAGAGAAAGAGCAAAGAAGAGCAGGGGCTGGTGCTGAGCTGCCCTTCCTGGCTCGGGAAGAGGGGCCACCACTAACGATGCCCTGGGACAACAACATTCAAAGCAACAACAGCGAGACCACGTCAGGGCACCCAATCCTTCATTTCTGCTTCCTGAAATGAACAGGGGATGGATGAGCATGGAGCTGGAGCCACCAGCCTCTGGGGGGCTGAAGCAAACCGGGGGTGAAAGGTCCTGCCCTCTGCCCAGCCCCGTTGCTGAGGGATCATCCTGCAGCAACGGGTGGGCTTTGCTATGGGAACAGGGAGAGAAGAGTCCTACAGCCCCTGAGAGGTCACCAGTGAGGTTCTGAGGGGCTTCTGAGCCCGTGGGGAATGAGAAGAGCCTGGTGATTCTCTCCTAACGCCCCCTTGGCACCACTGCCCCTTCCAGCTGGGATCCCAAAGTCCCATCACAACTCCCTCTGTGACCCCAGGACTGAGGCTGGAACCTGCTCAGCAATCAGGGTGTCCCAGGCCTCAGCTGGGATGAAAAGTCACGTTTCTGGGGCTGTTTCTGAACCTCTGCATCAGCCCTCGGGCCCCAGCAGGGGCAGGGGAACAGGAGGGGACCCAGCAGCATTCCCAGCTTCTGAGAGTCAAACTGGGACAGCTCAAATGGGCAGGAATTAATCTAGATTTTAATTATGCTGCTTCTGTTAATCCCCAAACAAATATTACTCCATTAATCAAAATGTTGTTCTTTAATTGTCCTTGGTGGAGCAGGTGCAGTGATTTCCCCCTGCTCTGACACTCCCAAATCCAGCACCTGCCTGGGGCCTCTCCAGGCTTCCCAGGAGCTGCTCGGGGAGGGGCTGGTCCCTTTGGGCCCAGCTTTGGGACACACCAGTTAGTGAGGAGGGAGACACCAAAGCAGGGACTGTGCAAGTGATGCCAGGGGAGAACCTGCACTGAAGGGCAGAGCTGCCTGCGGAGAGGGGGATGTTGGTCCCACCTGCTGGGATGGATGGATGGGACTTGGGATGTTGTCCTGCCTGGAAAAATAAATGTGGAAGGACATTGCCCCTGTTGGCTTCCTCACAGAGAGACTTCCAGCCTTTTCATAGACTCAGTCTGGTTTGGGTTGAAGGGAGCTTAAAGATCATCTAGATCCAACCCCTGCATGGGCAGGGACACCTCCCAGCAGCCCAGGCTGCTCCAAGCCCCATCCAACCTGCCCTTCAACACCCCCAGGGATGGGGCAGCCCTGGGCAACCTGGGCCAGGCTCTCACCACCCTCACACCAAAGAATTTCCTCCTTATGGGCTGGTCCCTTTGGGCCCAGCTTTGGGACACACCAGTTAGTGAGGAGGGAGACACCAAAGCAGGGACTGTGCAAGTGATGCCAGGGGAGAACCTGCACTGAAGGGCAGAGCTGCCTGTGGAGAGGGGGATGTTGGTCCCACCTGCTGGGATGGATGGATGGATGGGACTTGGGATGTTGTCCTGCCTGGAAAAATAAATGTGGAAGGACATTGCCCCTGTTGGCTTCCTCACAGAGAGACTTCCAGCCTTTTCATAGACTCAGTCTGGTTTGGGTTGAAGGGAGCTTAAAGATCATCTAGATCCAACCCCTGCATGGGCAGGGACACCTCCCAGCAGCCCAGGCTGCTCCAAGCCCCATCCAACCTGCCCTTCAACACCCCCAGGGATGGGGCAGCCACAGCTTCCCTGGGCAACCTGGGCCAGGCTCTCCCCACCCTCACAGCCCAGAATTTCTCCCTCCCATCTCAGCTCCAGCTCCCTCTGCCAGCTGGAAACCCTTCCCCCTGCTCCCATCCCTCCCTGCCCTTGTCCCAAGCCCATCCCCAGCTTTCCTGGAGCCCCTTCAGGCACTGGAAGCTGCTCTCAGCTCTCCCTGGAGCCTTCTCTTCTCCAGGCTCAACACCCCAACTCTCCCAGCCTGGCTCCATTTCCCAGCAGCCTGTTCCCTAACACTGAGGATAAGGAACCACCTCTAACTGTGCCAAGGAGAAGGTGCAGAACAGAGAGATGAAATGACTTGACCACGGTCCCCAGCAGCTCCTCAGCAGGGCAGGGACTTCCTGGTGGCCCCATCACAGCCCTTCCACTGCCCACTTCAGCACCGAGACCCCTGCACTGAGGGCCTGCAATGCTCCAAGCCCCAGACCCCCCTCACCCTGGCTCTCACCAAACACCCAAAGGGACACAGGTTTGAGGATCTCCAACGTGGTGCCCAGGGAAGAAAGGCACCCAGGGCCACCCAAGGACCACGATGCTCTGCTTGGGGCACAGAACGAAGGGTTCTGAGCTCAGGTTGGCTGCTGGAGCCCCCAGCAGCACCCCAGGGAGGCCAGACAGGGCTCATGCTTCTATGGAGCCTCTCCTTCCCTAATCCCAGCAGCAGAGGAGAGGGATCCAGGAGGGATTATGGGATGGGGATGATGACCAGCCCCTTGGGTCCTGTCACACACACTCCAAAGTGCCATCACTCCCTGGCTCTCACTACTGAAAGGGACCAAGGCAAAGCCAGTAACCCAGCAACAAGAAGCTCCAGCTCCCTCCTCTTCTCCTTATTCTCATTCTTCCTCAGCCAAATCCCACCCACGCCTCACTTCCTACCAACACCAAGGTCCAGAGTCACCCCAAAACACAAAACCCCTGCATCCTGAGTTGTGCCACCTCCTCACACCCTCGGGCAGCACCAGCTGCCACCCCACAGCTCCCACCCATCGTGGCTCCTTTGCAATTTGCTTGTGAAGACCCCAGAGAAGTCAAGGCTCCAAATAAGGTCAGTGTTTGATTGGTTGTGTTACCTTTGTCCTCACGGGTCCATCACCCAATGACTGATTTAGTGACAACCTACTGGCCAGGAGGTCTGGTTTGCTCAGCTCTGGTTAACCAACAGCACCACCCTGGCTTCTGCCCCCACTGAGTTGGCAAAGATGGGAATGGACCGTGGAGCTCTCCTTAGAGGGTCCACAGGCACAGGGAGAGCAGTGGAAGGAACACAAACAAGTGGGTAAGAAATTAAATCAAGGCCCCCAGAGGAAAGGGCACAAGGAACCTTAGGAGGAAGAGCACCCGAGCAAGCAGCAGCTCTGACCCAGCAGGCAAGAGGGAGCTAGAAAAGAAACAGCAAATATACCCAAAGCTCTCAGTGCGACAGCGAACTCCAGAGGTGACATCAGGAGGGGGCAGATCAGGGATGGAGTCCATCTGGAGGAAATAAGAGGAGGTGGTGTGATGGTAATAGATAGGGTGGACATGGCAAGCAGGAGCAGATGCAGTGGTGCTGGATGAGGAGCAAAAGGTGGAAGAGGTGGCGGTGGCAGCAGATGATGGGCTGGTGCCAGGAAGGTCAAAACTGAAAGAGTATCCAGAGGAGAGGTTGTGCTTTCGACGGAGAGAGACTCTGCCTGCCCGGGGCGGGGCAGCCGGGCCCGGCTCACTCTGCCCTTGCATGGAACCCTCTACCAACCTCTGGGATCCGTGGCCGTGCGGAGGGTCCACCAGGCGCTGGCGAACGGTGCTGGGCAGGGCAGGAGCTGCAGGGAGAGAAGGGGAGAAGGTTGGAGGTGGCTGGAAAAGAGACTGCGGGTCCCCTGGGCGAGGAGGTGCC
>NW_009952432.1:79765-80286 GCF_000747805.2 Chaetura pelagica
CCTCTGGGATCCGTGGCCGTGCGGAGGGTCCACCAGGCGCTGGCGAACGGTGCTGGGCAGGGCAGGAGCTGCAGGGAGAGAAGGGGAGAAGGTTGGAGGTGGCTGGAAAAGAGACTGCGGGGCCCCTGGGCGAGGAGGGGCCACCACAAAGCTGCCCCCCGCGGCCAGGGCCACGCGGCCACCCCAGCACCTTGGCTGGTGGCCCCAGGACCCTCGCTGGGTGCCCCCGTGTGCCAACAGTTAAGGCTGGTTTAAGGCAGGAGAAGGATTAAGCTGGTGCTGCTGCTCAACATGCTCAGATTAATGCCCAGCCCATCAACCAGCTGCCTCTGACATTCCTGAGGGAGATGCTTTCTTGAACACCTTATCTGATCATCTTGCTTGAAGCCAGAAACTGGCTGCATGAGTCACCCAGCTCAGCTCTCCCTCTGAGCTGCCACCCAGGCTTCCTCACAGTGAAGATGTTGGCACTTTCAGGCCATGATCCATTTCATCCCAACAGCAACATCCAGATCATCCCA
>NW_009952432.1:80299-87405 GCF_000747805.2 Chaetura pelagica
TCCCTACACAGCCTGCAAAGAGGAGCCTCTGGTGATCAGTTCAGATGTGGTCACCTCAAGCTGGTGAGGTGAGCTCCACCAGGAGCACACTCTGCTCCCCGGCCAGCACAGCAGAGCTCCTGGAGCAAGGCATGGGAATGCCCTCTCTGCTGACACTCCAAACCCATCTGGACCTGCTCCTCTGTGACCTACTGGAGGTTACCCTGCTCTAGATGATCTTCAGAGGTGCCTTCCAACCTCTGCCACTTCATGACTGTGACTGTAACAGGACCAAAACCTGGGCTGTGAAGGACAACCTGTGAAGCTGCCCTGTGCTGTGTGTGCAGGTGCAGAGAAGCTCCAAGGCCAGGCTTGCAGCCCCCTGGTCTAGTGGGAGGTGTCCCTGCCCATGGCAGGGGGGTTGGAACTAGGTGATCTTTTAAGGTCCCTTCCAACCCAAACCATTCCATGATCCTATGATCTTTCTTGTCATAAAGTCTCACCTGGCAGGCACCAGAGGCTGGAGAGCTTGGGCAGTTCCCTCTCCATCAAGCCTACACTACCTCTGCACTGCACCTACGTGGTGGAGCCTTCAGAGGGGCAGAGGAGGCTCCTCCAGCTCCATGGAGATTTCCACAGGTTCCTTCCCATAACACACAGAAACCCAGGATCCCCTGGGCAGCTTTGCCCCCAGCAGCCAGCCAGGCTGGCTGTGCTGAATCCACCAGCTGCAACCTCCACACAGGATGTTCCCTCTTCTGCAGGAGATAAGGTGTTCAGGATTGTTCAGGATTTCTTGTATGTGTAAGAAATAGATGTAAAAATGGGTTAAAAAGATGAAGAGACAGGAAAGCTAAGAGGTGGAGGAGGAGGAGAGCTCCTTTGGGAATTGAAGAACCAGCAAATCACTGCTAGAAAAACACACACAAGGATCTCCTGCAGCTCCTCACCAGCCTGGTGCTGGAGGAACATCACTGGGACAGGTTTCCAGTGGAAGAAGGAACAAGCAAGAGCCACTCGGGCACCTTTGCTGTGTCCACATCTCCAAGGTCAACCAATTTCTCCCTCAAGGCCCCACCACAGGTTCAGCACTTCTTGCTCTGCTACAAACCTCTCACTGGAGCTCGTCCCACTCCCCTTCCCATGCCCAGTTTTGAATCCCTCACACCCGTGGGGAATGGAAACACCTGAGCAGAGGAGGGAGGGTAACTGGGCAGACCTGGAGCTGCTCCAGCTCTCCTGCTGTGCCCCTGCAGTGGCAGGGACAGGGCAGCCCAGCTGAGCCCTGCCTGCCCCTGCGGGTCCAGCTCCGCAGTCACAGCTGCAGGATCCAGGCTCTGCAGGATAAAGACCTGGGGGGGTTTGAAGCTTCTGCTCCAGGGCCCGTTTCTCTTGGGCCAGGCCTTTGTCCCTATGTCTGTGATTTGGTTTCTTCCCCTGCTGTTCCACACCTCATTCCCCACCCTGAGCCCTTAGACCTCTGCACTCTCCTTCTGCAGGATTTACCCCGGGATAAGGAGAGGAACAAAGGCCAAGACCTTGACCTTGCTCAGCCACAGCAGAACCTCACTTCCCACGAGCACCATCTCGCTCCAGAACCTGCACAAGGCTCAGCAACCTTTGCCAAACAACCTGCTCATCATTGACACACAGACTGGCTTGGGTTGGAAGGGACCTCAAATCCCACCCAGTGCCACCCCTGCATGGGCAGGGACACCTCCCAGCAGCCCAGGCTGCTCCAAGCCCCATCCAACCTGCCCTTCAACACCCCCAGGGATGGGGCAGCCACAGCTTCCCTGGGCAACCTGGGCCAGGCTCTCCCCACCCTCACAGCCCAGAATTTCTCCCTCCCATCTCAGCTCCAGCTCCCTCTGCCAGCTGGAAACCCTTCCCCCTGCTCCCATCCCTCCCTGCCCTTGTCCCAAGCCCCTCCCCAGATTTCCTGGAGCCCCTTCAGGCACTGGAAGCTGCTCTCAGGTCTCCCTGTCCTTGAGGACAACCAGCACCACACAAGTATTAGGGCACTGGGGGATAATAAGTGGCACTGCTTAATTTGTTGAAGGATGTGGAGGGAAGGGAGGCCTGGGAGCCCCATGGGGAGGGATCAGGGTCAGCCCGGGATGGCAGCAGAGGTGCTGGCGAGGAGGAGGTGGGATGGGAAAGGCAACACCAGCACCTCCTCTGGCCCAGCCTGAATCCTTCAGCTCCACCTCAGGGTTAAAAACAAGTAAAAAACAACCCTCCATACTTCATAACTGGCTTTTAAAAAGTAAAATAAAATAAAAGCTAATCCCAGCAGCACAGGAGAACTCCAGCAAACTGTGATTCTTCTTCATCCCACCAGACTCTTCCCAGGGGTTAGTAAAGATGCTGATGACTCAGTGATCAGAGGTACATTCATTAGTGCCAGGAAGTTGGAAAAGTCGTGTCTGTAGTTTTAGTCAAGAAAAAGGGCAGAAGGTAGAACAAGAAAAAAAAAACAAAAAACACCAGAACTTAAAATACAAGTGAAGAGAACCAAACCAGGGTGTTTCCAGAGGGACTGATCCTCCGAGGACAGGGACGAGCGGTCACTGAACCTGCGCCCGAAAAGCCAGGCTGCATCTGGGATGGGCCGTGGGGAACAGGAGAGAGAAAAATGTGATTTACTGGGAGAATCCTCCTGGGCAGGTGGCAACAGCCCCCGCGTGACAGGGGGGGAAACTGCTGCTCTCCTTGAAGCAGCTTTTTGTGCACCAAGAAGGGAAAATCCTTGAGGGAAAAAGCAAACGCTCCTGCGCTCCGGGAGCTCCACACCTGGGGAGTTCCCACCTGCAGGGAGGCAGGGATGGTGAGTTCCCACCTGCAGGGAGGCAGGCAGGGAGGCAGGGATGGTGAGTTCCCACCTGCAGGGAGGCAGGGATGGTGCCCATCACTGGGCTGACAGGAACAGCCAGTCCTCACTGCAAAAACACTCTCCCTGGAGGTGTCTCACAGGAGGCACAAAAAGGGGCTGAGACTTAAAATCTGGGACAAAGGCTCAAACTCACCTCCTGCTTGAGGGCTTTTCTCCTCCCTCATTAACACCTCATCCCTCATTAACACCTCATCTCTCGTTAACACCTTGCTTGCAACTCTGCAAGTGTTTTATTAAGAGCTCTCTAGCCTGGTTCCTAACGGTGAGTGCTGGTAGGACACCATTACCTGTTTGAGGATTTAACTCACACCCAGCCCCCCGTGTTTGCTGAGCCCTGGAAACGTGCAGCTCCCCCTGTTCCTCCTGCCTGAAGGTCCTGCAGGCTTCCCAAATCCTGGCTGCTCTGCCTTCATCCCCCTCATCACCCTGAGCCCGACCTCAGCACTTGCCTGCAGAGCTTCACAACATCCAACAGAACCTGACACCAGGAGGGAGGGGCAGTGATGGCCTGTACAGGCACCTCCTGCCAGCCCTGAGACCCTTCTGCTCCTCTTCTTACCTTCTACCCAGTTAAACAGACTTTTCATACAATCATGGGATGGTTTGGGTGGGAAGGGACCTCAGATCCTACCCAGTGCCCCCCCTGCATGGGCAGGGACACCTCCCAGCAGCCCAGGCTGCTCCAAGCCCCATCCAACCTGCCCTTCAACACCTCCAGGGATGGGGCAGCCACAGCTTCCCTGGGCAACCTGGGCCAGGCTCTCCCCACCCTCACAGCCCAGAATTCCTCCCTCCCATCTCAGCTCCAGCTCCCTCTGCCAGCTGGAAACCCTTCCCCCTGCTCCCATCCCTCCCTGCCCTTGTCCCAAGCCCCTCCCCAGCTTTCCTGGAGCCCCTTCAGGCCCTGGAAGCTGCTCTCAGCTCTCCCTGGAGCCTTCTCTTCTCCAGGCTCAACACTACAACTCTCCCAGCCTGTCAATTCACAAACCTTCAGCAGAGAAGGAAACAACCACCACTTCACCCAAGAACTCAGCAACTGAGAGCAAGTCAGAGGGTGACCAGAGTTCAGTCCCTTCCTGCAAGAGAGTTCCCAAGAGCCCACCCCCCATCACAAGGACACATGTTCCTTTCTACAGGTGTTGATGCACTTTGTATTTGATGCAAAGGGACAGAACATCCCTCTTGGTGACCACAGCCCAGGCACAGGAGCTGGGACATGGGGGGTTCAGGTTCTGCTCCAGGAACTGTTTCACAGGTGGTGATGAGGAGGCAGCATCAACCCCAGCTGCTGCCCAGGGCAGAGAGTCTCAAGGCCAAGGATGTGTGTGAGAACGGGGTGTCTCTGGGTCCTTTTACACCCCAAACGAGTGCTCAGAGATCAAGAGAATGCACTTTGTATCTCTCCCTCCCCTTTCTGAGCCCTGCCTGTGCTTTGTACGGGTCCTTTTTTGTAAACTCTCAAAGCCAGGTGGTTGAGGAGCCCCACACACCTGAGGGGCAGCGGTGACCGAGAACCTCTACAAGGAACTGGTTCTGTTGGAACTAAGGGGCTCCAAGCAACCCCGGCAGTGGTGGGGCTGGCACCTGTGGACATTCCTGGCCCTTTTAACAATTTGCTTTTGCTCATTTGAAAACCAAGGTGGAGGCCCCACCCCCCCCTGCCACTCTTTAACCCCCTCCCCAGCCCGGCCCCACCGCGCCCGCCCAACACGGGGCCACCTACATTGGATGGACATGGGGGACACCAGCTCTTCATCCAGGTCGTCCACGTCGTCGGTCATGATGAAGTGTGAGGGGTTGGGGCGGGGGGTGCCCATCCAGCTGGGGTCGATGTTGAGGGCTGAGGCCAGGCTGTGGATCCCGGGGTTGTTGACGATCTGGAAGCCGCAGAGCAGCTCGATCTGCTGCCAGCGGTGGAGCCGCTCCCGCAGGGCTGCGGTCACCTCGCTGAGAGCCTGCCTGGAGCCAGACACGGGACACCATGGAACCACAGAGCCTTAAAGCCCACCCAGTGTCCCCCCTGCACGGGCAGGGACACCTCCCAGCAGCCCAGGCTGCTCCAAGCCCCATCCAACCTGCCCTTCAACACCCCCAGGGATGGGGCAGCCACAGCTTCCCTGGGCAACCTGGGCCAGGCTCTCACCACCCTCACAGCCCAGAATTTCTCCCTCCCATCTCAGCTCCAGCTCCCTCTGCCAGCTGGAAACCCTTCCCCCTGCTCCCATCCCTCCCTGCCCTTGTCCCAAGCCCCTCCCCAGCTTTCCTGGAGCCCCTGCAGGTCCTGGAAGCTGCTCTCAGCTCTCCCTGGAGCCTTCTCTTCTCCAGGCTCAACACCCCAACTCTCCCAGCCTGGCTCCAGAGCTGCTCCAGCCCTCCCAGCATCTCTGGGGCCTCCTCTGGACTCACTTCAGGAGGTCCATGTCCTTAAGCTGGGGGCTCCAGATCTGGACACAATGCAGGGCAGGGATGCAGAACCCACCAGAAGTTGTCTGCAATGGGGAGGCTGGTGGTTCAGCTTTGTATCCCAATAGCTGGGCCATCTCTCATTCTACTTTCAGGAATTTGGGAATTTAAAAACCAGCAACAACTGAACTACCCAGGGATAATCACTTAAGAATCCTGCAGCCTCCTGAATCCTCACTTGGACAGGAATTGCTCTTCTTGTTCCACACAGATAAAACTAGAAGGTTATTGATGGGAAGGAGCAAGTCCAACCCCTGGCAGCTCCAGTCAACACAAGCTGAACAAAAGGAGCCCAGGAGCACCCAAATGGGCTCGTGTCTGTAACATGAGAGGGATGAAGAGGGAGGCAGGGGGTAGGGAGGCTGCTCAGCAGATACTCACTTTGCAGTTAAGATTTTATGATCAACATCATCTAGGGATGAGCTGTGAGCAACATGAAACGTCCCAAACAGGGTGTTGCGCTTCTTTTTGATTTTTTCAGCCTGGAAGATGAACAGACAAAGGTCACAGAAAGAAGATAACCTTATGTTTCCTCCAGGACCAGAACATCCTGGATGGGCTGAGACAGAAATAGCCCCAGCAGCTGCTTGCACACGTGTAAATAGTGTGAGTGGGGCTTTTACTGAAGGATTTATTCTTCCTAGCACGGGCTGAGGCACCTGCCAGGGAGCACCGAGGCTGAGCCTTTGATGCTCCTCCCCAGCCCTTCTGAATTCCCAAAAGTGAGAGGGAACTGAACCAGCTACTCTAGACACTGCAAGGCTCTCACAAAGCCTTGGTTTCTCCTTCCCATGAACAAACGACTAAACAAACAACATTTATGCCCTCGGGCTGTTGGTTTGAGGTTGTTTTTTTTCACCTTTGTGTGTGTTACAAGGAGAGACTCCGCACACCCTCCCTGGCTCCCAGGGCTGGGGGCATCAACCAGGGGCAAAGGAGGTGGAGACAGCAAAAGGAAAACCAGCAAAACGTTGAAGTCCTCAGAATAAAAGCATCTTGATGCAGACAAACTGCCCTGTGCTGCCTGCCCGGGCTGTGCCTGAGCCCAGAGACACGTCCCAGCAGCTCCAGGCTTGTCGCTTGGCACGGAAAATTGGGACTGACTGGGAATGCAGGAATGATTCATGGCTGCAATCACAGGCACCCAGCAGGGGTTTTGGTGCCTACGCAGGGGAAATCACCTCGAGCTGGGATTGTGTGGAAGAGCTGCAGAACCTGCTGCTTCCCCACTACCCCGCAGCTGTCACAGGGGGCAGCGACTCCCACTCAGCACCAAACCTTCAGAGAATCACGGAATGGTTTGGGTGGGAAGGGACCTTAAAGATCATCTAAACCTTGCCATGGGCAGGGACACCTCCCATCAGACCAGGTTGCTCCAAGCCCCATCCAACCTGGTCATCAACACTTCACCTTCCCCAAACCTCACCCCACCAGGGGGGCCCGAGGAGCAGACCGTGCCATCCTCACCCCTTCCTTGGCCACCAGCAGCTGCTTCTCAGCGTTCTGCTTCTTGATGTTGTAGTACTGGACCTCCACCTCGTGGGTCAGCTGCAGCCACTTCTGCAGGGCCTCGGGGGCAGCCCAGCTGCAGTGGGACTCCAGCTCCTTCTCTGCGTTCTTCAGGGCCATCCGCACCTGCGGGAGACGCGGCCGGTGGGGGTGGCAGCAGCCCTGGGGACACCCTGCCCTCCTGCAAGGTCACCCCGACCACCAGCTCCCAACACGCTGCTTGGAAGGCACCAGAAAGAAAGAAAAAAAAGTCCCTACA
>NW_009952432.1:87621-91472 GCF_000747805.2 Chaetura pelagica
AGCCCCATCCAACCTGCCCTTCAACACCCCCAGGGATGGGGCAGCCACAGCTTCCCTGGGCAACCTGGGCCAGGCTCTTCCCACCCTCACAGCACAGAATTTCTCCCTCACACCACATCTCCAGGGCTTGGAAACCCACCCAGGGATGGGGACTTCCCCCCTGCCCTGGGCAGCCTGGGCCAGGCCCTGACAACCCTTGCCAGGGAGAAATTGTTCCCCAGATCCAACCTCCACCTCCCCTGGCACAACTTGAGGCCGTTCCCTCTTGTCCTGTCGCTTGTTCCTGGGGAGCAGAGCCCGACCCCCCTGGCTCCAACCTCCTCTCAGCAGCTGCAGAGCCAGCAGGTCTCCCCTCAGCCTCCTTTGCTCCAGTCTAAAAGCTGAGCTCCTTCTTCAAAACTTCCTAGCCATCCAGCCATTCCTGCCCCAGCACCTCAGCTCTCAGGCAGGGTCAGCAGATCTGAGCTCTCCACCCCTCCCTGCAGCTCCTCAGCCTCCCAACAGCCCCAACAAAGCCCTCAGGCAGCACAAGTTCATTACAGGAGCATAAAGGATATTCCAGAATCATATTCAGGGGGTTCAGCAGAGCCTGTAGGAATCTCTGCAGGGTTTGCTGCCTGCCCGTGGGTCTGCAAACCCCCCAGACCCTCCCAAGGGAGCAGAAGTGCTGACCAGGCTGAGCAGTGACTGCGTTTCCAGCCGCAGCTCCCGAGCTGGGTGCAGGGAGCAGCTCAGGGTCTCACTGGGACAGGGAGACAGAAACATTTAGACACGGAACATGTGCTGCTTGGTCAGGAAAAGAAACAGCTCGTCTGGAATCAGCAGGTTCTGCCACTTTCTGGGGACTCTGCTGCCATCCTAGCTCAAGTCTCCTCCACACACCAGGGCTCTGGTCTCCTCCGCACACTCACGATGGGCTGGAGATGGAGCAGTTCCAGAATTAGAAGAAAGTGGGTGAGAAGCAAGTTGAAGATACCAAAACCTTGTATAAAAGCACTGAGTGCTGGAGACCATCAAGAACCACCAGTACTTCCCTTCAACTAGATGTGATGTGGAGGGACTTTAAAAATCATGAATCATAGAATCATGGAATTGTTTGATGGAAAAGACCTTTAAGGTCATGAAGTCCAACCATTAACCCAGCCCTGCCAAGGCCACCACTAATTGTAGTATTTCTCCCTCCCATCTCAGCTCCAGCTGCCTCTGCCAGCTGGAAACCCTTCCCCTGCTCCCATCCCTCCCTGCCCTTGTCCCAAGCCCCTCCCCAGCTTTCCTGGAGCCCCTTCAGGCACTGGAAGCTGCTCTCAGCTCTCCCTGGAGCCTTCTCTTCTCCAGGCTCAACACCCCAACTCTCCCAGCCTGGCTCCAGAGCTGCTCCAGCCCTCCCAGCATCTCCGGGGCCTCCTCTGGCCTCTCTCCAACAGCTCCGTGTCCTTCCTGTGCTGGGGACCCCAGAGCTGTTCCCAGCCCTGCAGGGGGGTCTCAGCAGAGCAGAGCAGAGCAGAGGGGACAATCCCCTCCCTGGCCCTGCTGGTCACGCTGCTCCAGTTTCTTTTCTATCACCTACACATGATTTAGTCTCTTTGAGCCTTGCTGAAATAATTCAATAAGTTACCAAGTCAGGACCCCAGAAGGTCAGTTTTTCCCCTTGGACAGGAGCAGCACTGGGTCCTGCTCCCACCACAGGTAGAACTCTGACCATGACCCACCCGTGTTTGGGGTTTAGGAAGGTGGAGAAGCAGTGGGCAGGAAATCTGCCACTAGGTATCTGGGGTAGAGGAGTGCCCAGAACATTCCCAGGAACAACATGATCATGGACTGCTGGAAGAAGTAAGTGGTGCAGGTCAGTAGGGAGGTACCAGTGGTTGAGATGAGCCATCACACAACAGTGTCCAACACACAAACCCTCTTGGTTCCGCAGGGGAGTTGACACAAAAAGGAGTCACTCCCTGTGTCTACACTCCCCTGGGAAGATTTCTAAGATCCCATTTTGACCAATAAGAGCAGCAATTTATAAAGTGAGGAATGGCCCCTGGGTCTGCAGCCCTGGCTGGGGCCATGGTCTGGGGAAGGATCACCTGGTGAGGAGAGAGGGTGGGTATGAAGAACCCTGTAGGGGACAGTCCCACCCCAGAAGTTCACTGCTTCTCCATCCCATACACCCACCCCCAGAGGAGCTTTCACCTCCAGTGTTGCTTCAGTGACACGACTCAACAGGTGCAAAAGGTCTTATTTTCATAGAATCATGGAATTACTTTGGTTGGAAGGGACCTTAAAGACCATCTAGATCCAACAGGGACACCTCCCACTAGACCAGGCTGTTCCCAGCCCCATCCAACCTGGCCTTGACCACTTCCAGGGATGGGGAATATTAATATTGATCTTCAAATGGGTTGAGCTTGAGGGTCAGTGGGAGTGACTGGTTAATGGTGTCTGTGGCCTAGAGCTGGCTGGGAGGGTGACTGGTGTTATGGTCACACAGTGTGGGTCAGGTGGCACAAACCAATACTCACCCTGCCAGGGCATCCCTCCTGGAGGCCTCTAAAAACAACAGAGCCATTAGGTCACCCCTGGGTCTTGGGGTTTTTTTAGCAAATGTACAGTGGAAGGGGAAGTGGGATGGAGGAGACCTTCCCTTCTCCAGGAGCAGGTGGGGTAGAGGGGCTTGGGGTTACAAGAGGAAGGGGCCATGTCCTTAATTAATGGCCCACAATATAAAATGACCAAATTCCTGTGTTTGTGAGTAGGGACATCCCAATGGGTATCCTGAAGTGGAGCTCAGTGACTCTGGGGAGAGGCTGGATGACCAGGTGGGAGGAACAACATTGGACCATGAGAGCAAAGCTGGCAACAGGCTCCTGAGGGTGCCTGGGCTGTTGGTATCCCAAGCAGGAAGGAAATTTGCTGTTTGCTGACTATTATTCCTCCCTCACCAGTGGAAAATCCAGATTCTGCCTCATTTTCTTCCCTGTCCTCCCTGGTGGCACATTGGGCTGGGCACAGTCAGAGTGGGAGGTTGTGCTGGTGGCCCCCCAGTACCCAAGGGACTCACTGGGCTCCTCCAGTTCTGGCTCCCACCATCTCAGTTTGAACTGACCCGTAAGTTACAGTCAGGTAAGAGCTCAGGTGAATGAAGAAGGAACTGGGGTTTTGGATCAATCTTGTAGATGCCCAGTTGTTCACCTCTGTCACTGCAGGGAGGTGCCAGGAGCAGGGTCCTTATGTCCATTCTGTAGCTCATGTCACAGTGCTCAGGATACTTCCATGGAGAGCTGGAAATGCTTTTTCTGACCTAGGACTCACTCTCTTACAAATTCTCTGTGTATCCTTCCTGGCAGAACAGGTGTCACTGTTTTCTCAGCATTGCACCCAACGTTCTGCCCAGGTCTATGTCACATTATGTGACTTGGGGATGTTCTCCTGCTGGTCTGTACCAAAAACTCAGGGTCAACCTCTCCTAAAACCTTGTGAAGATGGGATAGAAAAAAATAATCAAGAGCTCATGGTTTGGAGTGGGGGTTAGAGGTCACCCAAGGGTGAAGCTACAGGTCAAGTTCAACACCTCTCCTGCTTGGTCCCTGCTGCCCCACACAGGAGACAGGGGAGGAACATGGAGCAGGGGGAGAAATACTGGGAGCTTTTCCTCCCCAAGGGGGAGCTGAAAAGGTAAAAGAGGATGAGCAGCAGAACATGGTCAGATTTGTCAGTGATCACAGCATGGTGGGGCAGGAAAGGACCTCTGGAGATCCCCCATCCAACCCCCTAAAGCAGGATCCCTCCAGCAGGTCCCACAGGAACCTCCAGAGGGGCTGGGATGTCTCCAGAGAAGGAGCCTCCACAGCCTCTCTGGG
>NW_009952432.1:91571-92722 GCF_000747805.2 Chaetura pelagica
CTGGGCCCTGCTGAGAAGAGACTGGTCCCCCCCTCCTGACCCCCCTGCAGATCCTGCTCAGCCTTGAGGAGCCCCCTCCTCAGTCTCCTCCTCTCCAGCTGAGCAGCCCCAGCTCCCCCAGCCTTTCCTCCCAGGCAGATGCTCCAGCCCCTCAGCATCTTGGGGGCCCTGCCCTGGGCTCTGTCCAGCAGCTCCTTGTCCTTCAGCCCCTGGGCAGCCCAGAGGCAGTGAGGAGGATGAAGCCGTGAGGAGGATGAAGCAGTGAGGAGGATAAAGCCATGAGGAGGATGAAGCAGTGAGGAGGATAAAGCCATGAGGAGGATGAAGCAGTGAGGAGGATAAAGCCATGAGGAGGATGAAGCAGTGAGGAGGATAAAGCCATGAGGAGGATGAAGCAGTGAGGAGGATAAAGCCATGAGGAGGATGAAGCAGTGAGGAGGATAAAGCCATGAGGAGGATGAAGCAGTGAGGAGGATAAAGCCATGAGGAGGATGAAGCAGTGAGGAGCTCTCCCCGAGGAGGTGCCTCCCTACCTGCTCCAGCTCCTGCTCCGCGTATTTCTGCCGGCTCAGCTCGTTCTCGGTGCCCTCCCGCAGCTCCCGCAGCCGATGGGCCTCCTGCTTGGCAATGCTGATCTCATCCAGCAGCTTCTTCTCCAGGTGGACCTTTTCCACCTCCACGGAGCGATGCTCCTCCTGGGCCTTCTGCAGCCTGGAATGGGAGAGGGGGAGACGTTGGTGTCCTTGGCCCCAGGGCTGCCTGGACACAGCCCAGAGCTGCCCTGCTCAGATCGACCCCGTGCCGAGGTGTGTTGAGGGATCAGCACCTGGGAAGTCCAGGAAGAAAGTTCCCTGTGCCCAAGAAAACATTCCCATGTCACCTGCAGCATCTCAGCCTCACTTCACTTGTTAAACGCTCAGCACGTTTTAATTTTTCCAAAGCACATCAAGGTTTCCTTTAATAGACCTCAAATTAATCTCCATTTCCAGTGTTTTTACAAAAACTAAGGTCTTTAATTAACAAACACAAAAAAAGGGGGGATGATCTGCCTGAGCAGGTATGAACACCCAGACAGGACGTCTCCACGTTCCACTTTAAAACCCTTCACATTTAGACACGTCCTAATCTTGCCTGCAAGTGAGGAGACTCTT
>NW_009952432.1:92734-114881 GCF_000747805.2 Chaetura pelagica
AGCAGGAATTATTTATGGCAACAATGAGCAACAAGGGATGACTTGTACCCATCCAGGAGTGTTCAGCCACTCGGCCTGGGGGGACACAGCACCATGACATGTTCCAGGGCTATGACCACATCTGCACTTGAGGGGAGCTGTCCCAGGGTAACCCCCACCCTCACACAAGTTCCCTGGGATATAATTAGTAATTAAGAACAAATGGAGCCCATGAGGAACTGAGCTGCCCTGAGCTGGGGCAGCAGAGCCTCTGGTGGTGGCCACCCAACCAGCCCCTAAGGCCACCAGTGCCTCTGAAACCCAGTCCCCACCCCAGGTGTTTCTAGGGACATGGGGACTGCCCAGTTTAAAGGGGGAAAGAAAATAAAAGATGTGGCAAATTTTCAGTTGCAATGACCTGAAGATGTTCCCTTCCTAAGGCTCTGACAATCAGGGTACAATGAAGGAAAGAGAGGAGTGTAGAAGGGCTCTTCCTCTGCCACAACAGCCATGGGATCCAAATGAAAACCAGTGGGTTTATTAAGCAGTGGCAGCAACAAATCCCTGGATCAGATTTCTGAGGGATGTGAGGGATCCATCCCTGGACAACTTCAGGATGTGATGAGTTTCCAGAACTTTAGCTTCAGCTCCAGATCAAACACAAGGAACTGATGTGGCTGGTGGAGTCAGAGACCAGGGGCATCAACCCAACAGCCCCAGCGTTTCCCCAGGAACTCCTCTTTGAAAGACTCAGATATCCCAGTTTGGGATAAATCAATAAGTTGGGCAAACCCATGGGGCAGGAGGAGCAGAGGGAAGGCTCATTTTAACCCAGACCAATCTGAGGACACTTGGGCTTTCTGCCACGAGAAGTGAAGCTCTGCTCCCCACCCTAACCCAGCCCCTTCTCCCCCCACACAGCTCCTGCCCTGCCCCACGGCTCCTCTACGGATCGGTGGGACCTTGGATCAAGTGCTCCCCAACACTGAAGCCACTTGCACCATTTGTGAGGTGAGGGAGGCACCAGCCTGACCAGCAAAACCAGAGATTTTCTGTAACCAAACATGGAGATGCTGGGAGGGCTGGAGCAGCTCTGCTCTGGAGCCAGGCTGGGAGAGTTGGGGTGTTGAGCCTGGAGAAGAGAAGGCTCCAGGGAGAGCTGAGAGCAGCTTCCAGTGCCTGAAGGGGCTCCAGGAAAGCTGGGGAGGGGCTTGGGACAAGGGCAGGGAGGGATGGGAGCAGGGGGAAGGGTTTCCAGCTGGCAGAGGGAGCTGGAGCTGAGATGGGAGGGAGAAATTCTGGGCTGTGAGGGTGGGGAGAGCCTGGCCCAGGTTGCCCAGGGAAGCTGTGGCTGCCCCATCCCTGGGGGGGTTGAAGGGCAGGTTGGATGGGGCTTGGAGCAGCCTGGGCTGCTGGGAGGTGTCCCTGCCCATGCAGGGGGGGAGGTCTCTTCCCACCCAATCCAGTCTGGGATGCTAGGAAAGGAAAGAAAAAGCACCCCAAAACTCCAAATGGAATCAACCAGGAGAAAGTGTTCCAAGGTCAGAGATTCCCAGCTGGGACTGACTCAAAGGGAAAAGCTGCTCCCAGCGCTGCTCCCTGCACAGGCAGACATGTCCATCTTCCAGCCTCCCATCAGGACAGGACATGGCCATGCTCCCAGTGACAGGGACACAGCAGAACCCACAGGGACCCTTCAGTGAAGAGTGGAGCTGCTCTCTGGCCCAGCCCAGGACTCCTCTTCCTCAGGCTCCTCCTTGGCCACACAAACCAGCCTGCATGGGCTGGACCCTCATGGGCCGGGACGTTGGCTCCCTCTCTGGAAAAGGCTGATCTCAATTTACAGCTCTGTTGAGAATCTCAAGTGTTTTTCTTCCCATTTAGGGGGACTCTTGCCAGGACATTCCAAGTTTCCAGAGAAACCCACGCTCTCTGCCCTGTGCAGAGCTCGGGCTCTTCCATCCTCGGCCCAGACAAAGCCCAAGGTCCCTCAGCATCTCCCTGTTTACAGGGGAAATTCCCCACTGCTCTGATGCAGAATGGGAAGGACTCTCATCCTCAGACCATTCCCAAAGTCACTCGAGCAGCAGGTTTTCCTTTGCTACCATTATTTTTTTTCCTGACAGAAGAACCTGTATCTGTTGATGTCCTGGACAGCCCCACGTTCTGTGTCCCCTCCCGTGCACACCCGGTCGGTTCCCGCGCTGGCTCCTTGTGAACGGGGCTCCAGGAGGTGAGCAAGTGCCTTCAGAGCTTGTCATGAGGGCCTGAAATCAAGACTCATCTGGGGGCTTCACAATCCAGGAGCAGGTCTTTAATACCATCAGGAGACCTGCTGGCTCTGCAGCTGCTGAGAGGAGGTTGGAGCCAGGGGGGTCGGGCTCTGCTCCCCAGGAACAAGCGACAGGACAAGAGGGAACGGCCTCAAGTTGTGCCAGGGGAGGTTGAGGTTGGATCTGGGGAACAATTTCTCCCTGGCAAGGGTTGTCAGGGCCTGGCCCAGGCTGCCCAGGGCAGGGGGGGAGTCCCCATCCCTGGAGGGGTTTCCAAGCCCTGGAGATGGTGCTGAGGGACACGGGGCAGGGGTGGCCTGGGCAGGGCTGGGGGAGCAGTGGGACTGGAGGATCTTCAAGGTCATAACTATTCCATGATTCTAACACAGGAGACAGGGACCCTGTAGGTGGGACACCCACTCACAGAGGGGTTCCAGCAAGATGGTTTGGACTGGGGCTTGACCAGGACACCCCACAGGGGACAGGGGGACACAGGAGGTCAGTGTGTTGCTTCCACGGGTCTCAGCTCTCACAGCAAAAATGCTCTGAGCAACAAACCTTGAGGTGGCAAATGTTCACCTGCTGCAGTTTCCCAGGGTGGGAAGCAGGAGGAGATGGTTCACACCCTCTGAGGTATCTGGTGACCACAGTCCTGCTGAGCTGCCTCCTCCAAGTGTTCTGGATCTTCCCCTGTCTCCCATCTTAGATGTTTGAACTGATGGCACCTGGACCAGCACCTTAAAGGTCTTTTCCAACCAAAACGATTCTATGAATGTCTTTATCTTGATGGGTCCTGTGATTGCCTGGGAAGTGTCACTGCTGAAGGGTGTGCTCCAAAGGTGTTTTAAATGTGAAGAAAAAATGGTTCTTTTTATCAACCTGCCCTTTCCAACTCCCGAAGAGCACATCAGAGTTGTCCATCAAGTCACAGCAGAAGCACTTGGTTGGCAACTGGAAATGCATCATGTGCCTCCTGGAGTTCTGCTCAGCTGAGTTTCAATGAGCCAGGAAAGGAGGTTACTTCAAGATCTAGGAAACAAGTTTCTGAGCAGAACTTGAGAACAAGTCCATGGGGACAGGCTGGTGGTACTTTTTGCCATCTCTACAGTGGCCAAGGAGCACAGCTGAACCTGCTGGTGCTTCCTCAGCATGAGGAAAAACTTCTTTCCTGTGAGGGTGGCAGAGCCCTGGGCCAGGCTGCCCAGAGGCTGTGGAGCCTCCTTCTCTGGAGACTTTCAAGACCCATCTGGAGGTTCCTGTGGGACCTGCCCTAAGTGTTCCTGTTGCAGCAGAGGGGTTGGACTTGATGATCTTCAGAGGTCCCTTCCAACCCCTGAGACTCTGTGGATCCATGGCTCTATGAAAGGATGAGGCAGCAAAGGTGTGTTGCTCCACTCAGAGAAGAATCAGATCAATCCTGTGCCCAGAGCCCCACAAGCACCAGGACTTCATCCCATACTTCCTGAGCTCCAGCTCAGTGCCCTCTGCAGAGGACAAGCTGGACACCCTGAGAAACATCACAGGCTGCTCTGGGTTCAAATTCAAGCTACAATCTGGTGTCTGGGGTTTATGTTCCTTCCTGACTGGGTTAGAGCACTAGTTGAACATCCCAGGCACAACTTTTTATCCTAGCATGATAAAAGTTGGGTTGGAAGGACCTCAAATCCCACCCAGTCCCACCCCTGCATGGGCAGGGACACCTCCCAGCAGCCCAGGCTGCTCCAAGCCCCATCCAACCTGCCCTTCAACACCCCCAGGGATGGGGCAGCCACAGCTTCCCTGGGCAACCTGGGCCAGGCTCTCCCCACCCTCACAGCCCAGAATTTCTCCCTCCCATCTCAGCTCCAGCTCCCTCTGCCAGCTGGAAACCCTTCCCCCTGCTCCCACCCCTCCTGCCCTTGTCCCAGGTCCCTCCCCAGCCATTTTCTGCCTCTGCACAGGGCTCTGCCCTCAGCAGCAGATCCCAAGGTCGTTCCCCAGACAAACACATTCACAGCAGCCTCTGGTGTGACCTGCTCTTCAGTGACACTCAACAAGGAATGTCCCACCCTGGACTTGGCTGCCCTGGGGACAGAAAAGAGGGAATTCCTGTATCCTGGTTTTGTAGAAAAGAAATCTTTTTCTTGGGGGTAATTCCAGCCTGTAATGTAAAATTACGCAAAGCTTTGTGAAACCAGGTGTGGATCAGAGCAGGTTCCTTGGCAGGCAGAAGGGAAAGGCTCTTGGTGGTGTCTCTATGCCATAAAAAGCAGGTCACATTCCTGCACAAATGCCAGAGGAACGAGCCCAGTTTGGCACCATCACCTTGGTACCATCCCAAGTGTTGGTCCTCCACATAAACCCCAACTAATGTGATGGCACAGGAAGAAGGAAGGCTTTTGAGCCATGCTCATGAGCAGGACAACTGGTCAGCCTGGAGAAGGAGACCTTAGAGCACCTTCCAGTGTTTCCACAAAACCACATGGCAACACCTCCAGCCACACCTGACCATGGATCAGTGTGCACTGGAGCCCACCTGGGCGTGGGAGGTTCTGGTGCCAGACTCTGATGCTTTGCTCAAGTGGCTTCTCTGCCATGTTTCAGGATTGCAGTAGGATGGGGGAGGTTCTGGCACCCAGGTGCTCACATGCCACACAAACAACGAGCAGGTTGCCACCCAAGAGCAGGTACAGGAGCACACGTTGTTATGAGTAGCCTGGTAACCAGCCAGTCGAGCTGCTAAGATCATAGAATACCAGGTTGGAAGGGACCTCAAGGATCACCCAGTCCAGGTGGGTTGTCAGCTTCGCTATGGTCACTCAGGTAGGTGCTGGCCCTGGCACACACCAGCAGGTGATGCTGCTCAGCACAGCAGCTACAAGGAAAATCTTTCCTGAAATCGAAATGAGTAACAACCTTGCAGGAAAAGTCAGGACAAGAGAGACTGAGACCCTGGCCCAAGTTGCCCAGGGAAGCTGTGGCTGCCCCATCCCTGGGGGTGTTGAAGGGCAGGTTGGATGGGGCTTGGAGCAGCCTGGGCTGCTGGGAGGTGTCCCTGCCCATGCAGGGGGGGCACTGGGTGGGATTTGAGGTCCCTTCCAACCCAAACCAGCCTGGGATTCTGTGATCAACCGACTTCTCCAAGTGGGTGGACCCATCAAGCCTACCTTTCTTGAAGGTCGTGGAGAGACTGCTCAGCCCTGTGGAGACCCTCCAGGTCTTTCATCATCTTCTTCATGTGCTCCTTGGAGTAGCGGTTCTGGATGTAGGCGAACCAGCAGCCGCCCACGCCGATGACGATGGACACCACCAGCATGAAGTCCTTCAGGTGGTTGTGCCGAGTCACTGGAAGAGAACCAGAGATCTGCTGAAGGGGAGAGCTGGGTTAGACATTGGGAAGAAATGATCCACTGTAAGGGTGGTGAGGAAATGGAAGGGCTTGCCCAGGGTTTGTGCAGCCTGGTCTAGCGGGAGGGCTCCCTGCTCAGGGCGGGGGGGGTGGGACTTGATGGTCTTTAAGGTCCCTTCCAACCTTCATGATTCTATGAGTGGAAAAGGACACTACATGAGGATTAACTCTGGAACACTGCATCCAGCACCAGAGCTGGAGCTGTGGGACCTTGAGATGCTGTTAGAAGGAACTGTGGCCCAGGTTTCACCGAGGGGGAAAAGCGACATCACCAGTGAGGAGGAAAAGCAGCAGCTTGGCAAGGTTTACAGAACCTGACTGGGAAGAAGAGTCACTTAAAAGGAAATGTGGAAACATGAAAAGACTCGAGTAAATAGGAGGGGGATTAAGTGCTAAACAAAAATGTGATTCAAGCAGAATTGTTTTGACTGTTTATTAATTGCAAATCCTCAAGCAAGGATGAACTGAGAAATCTAGAAGTGGGGAAGAGAAGCTCAGCAGAGCTCCCTGACCCCAGACATGCAGCACCTGCTGCCTGGGAACTAAAGAAGGAAGATTCAGCCTGGAGCAAAGGAGGCTGAGGGGAGACCTGCTGGCTCTGCAGCTGCTGAGAGGAGGTTGGAGCCAGGGGGGTCGGGCTCTGCTCCCCAGGAACAAGCGACAGGACAAGAGGGAACGGCCTCAAGTTGTGCCAGGGGAGGTTGAGGTTGGATCTGGGGAACAATTTCTCCCTGGCAAGGGTTGTCAGGGCCTGGCCCAGGCTGCCCAGGGCAGGGGGGGAGTCCCCATCCCTGGAGGGGTTTCCAAGCCCTGGAGATGGTGCTGAGGGACACGGGGCAGGGGTGGCCTGGGCAGGGCTGGACTGGGTGACCTTAAAGGGCTTTTCTAACACAAATATGATTTACTCTGTAATTTTACCGAGTGAACATAATCTCCTGCTAAAAAGCAACCAATGCCACCTGTCCCTTGCAGTCTGACCTATCACAGTGATGCCCCCAGCAAGGGCTCCCCCAGCACCTCATGATGTACCAGCAGCTTTAACCTACCCCCACAAGGCACACACAGGATCCCCTGTTGGGAGGGACCCCCCACGCTGAGTGGGGCTGTTTGTGCTGCTGAAACACAGACACTGCAGCTGTAAAATGTAAAGGAAGAAGAGAAACAGGTTCTTTGCTCCAGAGAAGCTCTCATACTGAGATGCCTTCCAGACGCTGGTGCCAGGGAGCCTTTCCAGGAGCACCATTTTTCTTAGAAGCAGATGAAAAATAGCTTGGCAAGATCTCAAAGCCTGGTCCTGACTGTGTCTCAGTGAGGCAAAGTGTTCTGGATAAAACCCAGGTAGCTCCTCTGCCCTCCACTGGAGCCAGGCTGGGAGAGTTGGGGTGTTGAGCCTGGAGAAGAGAAGGCTCCAGGGAGAGCTGAGAGCAGCTTCCAGGGCCTGAAGGGGCTCCAGGAAAGCTGGGGAGGGGCTTGGGACAAGGGCAGGGAGGGATGGGAGCAGGGGGAAGGGTTTCCAGCTGGCAGAGGGAGCTGGAGCTGAGATGGGAGGGAGAAATTCTGGGCTGTGAGGGTGGGGAGAGCCTGGCCCAGGTTGCCCAGGGAAGCTGTGGCTGCCCCATCCCTGGGGGTGTTGAAGGGCAGGTTGGATGGGGCTTGGAGCAGCCTGGGCTGCTGGGAGGTGTCCCTGCCTGTGCAGGGGTGGGACTGGATGGGATTTAATGTCCCTTCCCACCAAAACCAATCTGGGATTTAACCATAACTTGTCACAAAAGCAGAGCTGGGGCCAACAGGGAAGGGCACCTGGGGTCATGCTGTTCACTTGGGAGGTGGAAACCCAAAGCCATAGGGCAAAGCCAACCCAGGGCTGGGGGGGCTGCCCACCAGATCTGCATGGAGGAGGGACAGAGCTGCTGGTCCCCTGACTGCAGTGGAGGGACCTCCCTCTGCAGGGAGGGATGGGACATTTTCCCAAACACTCAGCAGACACCCAAGCAACATCTCCCCTTATCTTCACAACCAGCACCACATGATCCATCATCTCACGCGCCCCAGAGGAGCTCAATCATGCTCTGAAAACATGAAGAGAAGGCTCCAGGGAGAGCTGAGAGCAGCTTCCAGGGCCTGAAGGGGCTCCAGGAAAGCTGGGGAGGGGCTTGGGACAAGGGCAGGGAGGGATGGGAGCAGGGGGAAGGGTTTCCAGCTGGCAGAGGGAGCTGGAGCTGAGATGGGAGGGAGAAATTCTGGGCTGTGAGGGTGGGGAGAGCCTGGCCCAGGTTGCCCAGGGAAGCTGTGGCTGCCCCATCCCTGGGGGTGTTGAAGGGCAGGTTGGATGGGGCTTGGAGCAGCCTGGGCTGCTGGGAGGTGTCCCTGCCCAAGCAGGGGTGGGACTGGATGGGATTTAATGTCCCTTCCCACCAAAACCAATCTGGGATTTAACCATAACTTGTCACAAAAGCAGAGCTGGGGCCAACAGGGAAGGGCACCTGGGGTCATGCTGTTCACTTGGGAGGTGGAAACCTAAAGCCATAGGGCAAAGCCAACCCAGGGCTGAGGGGGCTGCCCACCAGATCTGCATGGAGGAGGGACAGAGCTGCTGGTCCCCTGACTGCAGTGGAGGGACCTCCCTCTGCAGGGAGGGATGGGACATTTTCCCAAACACTCAGCAGACACCCAAGCAACATCTCCCCTTATCTTCACAACCAGCACCACATGATCCATCATCTCACGCGCCCCAGAGGAGCTCAATCATGCTCTGAAAACATTCACTCCTGAATTCAACACTGAAGAAATAAACAAGAGGAATATTGGCCCCGTTTCCCATTCCGGATGGATTATCACAACATCCTCTTCCTAAGCAGCAGCTCCTGGCAAGTCCCTGCAGAGACGTCATTTCTAATCCCTTTTATTTGGTGTTTGGAGAAGACTCCTGGGCTGACCTGTTCAGGTGGTTTGTTCCCACCCTCCCACCCATCCAACCACACCTCTTAGAGCTTCTCTCTCCTGTAGGGTTTGCTCCACCATCCCCTTCTTCCCCTGGCTCAGCCCACCCTGCACAGCACCTGAAGCTACAGGCAAGTCCAGGTGCTGCACAGAGAACCTGCCAGTCCCACCTCCAGCTGAGTCACCTCCTGTGCCCGGGGCTGAGGTTCTCAGCCTCACCACACCACAACTATCCTTCCTCTGCAGCAGCTTTGGCTCAAGGCAGGAGGACAAGGGAACTCAATGAAACCTCAGCTTGGATGTGGATGGAGCCTCTTGGCTTCCTAGAATTTCTCTTGATGAGGTACAGAATTAGTGGCTCCGTTCCTGGGAAGAAATGCAGGGGTAGAAAAGGCTCAACTCAGCCAAGTTGGCTTTTCTCTCCAAAGAGAAATGAAATCCTCAGCCCACTTGGCTGCTTTCAGCATGGAATTCCCCTCTTCCCACCATGGTTTTGGAGCAACCTGGTCTAGTGGGATGTGTCTCTGCCCACAGCAGGGGTTGGGACTGGATGGTCTTTCAGGTCCCTTTGCACCCAAACCAGTCTGGAATATCAGCACAAGGACTGACCCAGTGCTTGGGTGCTAAAGCTGTCAGGAAGAACTGCTGCAGGACAAGCTGATCTTCCCAGGGTCACGAGCACCTTTCCAAGGCAGCACCAAAGGCTGCAAGTGATGACAGCTGAGGTCTTCAGGCACAAAATGCCTTTTCTGGGATAGTTCTTGCCAAGCACAGGCCACCCATGGGACAGCAGAGGTGGGCTGCCCTGCCCTGCAGCTCAGCACGGGGCAGGAGAACCTGGGCACACCCCACTCTCCCACCTGCTCCTGCTCCTGCACCTTCCAAGACCTCCCTCAGGCAGGAGAAGGTGCTGGTTTTCATGTTTAACACCACCCATCACTGCTGCCTGCACAAGGAGGGGCGGGATCAGTCTCTCCCACCATGGCTGGCATCAGTTCTCCCTCTGAGCACCCACCAAGGCTTGTGCTCCTCCAGTCCTGGTGGAGTGGCCCTCCAGGGGGTTGGATGCCCAAGGTGACCAAAGATAATCCTTCTACTCTCAATTTTCTCCCTGCTTTTTCACTTGCTGTACCAGAACATGGAGCTATTTTAGCTGTTGAGCCTCTGGATCAGCTGCCCCAAGACAGAGGCCAAGGGCCCTGCCAGACTCTGGAGCAGCTTCTCCAGCCCAACCTCAGCCTGACTCTATCCCTGTTACTGCCAGGAGCCATCTCCCCTCCTGCAGCTGGGCAGCTCAGCCTGTTCTCCCTGCTCCCCCTTCCCTGCCAGCCCCTGGGCCAAGCCAGGAGCACATCACCCCTGCAAAAGCTGCAGGAAAATGCAACATACACCAAGGAAAACCTTTTTTCTTCCTCCTTTTGCAGGGAAGGTGGAAGATGGGACAGGATTTTACCCAAGGCAGCAGTTGCTTGCTCCAGGCAGTCCTGCTGCAGCAGGATGATCCCTGGAGGTCCCTCCCAAGCCTGATGATTCTGTGACCTCCTGTGGCTCCAGCCCTGCTCACAGCAGCCCAGCAGTCCCAGTAGTCCCAGCAGTCCCAGCAGCCCTGCCCCTCTCTGAGGGCTGAAAGCAGCAGGTGAAGCCCTGGGAACAGCCCCACTGAGCACCAACCTCAGGGGTCTCCGGCAAATGGGTCCCATGGTGAGAGATACAAACTCAAACCCTCCATTTTTTAAACAAAAAGTTTCCCAAACTTTTGCTCTGGGAACAGCAGCAGGAGGGGCTGTCAGGGAAAATCAGCTGCTTCACAGGAGCTTACATAAGAACTGCTAAAAAAGGGAGAAGTGACCCCCTGGGCCCATCCCACACCCATGGTTACATTTCAGCTGAAATATCAGAAAAAAACACTTACAGGACTCACTGATTTTTTAATTTCCCCAAGTGGCTTCACTGGAACAGTGACATTGCCCTTTTGTCAGACCCAAGGCAGGGAAGGAGAACCCCAGGGCAGCTGTGGAACAGGGACTTGGCCCAGGGGCAGCTGCAGGAAACCAACAAGTGTCCATCCCTAAAACACCAAACCAGGCCAACCTCTTGAGAAGCTTCCACAGTAGCAACTACAATTCTCCTGCCTATGTCCAGCCCAGACCTCCAGAGGAGGCTCCGGAGGTGCTGGGAGGGCTGGAGCAGCTCTGGAGCCAGGCTGGGAGAGTTGGGGTGTTCAGCCTGGGGAAGAGAAGGCTCCAGGGAGAGCTGAGAGCAGCTTCCAGGGCCTGAAGGGGCTCCAGGAAAGCTGGGGAGGGGCTTGGGACAAGGGCAGGGAGGGATGGGAGCAGGGGGAAGGGTTTCCAGCTGGCAGAGGGAGCTGGAGCTGAGATGGGAGGGAGAAATTCTGGGCTGTGAGGGTGGGGAGAGCCTGGCCCAGGTTGCCCAGGGAAGCTGTGGCTGGCCCCTCCCTCGGAGTGTTGTAGGGCAGGTTGGATGGGGCTTGGAGCAGCCTGGGCTGCTGGGAGGTGTCCCTGCCCATGCAGAGGGGGGCACTGGGTGGGCTTTGAGGTCCCTTCCCACCTAAACCAGTCTGGGATTCCATGATTCTCTGGTGCCCACTCCCTGGCTTTCAAGGGCTGTTGATCTTTAAGGAGCACCCAGACCTCAAGCCCCAACTTTTCCACCTGGTGCTTCTGGCACATGGGACTGAGAAAACAACACGGTAACACAAAGGGAGCTTGTGAATGGGGCTCTTCTGTGGAGGTGCAGGCATCCAAACACCAGCCTCTGCACTGTAAATATTTGAAGTGGATGGTAAATCTCCCAGAGATAAATTCATCTGGTATTTGGTTAAGAGTTCCTGCTGCTTTAAACATCTAATGATTCAGCAGATCTCAGAGTACTTGTCAAATATGCTTTTAGGTGCAATAAAGAGAAACAAATGGGCTCCAGGGGAAGCTCTGCTGAAGGAAACTCAGCTTCACCCACCCCAGATGGGGGCACCAAGGAATAACCTTGTACTGAAAAGCCACGGAAACCTCTCCTGAAACCTGCAGCCAACAAACAAGTCCCTCTCCTTTGGCTCTGGGACAGGAGGCCCAAAGTCCCTAGGATGGGTAACTCAGGGCAGAGCATTTTGTCAGTCTTTTAAGCCCACATGGTACCACGTGGAGCCTTCAACCCTCCCGGAGTCTCCATCTCTTGAGAGTTACAAAACCCAAGAATTTATCTTCACTTTCCACCCACAATATCGATTGCTTTGAATTTTACTGCCTTTTTTTTCTTTTCCCCCTCAAATTCCCTCCCCCTGTTTCACCTGAAGTTCTATTTTGTGCTGGATAAATTCCTGAACCCCAGCAGCAGGACACCAACAGGACATGGGCACAGAAGAGGCAATTGCTTCATCTTGCTTAATTATAATTTCACCACACAACTTCACACTTGAGGAAATTACAGAGCTGCAGCCCCACAAGTGGGCAGACCTGTCTGAAGAAGACAACACCATGTCTGGAGTCTGGCATAAGGGATCAGCCCTCGTGGGACACCAGGATCAGCAGAACCTGGCCAGGTGCCCCACTCAACTACCTGATGTTTCTTGAGGCCTTTGCAACAAATGACAGGACATCAGAGAAGCTCCCTAGCCCCGGGATGGCAGAACCTGCACCTGCTTCATGTGGCAGAGGAACCTCAATTGGTGCCTGTGCTGGACTCCTGACCAAAGGAGCTGTCTCTGGCTTTAGGAGTCTGCAGGCAGCAGTTCTGGGGCTCTAATCCAGGCTGATTTGATTTTAATGCCTTTAAAGCTGAGGTGAATGGAAAGTGTTTTTAAGAGAGAAGAAAAACCCTTGTCAAGAGGGAAGACAAAGACTTTAAACCCTGCTCCTGTGCCACATCCTTGTGCCAGCAGCTCCTTCCTCTCAGCAGGGAGGGCATGGAGATGCTGGGAGGGCTGGAGCAGCTCTGGAGCCAGGCTGGGAGAGTTGGGGTGTTCAGCCTGGAGAAGAGAAGGCTCCAGGGAGAGCTGAGAGCAGCTTCCAGTGCCTGAAGGGGCTCCAGGAAAGCTGGGGAGGGGCTTGGGACAAGGGCAGGGAGGGATGGGAGCAGGGGGAAGGGTTTCCAGCTGGCAGAGGGAGCTGGAGCTGAGATGGGAGGGAGAAATTCTGGGCTGTGAGGGTGGGGAGAGCCTGGCCCAGGTTGCCCAGGGAAGCTGTGGCTGCCCCATCCCTGGGGGTGTTGAAGGGCAGGTTGGATGGGGCTTGGAGCAGCCTGGGCTGCTGGGAGGTGTCCCTGCCCATGCAGGGGTGGGACTGGGTGGGCTTTAAGATCCCTTCTCACCCAAACCAGTCCCTGATACTATGAACAACAGAGATAACAGGAGACCACCTCCACTGGCCTTCCAGAAAGAGCTCCTACAGGAGGGTAGCTGAGCTGCTCCACCTGTCACTGCTTCTGCAGCTGAAAAGGTCACCAAGGACTTCATGAATGGCCTGTTGCAAAAGGCTGCTGAAAAAGTCTCCTTCTCAACCTCTTCCTCAAGGAACCACTTTCAGATAAACAACTTCTCAGCTTCACAGCAGCACAAACAGGAGACAAATCCATTCAGTTACCCAAAAAACAGGCACTATCACCCCCTCAGAAGCCTGGATTCCCTCCTTCAGCTGAAGCTCCAGGACAAGTTCCCCTGCTCAGGTACCCGACAGACAGACCCAGGACCTCCCAGCCCTCACTGATGTGCAACAACCTGGCTGGGATGGTTCACTGCCCACTTTCATCTGGGTGACCCAGGAGGGGCAGGTTCCTGGGCCACCAGAGCTGCCTGGTGACACGGAACGAGCAGCTGGAACGGTCGTGAATCTCAATCCATCACAGCTCATTTACTTTGCCATTTGCAGCTCCCAAGAACTGCCTGAAAACTCCCCCTCCAAAGCACAGGAGCTCCTGGGATCCAGCTCTTGTTGGATCAGCAGCAACCACAGCACTTGCCCCCTGTCTCCTCCACCCCTGTCCCTCACCACTGGCCACCCAAAAGCTGCTCCTGCAGCACAGGCCCAGGACAAACACAACAATCAGCACAAACCAAACTCTGCCTCAAGGGAAAGATCCTTTTCAAATTCTGGAAGCACAAATGACTGCTTGTGAAACCCAGGCTTCTCATTCCCTGAGCTTAGAGCTCTGCCAAACCTCCTCAGGCTGTCTTGGTTTGCTCTCTGTGGCCACTTTGCCCAGGATTTGCCTCCCTGCACCTTTCCCCAGGGATTTGGACACAGGCTGAGAACAGGGGAACTCTGCACCCACAGAGGGACTTGTAAAACCAAACTAACTTGCAGCAGTAATGGAAGGTGCATAATCCCCTGCCCTGGGCCAAGGGCTGGGCAGCCTGGACAGGGAAGGCTGGGAAAAGCCAAAACACCTGAACCTCTCCTGGAGACTGTTGGGAGATCTGTGTCCCAAAGAGTCAATTATAGAATCTCAGACTGGTTTGGGTTGGAAGAGACCTGAAGGACCATCCAGTCCCAATCCCCTGCCATGGGCAGGGACACCTCCCACCAGCCCAGGCTGCTCCAGCCCCATCCAACCTGCCCTTGGGACACTCCCAGTAAAAAATCTCCCTGTGTCCTGCAGCAGACAGGGGGTTCAGCAACCTGCAGACCTGTCACACACACACCCTCCCAAATTTGTCTCTATTCTTTGTAATCCACTGCTCATGAGCTGCCTCCTGCCACTGTTCCTGGACACACTGAGTTACCCTGCAGAAGGGCTCCTGACAGTTTGTTCAGTGCTGCATCTGAACCCACGTGTCAACGTCCTGTGTTTTTAGACCTGGACTAAGTACAAAAGCTCCTCTTTTCACCTCCTATGGATTTTAATTTAATATGTAAACAACTGCAGTTCACAAATGGAATACTTTTGGTTGGAAAAGACCTCCAGGATCCTCCAGCCCAACCTGTTCCCCCAGCCCTGCCCAGGCCACCCCTGCCCCGTGTCCCTCAGCACCATCTCCAGGGCTTGGAAACCCCTCCAGGGATGGGGACTCCCTCCCTGCCCTGGGCAGCCTGGGCCAGGCCCTGACAACCCTTGCCAGGGAGAAATTGTTCCCCAGATCCAACCTCAACCTCCCCTGGCACAACTTGAGGCCGTTCCCTCTTGTCCTGTCGCTTGTTCCTGGGGAGCAGAGCCCGACCCCCCTGGCTCCAACCTCCTCTCAGCAGCTGCAGAGCCAGCAGGTCTCCCCTCAGCCTCCTTTGCTCCAGGCTGGACACCCCCAGCTCCCTCAGCTGCTCCTCACAAGTGCAGGTTCATCCACCCCATCTATCCCAGCACTGAACAGCAGCAGATGTTTAAAAAAGCCACGTGAAGACCAGAGGAAGCACAAAGCAGAGGCTCTGAAGGTGCAAACCTCCAGGCAGCAGCAATGGAAGCTGTGGGAGCTCCTGAGCCAGAATTTGCTCCCAGACTGTTGCAGCTCCACCATGGGAAAAACCACTCATCCATCTTCACTTGAAACCTCCTGCAGGAGGGAGGTGATACCAGGAGCAGGGCAGGAGCCTGTGGGGGCTCAGGCAACACAACCTGCCCTCAACATCCATCTCCTCAGGCCCTTTGATCAGGGAAGGTTTCTGTTCACCTTACGAAAGCTCTAAAGCTCATGAGAAAGAGGTGAGTAAGAGGGAGATAAAAAAAAGTACCTTTAATCTAGAGGAGACCTGAACCAATGCAAAAGCAGCACCAGGAGCAGCTCTGAGATAAACATCAGAGGCCTCCTGAGATCCCGCCAACAGATGCATGTGATCAACATCAAAGGAACCCAGTCCTTCCTTCTCATCGGCCTAAATGCCTTCCCATCCAGCTCACATTGTCATTTTCCTCCTCCAGAAGTGGGTGATCTGCATCCAGTCACCAACAGAGCCCCGGGCAGGCAGGGTGGCTGCTGCCAGCAGCTGGAAACCTCCCCAGGGGGCTCAGCACCTCCAGGAAGGATGGGAGGGTTGAGAGGGATGGAAGCCAGGCTGGGAGAGTTGGGGTGTTCAGCCTGGAGAAGAGACCTTAGAGCAGCTTCCAGTGCCTGAAGGGGCTCCAGGAAAGCTGGGGAGGGGCTTGGGACAAGGGCAGGGAGGGATGGGAGCAGGGGGAAGGGTTTCCAGCTGGCAGAGGGAGCTGGAGCTGAGATGGGAGGGAGAAATTCTGGGCTGTGAGGGTGGGGAGAGCCTGGCCCAGGTTGCCCAGGGAAGCTGTGGCTGCCCCATCCCTGAGGGGGTTGAAGGGCAGGTTGGATGGGGCTTGGAGCAGCCTGGGCTGCTGGGAGGTGTCCCTGCCCATGCAGGGGGGGACTGGGTGGGATTTAAGGTCCCTTCCTACCCAACCATTCCATGATTTTCACATTCTATGGTTTTACTCTAGGGACACAGGAGATCCCAGCCAGCCAGGGGGTCCCACTGCAGCAGCCTATCAGATGGAAACCCAAGCTCAGCAAGCAAGATCCCTCCAGGCTATGAAGCTGCCCTAATAAATCCAGAGACAACCTGCTCCTGGATCCAGAAGAATTATCCCAAGGATGGTTTATGTAGGTGAGGCCGTGCAGGGCCAAGTTTGGTTCCCACAGCTCTGTCTCTCAACACTGATCCTCTCGATAAAGAGCCAAAGGACTCTGAGTGTTGGCACTTACAGAGAGGAGGCCCAAAGAGCACCGTGTCCAGTGCCTTCAGCTGCAGCTTCTGCCTGTGGCTTCGGTCTGTCATCTTCAGAACACTCCCCATCATGGTCACGTTGTTCACTGCGAGCCTGTCAGCAACAATCAGGAGTGAAAAAAGAAGCAGGAGGAATGGTCACATCCACCTGGCCCAGTAACTGACCCAACACTGGGAACGTGGAGCCTATGGGAAGAGAAATGCAACAGGCAGGACCTGAAAGCTCCCAGCTTGGGCTGTCAGGACAGAGGAAGTCCCTCAAAGATTGTCACCTCTGGCACTGGGTATCTCCTTGAAGGAGCTCAGCAGTGGTGTCTTTGGTTTTCCTTGGAGACAGCAGGAAAAAACAAGGCCATCTATTTCACTGAGGCAGACTGGTGGTGTTGGAAGGGAGCTCTGGAGATCATCCATCCAACCCCCTGGGTAACCCTTCAGCTGGGAGCTTCAAGGCTGCTTAGATGCAGCCTGGGAAGCCAAGATGCTGGGGGGGCTGAACGAGGGGGGAGAAGCTCCAGGGCTGGGCTGGGTTAGGGAGGAGGCTGTGGCAGAGCCAGGACACAGCCCAGCTCTGCCCCAGGGCAGGGCTTTAGCTCTACATAGGCAGCTTCAGGCACAGGCAGGTGAAGTCCAACAGCCCATGAGGGTGGCAGAGCCTTGGGACAGGCTGAGCAAGAGGTTGTGGAGCCTCCTTCTTCAGAGACATTCAAAACCTGCCTGGACATGACCCTGTGCCACCTGCTCTGTGGGATACAGCCTGGGCAGGGGAATTGGTCTGATGATCTCCAGAGGTCCCTTCCAACCCCCATGCTGGGACTGTGTGATACAGACCAGCAGGGATGGTACTAATGACCACATGGCTTCTACATGGACCTGTAGCAATAAGACAAGGGGTGATGGTTTTAAACTGGAAGAGGGGAGGTGCAGGTCAGGCATTAGGAAGATATTCTTGCTGTGAGGGTGGGGAGAGCCTGGCCCAGGTTGCCCAGGGAAGCTGTGGCTGCCCCATCCCTGGCAGTGTTGAAGGGCAGGTTGGATGGGGCTTGGAGCAGCCTGGGCTGCTGGGAGGTGTCCCTGCCCATGCAGGGGTGGGACCGGGTGGGATTTAAGGTCTTTTTCAACCCAAACCACTCCATAACTCTATGATGATTCTATGACTGGGTTGGCAGCTTCTCCCTCCTCCCCATGCAGACACTCTCACTCAGGCCAAGTCCCTCCCTGCACAGAGGGCCAGAGCAGGGCCAGAGGCTCCCGAGGTCCCCCAGGCAGGAACTGGCCCTGGCTCTGCTCACACCAAGGAACTGCCCCCCATGTTACGAGTCACCTCGGACCCGGGGTGTTCCCTGGCACACCCCAGAGGAACAGAGGGCAGTGCAGGGACACTGACCTGGGCATGGCATGGCCACTCAGCTGCAGCTTTCGGAAGGTCTCCTCGTACTGCGGCAGCTCCACGTAGCTGATGAGCCACTGAACCACCTCGTCCACCGTCCAGTTATACACTGCAGGAGGCAGGAAACAACCAGAGCAGCTGAGTGGTTTCACCAAGCAACTAACATCATGGAGAGAGAAACAAGAGCAGAACTTCACCAGACACACCTCGTCCTACCACCTTCAGCAAAGGGAAATTACCTGCAGAGTTTAAACGTGTTCTTGTTAAGTGTGAAGTGACTGGGAGGGGACATGAAATCCTGGGGAGCAACAGGGAGATGGTGCTGGGCTGGAGCAGCTCTGCTCTGGAGCCAGGCTGGGAGAGCTGGGGTGTTCAGCCTGGAGAAGAGAAGGCTCCAGGGAGACCTGAGAGCAGCTTCCAGGGCCTGAAGGGGCTCCAGGAAAGCTGGGGAGGGGCTTGGGACAAGGGCAGGGAGGGATGGGAGCAGGGGGAAGGGTTTCCAGCTGGCAGAGGGAGCTGGAGCTGAGATGGGAGGGAGAAATTCTGGGCTGTGAGGGTGGGGAGAGCCTGGCCCAGGTTGCCCAGGGAAGCTGTGGCTGCCCCATCCCTGGCAGTGTTGAAGGGCAGGTTGGATGGGGCTTGGAGCAGCCTGGGCTGCTGGGAGGTGTCCCTGCCCATGCAGGGGTGGGACTGGAGGAGCTTTGAGGTCCCTCCCACCCAAACCAGTCAGGGATTCCAGGATTAGGCAAGAACTCATCCCCCTGGGACACTCCAGGCAATCCCACAGGTGGTGGTTGCTGGGTGATGACCATTGCTCAGCTGCTCCTCACACCTGGGGCTGCCAGATGTTCCACTCACAGACACCACCAAGCACACTGTGCACCAGGCCTGGTGCTGCCCCAGCAGAGCCTCTGAGAACAAAACGTTTCAGGGTGGTTGATCTGACATGGTGCTTCCAGCTCCCAAACATGCAAGGAGGCCATCAGATAGAGCAGCAGCCCCAGGCAGCACTGGCCCAGGTGAGGCTGCCCTGGCTCTGCTGCAGTGTCACCAGGAGCACCCACGGGAGAGGCTACACCCAAGGTGCTGGCAGCCCTGAAGTGAAATCACTTTGTCCCCAGGAGATGCTGCTGTCTCCAAACTCCCCACTAAGCACCTTCACCCCCACCACATCCCCAACCCCCTGCCACGCTGACCTCAGCCATCACAGCTGCTGACCTGCTCTGAAAGCCTCATCCCTCCCCCAGACCCGTCCCCCCTGGCAGCACCAGATGCAGAAACGCTCTAAGAAAGTGGGTGCAAAGAGCTGGAGGGAGGGATGTGGGGCAGGGGGTGCAGCAGCCCAGGTCACCTGAAGTGCCTCCCCTCTGCATTTGGGGACTGGCTGTTGGAGCTGAGCCCCAGGGGCTCAGGGAAGGAAACCAAGGTCCTGGTGCCTGGTTCTGTTGAACCAACATCCACGGCGAGGGCAGAGGAAATAACAAGAGAGGTTTTTGCCCCAGGGCTGAGCAGGGTTTGTTGGGCTAATTTTATGGACTTCTGCCTTTGCTCAGCATGGCCTGAGCTCCTCCTGCATTTACCCAACCATCAGGTAGTTCTGAAAGGTGGGAGATGCCCCATCCCTGCCAACATTCCAGGTGAGGTTACAACCTGGTTTTGTTGAAGATGTCCCTGCTCATTGCAGGAGGGGTGGGCTAGATCTGACCTTTCAAGGTCCAACCCAAACCATCCAGTGATTCTGTGAACCCAGGGTTCTGGGCTGGACATTGCCCACAGCTGTTGGTCACCACCTTGCACATTTCTGGCCCAACACCCACTGGTCCCTCTCTCACACCTCCAACAGCTGAGGAGAGAAAAAAATGCTGACCTGAGGGCTGCTGAGTTCAGAGCCTGCATGGACACTTCTTAAGAGTCAACCATGAGTTGTCCAACAAATATGAGAAACATCTTCAAGCTTTAAATGCTGGCAAGATGACAAAGCAGATAGAGCAAGAGCCAAGCACTGAGCAAAGCAGAGCAGGGCTTGAACAGAAGGTGTCATCTCCATGTAATGCTTGCAATGGTGGGGAGAGCCTGGCCCAGGTTGTCCAGGGAAGCTGTGGCTGCCCCATCCCTGGGGGTGTTGAAGGGCAGGTTGGATGGGGCTTGGAGCAGCCTGGGCTGCTGGGAGGTGTCCCTGCCCATGCAGGGGTGGGACTGGATGGTGTTTAAGGTCCCTCAAACCCAACCAGTCTGTGAGTTTATGATCTGCTACTCCAGTGGCTTTGGTAGAGCCAGGCTTACTGAGGTGTTTACACATCAAATCCAACACCTTGTGAGAACATCACACCCTTTATATTTTTGGCTAATTAGGGGGCAGAAACCCCTCCATAGAGTCATGGACTGGTTTGGGTTGGAAGGCACCCTAAAGCTCATCTAGCTCCAACTCCCTGCCATGGGCTGGGCAGTTCCCACTGGACCAGGTTGCTCCAAGCCAGGAACAGCAAAAACAGCAGGTTGGAAAAGCATTTGCTGGAAAATTGAGGTCAGAAATGGGCAAAGCAGCCCCAGGCACCCACCAGTGATGGGCACAGCTGCCCAGGCACCCACCAGTGATGGGCACAGCTGCCCAGGCTCCCTGTCTGAGCTCCAGTCCTAATCCAAAGCTGCTTTCCATGCCAGCACAAAGATATGGATCTTTTCTACAAGTCTGATTCTACTCAGCTTGGCTCGGGCTCCAAGGCCAAGGTCAGGCTCCTTAGGACACTGTCCTCTGGAAACCAGGAATTCATTTCATCCCCTGGGTGTGCAGAAAGGAAAACAAGAGTGGGAACTAACCCCAGGAATAAAGCAGAAGAAGGAAACCAGTTCTGCCCCAGCAGCTCAAGCCAAGACACGACAGGTCCCGTGAGCGCCCCGGGCAGGGAGAGAGCAAAAGCAGCTCAGCAATTAAGAGACCTGGGGAGTATCATGGGATGTTCTCCTCCAGCCCTTAACGATTTCCACCCTTTCCCAGCCAACATTAAAATACACTTCAGGCAAAGCCATCTGTAAACAGCTGCTCCATGGGATAAACATTTCTCACAGGAGGCACAGAGGAGACTGAGCGACTCGTCAGCAGCAACTCGGGCTCCCCAGGGGTTTGGACAAGAACTCCCAGCTCGTGGCTGCCCATCTCCATGGGACAGGGAGCCTGGAGCTGGAGAAACAACTCCAGGGTCGGGCACAGAACCACTGTGTTTTCAAACTGCCCTTCAAATGATGTCCCTAAGGATTTATTCTGTCCTGGGATTCTGAGGGACTAAAACGTTCCTTACAACTCTGGCTACACAAGGTATGGAGAAGACAGAGAGATCAGACACAAATGGCACAGGACATCAGTGAGATATCACAGAAGAACAGATTGGTTTGGGTTGGAAGGACCTTAAAGCTCATCCAGTTCTAATCCCACCCCTGCATGGGCAGGGACACCTCCCAGCAGCCCAGGCTGCTCCAAGCCCCATCCAACCTGCCCTTCAACACCCCCAGGGATGGGGCAGCCACAGCTTCCCTGGGCAACCTGGGCCAGGCTCTCCCCACCCTCACAGCCCAGAATTTCTCCCTCCCATCTCAGCTCCAGCTCCCTCTGCCAGCTGGAAACCCTTCCCCCTGCTCCCATCCCTCCCTGCCCTTGTCCCAAGCCCCTCCCCAGCTTTCCTGGAGCCCCTTCAGGCCCTGGAAGCTGCTCTCAGCTCTCCCTGGAGCCTTCTCTTCTCCAGGCTGGACACCCCAACTCTCCCAGCCTGGCTCCAGAGAAAAAACCAGACGTTCTGGGTCTCGAGAGCACCATGATGACAAGCACAGCAAGAGAAAAGGAAAAGCACCTGAGGAGGAGGATGGGGCAGCCCATGGCACCATTCCATGCAGTGAGGAACTCCAAATACAGTCAACTCTAACCCCATGTTCTGCAGAAGTGCAGATCTTCCCACTCCTACACCCACCCCCAATTTCCATTCTCATGGCACTGAAGGATTCCCTAATTTGTGCTACTGGACTTTAGATAAAGCACCATCCTACCACAAAGCCCCTCAATGGAAGACAAACAGTTTCCTAACTAGAAAGAAGGAAGAAAAATGGGGTTTACAATTTCTCAAAATAGAAAATCCAAAATTCTGGTCAGGAAAAAAAGCCCAAACCAAAGTGAAATGGTGCCTTTTGCCCCGGGGCTGGGGCAGCCAGGGAGGCACCAAGGAATCCAAAAGTTCTTCCCAAGATTTAGAAGTTTCAGGAAGTTTCCCAGCAGGGACTGAGCTTCCAGCCCTCCCTGGGTCAGCTGCCTGTGGTGAAGAACAAACCCCTTTTCTGAGCAGCTTATTCCTGCAGCAAGTGAATTTATGTTCTCTTCCAGGTTCAGGAATTTGTTCCACCTTCTTTTCACTGGATTAAGGAGCTTTTCAGGTTCAGCAAATTTCTTCTGAGCAAAACACATCCTGAAGATCTGGATGTGTGGACGTGGATGGGTGTAGAGATGTCCCATGCAGCTCTGCTG
>NW_009952432.1:115099-117065 GCF_000747805.2 Chaetura pelagica
TGCTGAACCCCCTGGATGCCAGTACCCCAAAAACCACCAGCTGAAACTGGGTATTTGAGGGAGAACCTGGAACTGGAGAGCATTTGGTTCCAGCTGAACAGACATTGCCAGGGGCAGAGGAATGACAGTTAATGCCTCCATGGCCACACCTGGATCCCAGCACAAAGAGCTGGGAAGTACCAAGACCAATGAAACCTCAAAATGCACCCCAGAAAAAGGGAGCTGGAAGAGCACTTGCTCAAGGCAGGCAGGGCAGAATGTTCCTCCTGGGAGGATCACACACTGCTGCCAAGGTTCTGTGAAATCCCAAGTGTTTATCACTTTTATGGCAAGAGGGAAAGGAGCAGAGCAGGTGGTTCCCTTCTCCCTTTTTGTCTCCTTTACCTTCAGATGTTTTCCAGGCCTTCCAGAGATCTTCCACACTAATGAGCTTGTCTTCTCCATGGAAGGTGCTGTGCTTGACTGTTGGGTCATGGTAATTCAAGTCCTCCCTCAAGAACTAGAAGAATAAACAGCAGGATTATTCTTTGAGTCATCTTTTAGAGAGATGAGGAGCATGAAAAATAATCATCTTTCACTTTTCTTCCTTGATGTCACATGCCCAGCTTGTCACATGATCATTCTTAAGGCAAAGGCCAAGTCAGTCTGAGATGCAGCAACTCTAGTTTTTGCTCATTTGGATTAAAATCATGTTATCTAGAATTAGTTCAGAGAATCCCAAACTGGTTTGGGTGGGAAGGGACCTCAAATCCCACCCAGTTCCACCCTTGCATGGGCAGGGACACCTCCCAGCAGCCCAGGCTGCTCCAAGCCCCATCCAACCTGCCCTTCAACACCCCCAGGGATGGGGCTGCTCAGCTGGAGAGGAGGAGACTGAGGGGGGGTCTCCTCAAGGCTGAGCAGGATCTCCAGGGGTGTCAGGAGGGGGGGACCAGTCTCTTCCCAGCAGTGCCCAGGGACAGGCCAAGGGGCCATGGGCACCAGCTGGAGCACAGGAGGGTCAGGCTGAACATGAGGAGGAACTTGTTGCCTGGGAGGGTGGCAGAGCCCTGGGCCAGGCTGCCCAGAGAGGCTGTGGAGGCTCCTTCTCTGGAGACATCCCAGCCCCTCTGGAGGTTCCTGTGGGACCTGCTGGAGGGATCCTGCTCTGGGGGGTTGAAGGGGGGATCTCCAGAGCTCTCTTCCCATCCCACCACTCTGTGACTTTCTGTGATTCCTGCCCAAACGAGTCTGGGATTCAGTGAGAATGGGAAAATGCCCAGCCCTGATCCCTGCTGCAGCCAGAGCTGAAACCACCCCTGTCCTCCCAGCCTGTTCCCCGTGACCGAGCGGGAACGTGTCCCTCAGCTGCCGCGCGGTATATTTAGCTCGGGGAGCACAGGAAGGAAAAGTGATCCCTGTCAGCTTCTCCTCCAGCACAGCCCCACCTCCACCATCCCCCAGGGCTCTGCAGGGGCTGGCGGGCCCCCTCGGTGACCAGGTGGGGAGGAGGAGGCTGCAGGATGGGGCTGGGAGCTCCTGCAAGGAGCTGCTCCCGCACGGGGCAGCCCCAGGGGTGCAGGAGCCCGAGGGCACCCAGCAGCACCCAGGGAACCTGCAGAGCAGCTCTGCCCGTACAGAAAAGGGCAAAAAAGAAAAATAGTGCAAATTCAGGGAGTCAGACAGACCCTGCCCAGCACTGTCTGCTTCTGCTGGCACCACGTGGGCACCCCAGCACTGCTCCTCTGACCCCAGATGGGAAATGCAGATGTTTTCAGGTGACCCATGGGACCCACAGGTGGGAGTGGGGGTTTGCCAGAGGGTGGGAAGGGTCTGCAGAGGGACCTGGCCAGGCTGGATCCATGGGGTGAGGCTCTGCAGGGGGATGGGGACAGGCTGGATCCATGGGCCAAGGCCAATTGTATGAGGTTCCACCAGGCTCAGTGCCAGGCTGGGGTCACAACAACCCCAGGCAACGCTCCAGGCT
>NW_009952432.1:117077-130550 GCF_000747805.2 Chaetura pelagica
GAAAGAGTGGCTGGAAAGTGCCCAGTGGAAAAGGACCTGGTTGCCCAGGGAAGTGGTGAACTCAGCATTGCTGGCAATGCTCAAAAACTGCGTAGAATTTTCACTTTGGGACACAGTGTATTTATTGGCCATGGTGGAGTTGGGTTGATGGTTGGACTTGATGTCCTTAGAGGTCTTTTCCAAACTTAATGATTCTGTAATTCTGTGATTCTGTAGCAGCAGATGGAGATGACCCAGTATGTGCCCAGGTGGCCAGGGAGGCCACCAGCATCCTGGCTGGTGTCACCCCAGGGTGGGCAGCAGGAGCAGGGCAGGGATGGTGCCCGTGTGCTGAGGGGAGACCTGCTGGCTCTGCAGCTGCTGAGAGGAGGTTGGAGCCAGGGGGGTCGGGCTCTGCTCCCCAGGCACAAGCGACAGGACAAGAGAGAACGGCCTCAAGTTGTGCCAGGGGAGGCTGAGGTTGGATCTGGGGAACAATTTCTCCCTGGCAAGGGTTGTCAGGCCCTGGCCCAGGCTGCCCAGGGCAGGGGGGGAGTCCCCATCCCTGGAGGGGTTTCCAAGCCCTGGAGATGGTGCTGAGGGACACGGGGCAGGGGTGGCCTGGGCAGGGCTGGGGGAAGGGTTGGGCTGGGTGGTCTTGAAGTTCTTTTCCAACCCAAACAATTCCATGGTTCTATGCCCTGTTCCATCAGCTACTGCTGAACACAAGGTCTCCAGCCCCCACCTGCTGCAAACCAGCAGGATTCACTGGGAATTCCCAGGGCACAGACTGTGACAAACCTGTGTCCCTGACACCAGCAGGACTCGGGGTGCTCCTCAGAGACCACGTCTGGGCTCCTGCAGGGACAATTTCCAAGCTCCACAGCTCTGCTGGAGGGACTCCCCCCAGATGTCACACACTCAGGTGACACACGGAACAGATGTGTTGTGTGTGCTCATGCACATGGTCTGAAATAGCCACGGGGCTCCTGGATGTCTCAAACACCAGATCCAGGAACCACCCCCCAAAGCACTGACCCACTTGCAAACCAGTGCAAAGTAGAACTTCAGAGACTTAAAGACCCTCCTGATCCCATCCCTGGAGACACCCAAAACTCAAAGAGTCCTGGGCAGCCAGCTCTGCGTGGTCCTGCCTGGGCAGGGGTTTGACCAGGCTGCCTCCAGATGTGCACCCCAGGACCATTTCCAGAGGGTCTACCTAGGACCCCTCCAGAGCCCTCGCCCAAGACAATCTCTAGAGGCCTGCACTGAGCACCTCCAGAGGCAGAGGTCCCACTAAGGACCACCTCAAGAGGCAGAGGTCCCACCCAGACCACTTCCAGAGGTCCCATCCAGGACCAGCTCCAGAGGGGCAGCTCAGACCACCCCCAGGGGCAGTGCCAGGGGCCCACACACTCCAAAGCCTCCCCCTCCAGAAAAAACAACTCCAGAACCATTTGGGGATTATATAACCTCATTAAACACAGGGGCCTACATTTCAATGCTCCTCCTGCCAAACCCCATGACCAGGAGGTGTTTCTCCTCCCCACCAGGGGTGAGGAGTTTGAGTTGGACACATTTCTTGGCTGTGACACACTTGGTGTCTCAGTGGCTGACACCAGCTTCACACCAGGTTCAAAACAGGCTCACACCAAGTGGTTCCACCAAGTGGGACTTTCTGGAGCTTTATTCCTCGTGGTTTTTTAATCTGTAGAAACTCCAACGTCCCTCCCACATCTGTGGATCTCTGCTCATCAAACCTTCTGAAGACCACCAAGCACCTGGGTGAGAGGTGCCCACGTGCCCCAACTCATGACTGTGCCAGTATCAAGGGGCCCAAAGGGACCAAGGGACTGAAGAGCTTCCTGTGCATCATCCCCCTGTCACCACATCCCCCCCCTGTCACCACCCCACCCCCTGATCACCACACCAACTTTAACATCTCAACAGCCTGTGAGCCACACAAGCTCAGGTGATCTCTGGTTTCTCTATTCTCCTTCACCAAAAAAGAAGGAGATGAGCTGGGAGCAGCTGAGGGAGCTGGGGGTGTCCAGCCTGGAGCAAAGGAGGCTGAGGGGAGACCTGCTGGCTCTGCAGCTGCTGAGAGGAGGTTGGAGCCAGGGGGGTCGGGCTCTGCTCCCCAGGAACAAGCGACAGGACAAGAGGGAACGGCCTCAAGTTGTGCCAGGGGAGGTTGAGGTTGGATCTGGGGAACAATTTCTCCCTGGCAAGGGTTGTCAGGGCCTGGCCCAGGCTGCCCAGGGCAGGGGGGGAGTCCCCATCCCTGGAGGGGTTTCCAAGCCCTGGAGATGGTGCTGAGGGACACGGGGCAGGGGTGGCCTGGACTGGGCTGGGGGAACGGTTGGGCTGGAGGATCTTAAAGGTCTTTTCCAATCCAAACTATTGCATTATTCTGTGATTTTTTCTAATCTACCAATATTCATTAAAGTTAGAGAAAACTTTGCTTTTCAAGCCTCTTTCCTGCTAACATTCCTGGCCCCAGGGAGTGGGATCAGAAGACGAGAAGAGCCAGGGACTGCCTGAGATACCATAAACCTTGTTTCTGGGCTCCCCAGTTGATGAAGGACAAGGAGCTACTGGAGAGAGCCCAGGGCAGGGCCAGAAAGATGCTGAGGGGACTGGAGCACCTGCCCTGTGAGGAAATGCTGGGAGAGCTGGGGCTGGAGACTGAGGGGGGATCTCATCAACATTATCAATATCTGCAGGGAGTGTCAGGAGGATGGGACCAGTCTCTTGCCAGCAGTGCCCAGTGGCAGGACAAGGGGCAATGGGCACAAGCTGGAGCACAGGAGGTTCAAGTTAAACATAAGGAAAAACATATTTAGTGTGAGGGTGACAGAGCCCTGGGACAGGCTGCCCAGAGAGGCTGTGGAGGCTCCTTCTTTAGAGACATTCCTGACCTGTCTAGATGTGTTCCTGTGGGATCTGTTGTAGGTAACCCTGCTCTAGCACAGATTTGGACTAGATGATCTTCATAGGTCCCTTCCAACCCCCACTCTGTGACTCTCTGTGACTCTGTGACTAGATGACCTCCACCATGGCTTTGTCTAGCTGAGTCTTGAAGTCTTCAAGGATGAAGATCCTAGATAGCTGAGGGTAGTTTGGAATTTATGTTGGACAACACCCTCAACAGAACTTGAAGGAGGGGGAGTAATCACCATCCTTTCCCCAGTCACTATATCTTAGAGGGAGAGCCTCTGCTGCCCTGAGCACAGTCATGCCACACAGGTGGAAGGATGCTGGCTGAGATGTTTGGTCCAGCCAGCAGCAAGTGAGCCCTGTTCAATCAGGAAGGAAGTACACTCAACAAGCCTTTTTCTGCTAAAACTTTCTTCATTGTTGATGCTCAGTGACCTTGATCTGTAAGAAAAATTCAGGAATAAATTAAGTACTGACCTAAAATGAGTCTGAGAAAGACCATCTCTGTCTGGATCTACCATACATGGGTGGACTCTGCTAAGTTAGATAAGCGAGGATGGGTTGCAGCAGGCAACAAATTAATTTCAGATAATTACCTGCCTTAAAGAGATGCCACCATGCTGGTAACACAAAATGCAGCCAGTAACATAAATGTGGGTGTTCCGCTGCTGATCCATACTTGGAAAAGGCAGCAAATGGCATGATAGCCTGGTGTTTGTCATGAGGTACAATATATAAAAAGTCATCTTCTCCCCATGAGTTCTGGGTAGCTCCAGGCTAATAACAGGTGCTGGCCGGAGCAGGGTCCCTTCACTTCCTGAAATGTTACAGAGAAGTGCTCAAGATCTGCCACTCCACAGGCAGAAGTTTAATTGAGGGTATAGTGCCAGGGAGATGGTATTTTAAATTAATATAATGCACACATGGAGAACGACATTCAATATTTATCAAAGCAACCTTATTCAGAGCCAGTCCCATGCTGCTTCCAAAGAAAGTGTTGATTGTATCTCTGTTAGTGTCTGAAAAGTGCTGTGCTACTCAGATGGGGCAGGAGACCAGCGTGGCAGAGCTGGAGACAGGGTGGGATGTCCCAAGGCATTGCATTGTGAAGTATGGGCAGCTCATCCTGACACTTGTCACTCTGAAGCTCACCTCAGCTCCCATCCAGGGAGGTCACCTGGCCACCCCACTCATGTTGGAGGCTCTCTGGGGGGTTTTTGCAAGCCCACCTTGGCTGATGTGGCATCATGTATCTTCATACTTTCTGGCTTTGAGATCTGCCATGCCTCATCTGTCTAGGGCCAGGCAGCTATTTCTGCTGAGAATAAGACAGGATAGGGCTGCAAAGTTTCTAAATTTCCACACAGATGAAAGCTTTATTCTAGTTCTTGAACTCCAGAAGATAAATATTTCACTCTGGTACTTCAGCCATTAATGCTTGGTCCTACAACCTGGAATAGTAGGGGTGCTTGGTCTGCAGGTGAATTTCTCAGGAATATGGACCCTCTGGCATCAAATTCGGGTAAATAATTTTTTTTCCCACCTCCCCATGTGCTTTTCTTTTTCAGGTTACAAAAGCTGTTCCCAATTGTCAGGGACATATGATTCTTCATACTCAACCTCTTCTGATTTGTGGGGGTGATGGATTTACTCATTCCAACTTCGATGGCTGCATAGATTCTGCTGTGAGTCTTGCAGAAGCTGTGAAGTCTCATTTACAGCAATTTTAAATCCAGCTGCTAAACTTGGTCTAGATTTAGGATGGGTTTTACTATGATGGATTGAAATCTAGTTTGTTGTGAACATCACTATCCTCTATGTAGCAAAAAATAAATAAAGGAAGGTCTATTGGTGTGCTGTAATTATTATTGGGATGGAATTGAATTTTCCAGTGAGTTGTTACTTTGCTTGAAGTAAATTTTTTCTGGCTCTAATCAGATGCACTGAGCTCCAGCCATCTTGCCAGGTCTCCTGATATTTTACAGCCCATGAAAATGATGTCAAGGAGAGGAGGCTGCCTTGAAGCAGCACAAAAACCCAAGGAGCTGCAGAGTTTACTCCTCTGAGTATTTGGAGCCCTGGGAGTGGCAAAAAGAAAATGCACAATTGATCATGCAAACATGTGGTCACCTCTTCTGGTGCAGATCAGCCCTGGTCATATTTGTTGTACTTACCCATAAGGAATCAGTGGTGAGGCAGACCTTGCTATTCTTCTCAAGATGGCCTGTCCAACTGTTTTGGCTCAAGGTCTAACCCTGACAACTGGTGTCCAGCCTGGAGCAAAGGAGGCTGAGGGGAGACCTGCTGGCTCTGCAGCTGCTGAGAGGAGGTTGGAGCCAGGGGGGTCGGGCTCTGCTCCCCAGGAACAAGCGACAGGACAAGAGGGAACGGCCTCAAGTTGTGCCAGGGGAGGTTGAGGTTGGATCTGGGGAACAATTTCTCCCTGGCAAGGGTTGTCAGGGCCTGGCCCAGGCTGCCCAGGGCAGGGGGGGAGTCCCCATCCCTGGAGGGTTTTCCAAGCCCTGGAGATGGTGCTGAGGGACACGGGGCAGGGGTGGCCTGGACTGGGCTGGGGGAACGGTTGGGCTGGAGGATCTTAAAGGTCTTTTCCAATCCAAACTATTGCATTATTCTGTGATTTTGTCTAATCTACCAATATTCATTAAAGTTAGAGAAAACTTTGCTTTTCAAGCCTCTTTCCTGCTAACATTCCTGGCCCCAGGGAGTGGGATCAGAAGACGAGAAGAGCCAGGGACTGCCTGAGATACCATAAACCTTGTTTCTGGGCTCCCCAGTTGATGAAGGACAAGGAGCTACTGGAGAGAGCCCAGGGCAGGGCCCCCAAGATGCTGAGGGGCTGGAGCATCTGCCTGGGAGGAAAGGCTGGGGGAGCTGGGGCTGCTCAGCTGGAGAGGAGGAGACTGAGGGGGGGGCTCCTCCAGGCTGAGGAGGGTCTGGGTCAGGAGGGGGGGACCAGTCTCTTCTCAGCAGTGCCCAGGGACAGGCCAAGGGGCCATGGGCACCAGCTGGAGCACAGGAGGGTCAGGCTGAACATGAGGAGGAACTTGTTGCCTGGGAGGGTGGCAGAGCCCTGGGCCAGGCTGCCCAGAGAGGCTGTGGAGGCTCCTTCTCTGGAGACATCCCAGCCCCTCTGGAGGTTCCTGTGGGACCTGCTGGAGGGATCCTGCTCTGGGGGGTTGGATGGATGGTCTCCAGAGGTGCCTTCCAACCCTCATCATGCTGTGGCTGTGACTCCTTAGGAAACCAGGCTAAGAGCATCTGAGAGACCTGTCAGCATGAACCTGCATCTCTAGAGTTGCCCCCAAACAGCTGGAGCTGCCTTTGGGGTGAGCATGAGGAGCAGAAATAGATCACTAATTAGAAGCTTCCCCCAAGAGGGACGTTTGAATCGAGGTCACTGATGGCATCTTAAACTTCATTGAAAATTCACTCCCAGAAAGGAAAATGCAACAATGATTTGAGGACACCATGAAGTCGCTGGACAAGATTTACTCTATAATTACACCAACCCCCCCAGTGCTCCAGCCTTGGGGCAGAGTGGCTGGAAAGTGCCTGGGAGAAAAAGTCCTGGGGGGTTTTGTCAACACCAGCTGGAGATGAGCCAGTGTGTGCCCAGGTGGCCAAAAAGGCCACCAGCAGCCTGGGCTGGTGGGAGGTGTCCCTGCCCATGCAGGGGGTGGGACTGGATGATCTTTAAGGTCCCTTCCAACCCAACCCATTCCATGACTCTGATGATGATTCCAGACCAGCCCATCCCCTACGTGTGCTCCCCAGGTATGAGTGTACAAAGATCATCCTTAAGAGCAGAAAAAGGCTTAAATTTGAGCCTCTTCCATCCTTTCAAAGAGTGTCTCCCCAGCCCCAAAGACAGGAACGACCACATGTCTCCAGGGGACACAAGGGGGGTTAGAGCTGATGACTTGGGAAGCAGAGATGCTCAGTACTCAGGCAGCCACTGGCTCCCCAGGGACAACTACTGAAATTCCTTCTCCAGCAGCTCCAAAGCCAAGAGCAGAAGTTTCACTTCAATAAAAGTTTGGAGCTCAGCAGAGGAAGAGCTTGTCCCTGCAGGTCCAGCATCACGGGGGTGTTTTAGGTTGGAAAAGACCTTTCAGATCCCAGAGTCACCCCCTCCCCTCGGGGTTGCTGCTGGAACAGGTCTCTGGTGGCAGCTCCTGGGGCTGGGCTGCACGTGGGGCTGAGGGGAGCTGGGTGGGTTGGTCACAGCCTGGCAGCAGCACTTCAGTGGGTGGGTAAATGGCAGGAAAGAAGCTATTTAGGACAATTCTCCAAATCAAACTATCATAAAATCCCAAGACTTCCACAGGAATCTAGCTCTGCAGACTTCCCAGCCCCAGGATTTAACAGAAGTGACAGAAAAAAGCCTTTTCCATTAATCAACAGAAACACCATCATCTCTGTCCTCCTCAGGAGAACCTGCTGGGAAGCTGCTGACAACTGCAAAGTTCCCTAACTGCTCTTCAGACACAATTCCTTCTCTTTTTCAGGAGCCTTCTCTTCTCCAGGCTGAACACCCCAACTCTCCCAGCCTGGCTCCAGAGCTGCTCCAGCCCTCCCAGCATCTCCGGGGCCTCCTCTGGCCTCTCTCCAACAGCTCCGTGTCCTCCCTGTGCTGGGGACCCCAGAGCTGGACACAACACTCCAGATCCCTTCACCTCTTTCCTTTAGCTTCAAGCACTTTGCTCACCTTGAGCAGAGCTTTGTGAGCATCCACCTCAACTGAGGCAACATCCCCAACCAAGAGCTTTCCCTTTTCTCAGTCACTTCTTTCTATCAGGTAAGAGAACAACAATTTTATTTCTCCTCACTAAAACCTCCAAGGCCAAGACAACAAAAATTTGTGCCATTTCAGCACTACACACAGATTTGCTGTCACTGTCTCCTCCTGGGTGGTGAGGGAACATGGGGAACCTCACACCATGAGGACACAGCAGCCCAGGGCTTTGCCCAGCAGTGACCAAAGAGGCTCCACCAGAATCAGACACGTTTCCCACAATTAAAAGAGAAAGGAATGAAGTGATGAGTAACAGGCACATAAATAGATTCTCTTGTCTTCCAGTGTTAAAACAAACCCATCATCCCTTGTGTGGAGCAAGATGCTAAGTGGCTGGAAACCCCCAGAAGAGGAAGAGCTGCAGACACTCTAGAGCAGGGTATGGAAACGTCCATGGGTCAAACCTGGCCCAGGATGGCACGTCACTCCCTGCTCCAGATGCAGACACAGGCAGCGAGTTTGTGCACCTGAACCTCAGGCACCCACGTCAGCATTCCTGGGGGGAACAGCCCTCTCTGGGCAGGGAGCTGCAGGGAGGGACAGGGGGGCAGCCGAGCACTCACCTCGTCGCTCTCCTCCACGTCCACGTTGCCGTTGGCGTCATCGTCCATCTGCTTGTGGATGTTGCGAACGGCCTCGAAGCTGAGCTGCTCGTCCTCGTCGTGGCACAGGGGCCTGTCGATGCGGCAGAACTCTGAGGGGACACAGCAACGTCAGGCAGCCTGGCCAGAAACACCACCCACGGCTTCCTCACTAAGCTTCTCTCCTCCTAGAGGAGGCCCCGGAGATGCTGGGAGGGCTGGAGCAGCTCTGGAGCCAGGCTGGGAGAGTTGGGGTGTTCAGCCTGGAGAAGAGAAGGCTCCAGGGAGACCTGAGAGCAGCTTCCAGGGCCTGAAGGGGCTCCAGGAAAGCTGGGGAGGGGCTTGGGACAAGGGCAGGGAGGGATGGGAGCAGGGGGAAGGGTTTCCAGCTGGCAGAGGGAGCTGGAGCTGAGATGGGAGGGAGAAATTCTGGGCTGTGAGGGTGGGGAGAGCCTGGCCCAGGTTGCCCAGGGAAGCTGTGGCTGCCCCATCCCTGGGGGTGTTGAAGGGCAGGTTGGATGGGGCTTGGAGCAGCCTGGGCTGCTGGGAGGTGTCCCTGCCCATGGCAGGGGGATTAGAACTGGATGAGCTTTAAGGTCCTTCCAACACAAACCAGTCTGGGATTCCTGTGTCTGGAAAGCCCTGGCTAAGCAGTGCAGACCACCCCTCAGTGCTGTCACTCCCAGCAGGGTTATGTCCAACAACCAAGCCCTGTGAAACCCCAAACACCAACACGTTGGTCGTGGCCTCAGCCTGGTGCCTCTTCCCCAGGCCAAGTCCACCAGCCCTTCCACTGCCCTGGCCTCCCAGTGCTCCCAGGGCAGGTCTCAGGGCCAGGGCTTCTCCTGCCCGTTTTCAGGACAGAGGGAACTACAGCTCCAGTTCTGCCTCCTGTTTCACGAGGCTCATTTCTCACTTGGGGTTTGTTAGTGTTGGCTCCTCCTCCCACTGGGACGTTTTGCGAGCGGGTCCCATGTTTATACAACACGTCAATTAAAACAAGTTTGCCTTCTTCCTGATTATGGAATGGATTTTTCTGGCTTGTTTTCACATATTTTTCTACATTTCAAGACTAACACTTTAAATTTCGCTGGGTGCCCAAGTCCACACAAGCACCAAACGTGGCTGTTGGGCCCTTTGCTGCAGGGTGGCCTGTGATTCACCCCGATGACCACAGAGCAGCCCTAGAGACTAAAGCACAGACCCAGGCACTCAGACCAGCTCCCATGGGGAGCTCCTCAGCTGGGCTGTGTGAAGAAAAACCCTTTTTGTTTCACAGGGGCTGGATCAGATTCACTGTGAGCAGATAATGATAAAGGAATTATCCCGGGGTGATTGCTGTGCAACCAGTTTAACAGCTCCTGGCCCAGTTCCATGCAGGAAGGTCTCACATTTAAAACCTCAAAGAGGGTTCAGGATGAACTCTGAGGAACTGCAGAAGGAAAGTCTATAAATTATGCATGAGCTCAGAGCAAACTCTGAGATGATCCCTTTGAGGTAAGATGAGCTTATAAGAAAAGGAGATGGATTTGTCCCATCCCTGAAATATTGAAGGCCAGGTTGGATGGGGCTTGGAGCAACCTGGACTAGTGGAAGGTGTCCCTGCCCAGGTGGGAATGGATGAGCTTTAAGGTCCCCTCCAACCCACACCAGTCTGGGATTCTATGATTTCCAGACTCCATGGTAGAAACCCAAACCTCAGCCCTTCTGGACTGGGTAAGAAAGAACAGAACAACCCAACCCACCACACACCTCAGCTCAACACGTCACTCGTGTGCAGCCACCCTGCACTTCAGAGATGCTTAAGAACACACTTGTAACACACCTCCATGTCCTGGAGGGGTTTCAAAGCCCTGTAGCTGTGGTGCTGAGGGACATGGGGCAGTGGTGGCCTTGGCAGGGCAGGGGGAACAGTTGGACTGGATGACTACAACAGTCTTTTCCAACTCCACAACTGGATTCACAGCCTCTGCGGTTGGACCTGAGAAAAACATCTGGGACAGCAACACCCACCAGGGAGGTGGCAGCTGGGGACAACCTGGTGGCAGCAGAGTGTGAGCTCAGGAGGGGAGGTCAGCATCTCCTTGTGGGGTGGGCCAGGAAGCCTTGGTCCCTCCCCTGCCCCCGGGGCAGCAGGAGCTGGCAGGGCGACCAGCACACCCAACATCATCCAGGGGCTCCACAGCAACCAGGGGAAGCAGGTTTTCCTCTTTTTTGATTGTAATTGGCAAGGGAGAGGAACTTGGAAATGTTATTTGCAACATCTTTAGATGCCCCAACAATGGCTTGACCAGCTTTGGTTTTCCTCTCCTGGAATTTGTTCCCTCCAGGCCTTCTTAGCTGTTACTGGGGAAATGTTGTCCCAGAAGTCGGGCCCATCCCCCTGTGGGCAAGACCCTTGGGCTGGGCCTTTTCTGGGATGATCTGTCCCACTGATCTCAGTGCAGGAACACGGGATGCTCATTGTATTTATGCTGCCTTTGGACTTGACTTCAGAAGGAAAAATTCAATCAGGCTAAAATGTATCTCCCAAAATACTCCATGATCCTCTTGTTCCCAGTCCCTGCCTGTGGTCACAGCACTGGAGGAAGCAACGCTCCAGCCAAGTGCAAATCCCAGGAAGGAAAGGGCATGTTGTTGTAAAACAAGAGTGGTTTTATTCTTCTTAACACTCTCAGAACCACCCAGCTCTGGAGCCCCAGCCCAGGGCTGTCCCAGTGCTCCGTCCTCTCTTCTGGCCACAAGATCCATGGATCTGAAGGCTCCTTGCCCAGATTTCTTGGGAGCCCGAGGACAACCCTGGAGTGTTTGTAAGACAAAGGCTCAGGGTGCAGCAGGACTGTGAAAGGGGCTGAAGGAGCCATCAGGAGATGTCTGTGCTGATAAGAGCACACAAGTCACAGCAATCAAGGCAGTAAATGGGGAGGAATTTGTGACTTGTATCCAGGCCAGAAAAACCCTGAATCAGGGCACCAGTGATTTAATCAGAAGACCCTGCACTGATCACAGAATGGTCCAGAGGCTTGTACAGAGAGAAAACTGCTGTCTGGTCCTCATCAGCTGTCCCAAGCTGTTCTTAGGCTGGGGAACACACCAGGATTTAGGGCTGTGACTCATGGACCCCTCGGAGCTGCCACCATCATCTTTAATCCCACCACTCTGAGCCATCAGGAGTCTTTTGTCTCCTCATCCTGCTCCTTTGTGCCTCCAGTCCCGTTCTTTATCTCCCCACCATCATCTCTCCATAGCTCCAGGCTGTCCTTCCTGCCAGAACACAGCGTCCCTTCTCCTTCCCCCGGGGAGCCCGGATAGGGTGATGATGGCCTCCAAACCTGGGCACTATCAACACATGCCATCTCCACAGCCCTTCTCCAGCCATTGTTCTGTCCTCAGCCACCAGCCTTCACCCTCGGGGCTCCCTCTCCCCACTAAAGGTGCTCCCTGCTCTTGTCCCAAGCCCCTCCCCAGCTTTCCTGGACACCCTTCAGGCACTGGAAGCTGCTCTCAGCTCTCCCTGGAGCCTTCTCTTCTCCAGGCTCAACACCCCAACTCTCCCAGCCTGGCTCCAGAGCTGCTCCAGCCCTCCCAGCATCTCCGGGGCCTCCTCTGGACTCTCTCCAACAGCCCCATGGGACAAGGACAGCACTTTGGGTTGGTTTTCTGAACAGATCAGAAAGACATAAGCTAGGAAACACCTTGGGGGCAGTGACACTTCGCAGTCCTGCCCCCTCTCCTGCTTTGACTGCCTGGTCAGCTCCAAACAGACAAGAGGCTGTGACACGAACTGGAACACAGGAAACTCAGCTTAACCTCCAGAAACAACAGTTTCACTCTAAGGGTGGTCAAGAGGTTGCCCAGACATGCTGTGGAGTCTCCATCCATGGAGAAAGAAAAATCTCAGCTGGACACAGCCCTGGACAACCAGCCCTGGGTGACTCTGCTTGAGCAGGGATGCAGAGGACAATCTTCAGAGGTCCCTGCCAGCTCCAGAGACTCCCTAACATCCCAGTATTTGATTCCAGATTTTTCCTTTCTCGTGGGAGAGTCTCTCTAATGAGAATCCTGTTTGTTTGATCCCAGGTTCTCTCCTTTTCTGCTCCAAGGTCCCATTATCTGTAATGATGCTGTGAAGCTGCACTGATGCCACCACAGCCCAGTGTCCCCAGCAGCCCTGAGCTCTGCAGCAAGAGTAGCCAAGGGGGCAGGATCAGACTGAGCTTGATTACAACAACTGTCATTTACATAACTTGCTTTTATAAACACTGAAACAGCAGCCAAAATAATAATAATTAAAAAAAAAGTCTTGCATTGGAGGGATAAGAATTGTTTACATATTTCACTAATGTAAACTAGGCCTGGGTTTAACAGCCCCACTCAGGGCTCCTCCCCTGCCACTGCTGCTCAGTTCAAACAGAGCTAAAGGGAACTTCATACCTGTTCACAGAGGCTTTAATCGGGTGAGGAACAAACCCCAGGTTTCCATTCCCCCTGGAGGGGAAGGAAAGCAGCAGGGCATGAAGGGCTCCTGCAGGGCTGGCGAGGAAGGGAATAAAAGGGCAGAACAACCAGTGTTTTCCAGCTCGAATTCCCAAAGCCAAGAGCCTGAGGATGCTCCCAGAGCAGCCACTTCCACGGGCAGAAAATACTCCCAAGTATTTTTATACTCCAAGTTTCCACTGTACAGCTGGACACCATTTACTATCTAGAGCCCCCCCAGCCCCTGCTCCACGTCTGGCCCAGCTCACCCACAACCCCAGTGAAAACTCACCCCTAGCAGGGTTTGCTCTAAAAAAAAAATAAAAATAAAAGGTGACCGTGTGAAGGAGAACTGGGATTTACCACCTGCCCGTGTCCTGCTCTGTTTGAAGTTGTTTCCTTGGCAGCAAAATTCCTTCCTTGGCAGGTGCAGGGGCAGGACACAACACCCTGGTGGGGAAGGCAGGAACCTGTGACCTGTGGCACAGCACCCACTGCCCTGCAACCATGGGCCTCACCTGCCCCGTCACCCCCTGACAGGCCAGAGCTCCAACGTGGGGCTTTCAGAGAGGATTTCACAGAATCACGGCATGGTTTGGATGGGAAGGGACCTTAAACACCATCCAGTGCCCTCCCTGCATGGGCAGGGACACCTCCCAGCAGCCCAGGCTGCTCCAAGCC
>NW_009952432.1:130708-131578 GCF_000747805.2 Chaetura pelagica
AACACCCCAACTCTCCCAGCCTGGCTCCAGAGCTGCTCCAGCCCTCCCAGCATCTCCGGGGCCTCCTCTGGCCTCTCTCCAACAGCTCCGTGTCCTCCCTGTGCTGGGGACCCCAGAGCTGTTCCCAGCCCTGCAGGGGGGTCTCAGCAGAGCAGAGCAGAGGGGACAATCCCCTCCCTGGCCCTGCTGGTCCCGCTGCTGGTGACACAGCCCAGGACACGGGTGGGTTCTGGGCTCTGGCACAAGGTGCTGACTCACATTGACCTTCTCATCACCCAACACCCCCCAGTCCTTGTTCTGGAGGTAGGAGATTGCAGCTCCAGGGAGTTTCCTCACAAGCAGGATAAAGAACCTTCAGGCAAGCATCTCACTCCACACCAATAAATTATTCATGTCCTCCTGCTGCTGCGTTTAATTATCTTCACCTCTGAGGCAGTGGGGCCATGGCAGAGTGAAACAGGAATTCCCTCAACTCACCCAGTTTTCCAAGTCCTTCCACAGGAATTTCCCAGCACAGCTGCCCTGTTCCTCACTTGCAACCCAACCACCAGGAAACCTTCAACCACTAAGTAGGTATCAACAGGAGTTCCAAGTTACATGTTTTCCTCTCAAGAAGCAGTTGGCACAAGGCAAAGAAGCCCCAGGACCTCACTCAAATTGCACAGTCTAGAAAAAATGTAAATGCAGGCAGAGAACAGAGCATTTGATCTGTGATAAACTCTGGAAGAAAGGTACAACACCCTCGGGTGCCTCTGCTGGAAGGTGCAACTAAACGTGTTCACCAACCAGCTCGTGTAAGTGCCCAGAGAACCAGGCTGTGCAGAGTTCAGGGGCCAAACCTGCCTGCCCTGCCCTCATGGCAGCTCCTGG
>NW_009952432.1:131701-163582 GCF_000747805.2 Chaetura pelagica
TTTTCTGTGAGAGTGACAGAGCCCTGGGCCAGGCTGCCCAGAGAGGCTGTGGAGGCTCCTTCTCCTGAGGCTTCCCAGCCCCTTCTGGACACGTTCCTGTGGGACCTGCCCTGGGTGTTCCTGCTGCAGCAGGGGGGTTGGACTCCATGATCTGCAGAGGTCCCTTCCAACCCCTCTGACTCCATGACCCACGGGGACACTCACCTCTCCAGGTCACCAGACCAGTTTCAGACAGGCCCAGGAAGGACCTCAGCAGCACTGAAGCTGTTGTGCAGCTGCTGCCTCCTGTTCCATTACAAACTGAACATTTCTCCCACAAAGGGATTTCTCTCCTTGGCACAAGCTCCGTGTTTATTTACTATAATTAATCCTCTCCTCACTGATTGCAATTAGCCCTCTTCTCCATGCAACAATTTACTGGTGTAATACCAGCAAAGCTTCATCCCATTCCTTCCAAACACCCTTTTACTTCCCTGCAACCAGCAACAAAGCCCTTTTGAGCCCCTGCGTCCACCAACCTGCTCCACTACAAACCTCTGCTGACCCCCCCCCTCCTCTTCCAATGCTTGGCTCCTTCCAGCCCACTAAAAAGTAACCCCAACCCATCCCAAAGCAGAGACTGCCCCTCAAACACAACCAAGTGATCTGCCCCTTTTGGGGTGGGAAGAACCCACCACCAACCTCGTCCCACATCCTGGGCCCAGATCTGCCCACCCTAACAGTGCCCACCCCTCCTTCCACCTGGGCCACCTCAACAGCCACCTTCATTCATGCTGGGAGGGCTGGAGCAGCTCTGGAGCCAGGCTGGGAGAGTTGGGGTGTTCAGCCTGGAGAAGAGAAGGCTCCAGGGAGAGCTGAGAGCAGCTTCCAGTGCCTGAAGGGGCTCCAGGAAAGCTGGGGAGGGGCTTGGGACAAGGGCAGGGAGGGATGGGAGCAGCCTGACAGACTGCTCCATTTTGCCTCCACTCAACTAGAAAACACCACATGAAATCCTCCTGCAAACTGTCCCATGGGCAGGAAAAAGTTCTAATGAGCTTAAATAACCAGAGATTAGGTTACCTCATAATAACAGAGTAATCTGGCTGCTTAGGCATCCCTGCTGTGCTGGGCTGAACAAAAGGGAGTCATTGAAACTGTCCCAAACAGGGGAGGTCACACAGATTGACTTGAAGGGTGTCCTTCATAGGATCCCAGCATGCCAGACTGGTTTGGGTTGAAAAAGACCTCAAAGCCCATCCAGTGCCACCCCTGCATGGGCAGGGACACCTCCCAGCAGCCCAGGCTGCTCCAAGCCCCATCCAACCTGCCCTTCAACACTGCCAGGGATGGGGCAGCCACAGCTTCCCTGGGCAACCTGGGCCAGGCTCTCCCCACCCTCACAGCCCAGAATTTCTCCCTCCCATCTCAGCTCCATTTCCCCTCTCCCAGTTTTAAGCCACCACCCCTTCTCCTCACTACAAGCCCCAGTAAAAAGCCCCTCCCCAGCTTTCCTGCAGCCCCTTCACTCAGCACTACTGCCCAGGGAAGGGCACAGCCTGCACCCGCTCCCAGTCAGCAACTGGGAATCTCAGAAGCCCAGCACAGGCTTGGGCACAAACCTTCAATGGGAACATCATTCCCATGTATCCACTGGGAATGTCCATCTCTAAAGGATGAAATCCACTCATGCTCTCCACACTCTGAGTCCCCCAATGCAACCCAAACATTCCCAGTCCATCCCAGAGGGAACAAACTTCTCCACTGGGAAGGATCCTGAACTCCCACAAGTGGAACAACTTGGCTCTGACCTTTCCATCACATTCAGCTCCAGGACAAGTTGGTTCCCAGCCCCTGGGGTCCTGCTTCATGTCCTTCACCCTCTGACCTTGCAGAAGCAGCTCCTGAGGCCACCAGCCATGCAGAGAGCTGCCTCAGCACCCCATGGAGAGCAGATTTACCCATGGAATGGGGCACATGTTTCCTCCACGACTTACAAATTATGGATAAAAAACCATTTCAAGACACAATTTGTGGGTTTCTTCCCAGCTCCTCCTCTATGGCATGAAGATACAATTGGCTTTTCAGACTTGCACACACATCTCTGGCCACTGGTTACGTTTTCCACACAATTTGAACACAATTTTTAACTTGCTTGTCTCGAAAGCCAGGAGAACAAACCCCAAGGCACCACTGCACAGACCTGGCTGTCACAGACCCCACTCCAGCTGAGCACTCCAGGACACCCCACACACACAAATACTCCTGAAATATTTCCAGAATCCCAGGTGTATTTGGAACTGCAATTCACAGAGCCTGCAAGAGTCCCCATCCCTTTACTTCTCTGGCACTGCTGCACGTCTCCCTTTCCCTGCTCCAGGGCTGTGCAGCATCCAAGGCAGGTCCCCTCCTGGCCCTCCACCTTCTGATGGCCCTACCCAGCAGGTCCACTTCAAGCTTTTAGTTAAAAACGACCTTCTCCACTTGAAATGTGGCAAGGGGTCACTTATTTTTAGATAGAAAGGATGTTTATCAACACTGAGGTGTAAATATTTCTCGGTGTAAAAATATGTTAGACATTCCTTGGATTTCTCAGGAGTGATTCTGCACCAGAGCTCTGAGACAGCCCCGCTCGGGGTCATTCCACAGACCACACAGCATCAGCCATTCACCCAGAGCTCCCAGGCACCCACCCACAGCTGGGAGGTACTTCAGAAATCAGGCCTGGAAACAAAACGTCTTCTTCCCCAGCAGTGCAGCCCTGGGCTTTGGCCCAGCAGGAGGTGGTTGGATTGATCCCTGGAGCTCCCAGGAGCACATCCCTGAGCCAGGTGGGGCTCCAGACCCACATACAACCTCACTGTGCCCAGCACATCAACACTGCATAAATGGTTTGGGTTGAAGGAGAGCTTTAAAGTCACCCAGTGCCCCCCTGCATAGGCAGGGACACCTCCCAGCAGCCCAGGCTGCTCCAAGCCCCATCCAACCTGCCCTTCAACACCCCCAGGGATGGGGCAGCCACAGCTTCCCTGGGCAACCTGGGCCAGGCTCTCCCCACCCTCACAGCCCAGAATTTCTCCCTCCCATCTCAGCTCCAGCTCCCTCTGCCAGCTGGAAACCCTTCCCCCTGCTCCCATCCCTCCCTGCCCTTGTCCCAAGCCCCTCCCCAGCTTTCCTGGAGCCCCTTCAGGCCCTGGAAGCTGCTCTCAGGTCTCCCTGGAGCCTTCTCTTCTCCAGGCTCAACACCCCAACTCTCAGTTTCAGTGGTAAATATTCCTTGCAAGATGTGCTGGGATCCCTCCACACCCAGCTGGGGCAGAGGCAGCCACTGGGGTCTCCACAACATCACCAGTGAAGCCAGGAATCAAAACTGGATTATGCAAGCTGAAAAACCAGTGGCTGCAGCAGAAACCAGAACCCTTGACTTGCACCTCATTTTGTAGCACCTTCTGTCCCTCTCTGGCAGTGTTGAAGGGCAGGTTGGATGGGGCTTGGAGCAGCCTGGGCTGCTGCCCATGGCAGAGGGTTGGAACTAGATGATCTCGAAGGTCCCTTCCAGCCCAAACCAGTCTGGGATTCAATGTAAGGTGCTGTTTTGGGGGATGATATGCAGAAATCTGTGTCCCCCATGAAGAGGCAGCTCCCAGGTGCAGTGGGTGCAGCTGGAGAGCTGGGCAGGAGGACAGGGGTTCCTGCACCAGAGGGAACCAAGGGGCTGGCTCACCCTGCAGCACCCACACCAGTTCCTCAGGACCTGGGACCAGGACTCCTGCTTCTGGAAGAGATCAAGGAGGCTCAAAACCAGCCTTTCAGATCTTCTGAAGGACAGAAAACCAGTGAGGGGTGGGAAGAAAGCAAGAGACACTCCTGCTGAGCGCCCTGCACAGAGATGCTCAACTAATCATCATCATCATTTTTTAAGGGAAAGAAAAAATGCTAAAAGTCAGGAAACCACAGAACGGGTAAGTGAGTCAGTCTGGCCTGAAAAATTCCAGATGCCAAAGCAGGTTGGGAAGAATGCAAAGGAAAACCCACAGTCATTCTGCTGACCCACCTCATCGGCCTCGACCCACACAAGCTGTTCCTGCAGCAGGTCCTGCCTGCCCACAGCCAGAATTCCCACTGGAGGACCATGTTCTCCTGCAGCCAGCCTGCTCCAAAGACAGACCTCTTCCAAAGGAAACATCTGCCCCTAACTCAAGTTGCTTATCCTTCCCGTGGACTATTTCAGGTCTGATCACTGTTCCCTGAATGATGCCACCCCTGTGGTGACACAACCTGACAACCTCCATCAGCAGACACTGATGTATGAGAACATACAGAGAAGTAAATCAGATTGAAAATGCATTTTACCCCAAGACTCTTGGCCCTAGCTAGAACTGAGATGCTCTTCTCTCCTTGTTTGGTTCATTGCTGGGTTTTTTTGTGGGGTTTCCTTGTGTTTTTAAATGAAATCCTTATGACTAACGTTCAGAGAGCTTCAAAAAGTTATCTGCAAAACTTGGGGGCCATTCATTGGTTCTACCTGGGTTCACAGGAGACAACGTTTGCTTCCTTGCAGACACAGCCTGACAGGAGGCAGCTGAAGGAGCAGCAGCTCAGGGACAGGAACACCTGGATGGTTTTCCTGTTTGAAGATGGAAGGTGTGTGACCCCTCGTGCCTCCCTGCACGTCCCCCCACGGCTCCCATCCCTCAGCCACAGCTACGAGGCATCAGGAGGCACCAACACAAGACATGATGTGGGGCAGGTGACCCCAAGAGCAGGGGTTGGAGAACACGGCCCTCAGAGGTCCTGCCCAACTGCTCTGGTTATGCTGGGATCTGCTGGAGAGAGTCCAATGGAGGCTCCAGGGATGACGAAGGAACTGGAACATCTGCCATATGTGGAAAGGCTGAGAGACCTGGGGCTGTTCAAGTCTTGAAAAGAGAAGACTGAGAGTAGCCCTTATTGTGAGGGTGATGGAGCCCTGGGACAGGCTGCCCAAAGAGGTTGTGGAGTCTCCTGCTCTGGAGACTTTCAAGACCCATCTGGATGCACTTCTGAGGGACCTGCCCTAGATTTGGTCCTGCTCTTGCAGGAGGGTTGGACCCTGTTCAGAGGTCCCTTCCTACCTCTATGATTTTATGGTGATTCTGTGAAAGCAGCTTCCTGCTCCTCTGCTCCCTTTGGCTCCTTGGATGATCCAGCCCAGCATTTCTAATGGTCTCCCTGACACTGCAAGTAACAGAACCCCTCAACAAGCAAGGGCAGGAGCAGGATACAGGCACAACCAGATGAGCAGCAGTTACACCTTGCACAAAATCTGCCCTATTTACAGCACTTACACACACCACATGAACCATGAGAACTTTGCCAGGAAGGGACCTCTGGAGTTCATCTGCTCCAACCTCCCCAGCAAGGGCCAACTCAGACCAGCTTGTTCATGGCCCCATCCAGTTGAGTTGTGGTATCTCCAAGGCTGGAGGTTCCACCACCTCTTTGAGCAGTTTCAATGCCTGACACCTTTGTTATGGAAATACATTCCTAAGATCTAATCAGAATCTGTGTCTGCTGCCTCCTTGCAAACCTGAGAGGAGCCTCACTCCCCCTTCTCCCTGTCATCCCACTGCATGAATTAAGGACCCTTCATCTTAACTTGTCAAAACTGAAGTTACCTCTGACAGGAAAGAGAAGGCACTTTTTAGAATCATAGAACCATGGAATGGTTTGGGTTTGGGTTGGAAGGGACCTGAAAGCTCATGTAGATCCAAACCCCCTGCTTGGGCAGGGACACCCCCCACCAGATCAGGCTGCACTTGCACTTAGAATCACCCTTTTCAGCAAGAGCTTTCAGGAAGGGAGCTGCACTTCCAGGCACCCAGTGATGATCAGTAGCTGGTTCAGCTTTGTGCAGGTGGTGGGACCAGGCAGGAAATCACCTTCAGAATGCTGGAAATGAGGGGTTAAACCACCCACTCCACAGAAACCAGCTTGCTGTTCTTCCTCTCTTATATCTTTTTTTTTCTTTTTCTTTTCTTTCTTTCTTTTTTTTTTTTAAATCAAGAAGGTAATCAAAAGAGAAGAGAGAAGCAGCATCTTAGGTTTCTGCACCTGCAAGTGGGAGCCTGTCTCCACAGCCAGGGATGCATCCCAGGGATGTGTAAAAACACAAGAGCTAAAACAATGACTCCAGGAAGAGAAAATGGCCACAAATGGCTCCTGGAAGCCGGGCCTGCCCGTGCAGGCACCACCCCAGAGCTGCTGAGCACTTCAAGCCACCTGAAGTCAAACAGGTTTGCTCCAGAGATGAGCTGACCCTTCCCGAGGCAGCCCCGGGCGGGAGCACAGGCTGCACAGCCCAGGGATCCCCAGGGATCCCCCCCAGCCCCAGGCAGGGTGACCCTTCCTCTCCTGCAGGACCAAACCCTTGGCTGCAGGTTTTCCTGGCCCAGCCCAGTGAGCAGAACTGGTGCAGCAGCTCCACCCCAGCCCTCCCTCCAAGGCTGGATTTCTGCAAAAACCTGACATCTGGATGGCAAAGCTCTTCAGACCCAAACTGCTCCTCTTGCCAGAGATGGTTCATCCTCATACATTCCCATTGTTTGATTGAATTTTCAGTTCTGTTACTTTGGGGAGTTAACTTAGGAATTTTAAAATATTTCCAATAAGAGTATCATAGAATCATTGAATCCCAGACTGATTTGGGTGGGAAAGGACATCAAATCAAAATTCCAGATGCCAAAGCAGGTTGGGAAGAATGCAAAGGAAAACCCACAGTCATTCTGCTGACCCACCTCATCGGCCTCGTCCCACACAAGCTGTTCCTGCAGCAGGTCCTGCCTGCCCACAGCCAGAATTCCCACTGGAGGACCATGTTCTCCTGCAGCCAGCCTGCTCCAAAGACAGACCTCTTCCAAAGGAAACATCTGCCCCTAACTCAAGTTGCTTATCCTTCCCGTGGACTATTTCAGGTCTGATCACTGTTCCCTGAATGATGCCACCCCTGTGGTGACACAACCTGACAATCTCCATCAGCAGACACTGATGTATGAGAACATACAGAGAAGTAAATCAGGTTGAAAATGCATTTTACCCCAAGACTCTTGGCCCTAGCTAGAACTGAGATGCTCTTCTCTCCTTGTTTGGTTCATTGCTGGGTTTTTTTGTGGGGTTTCCTTGTGTTTTTAAATGAAATCCTTATGACTAACGTTCAGAGAGCTTCAAAAAGTTATCTGCAAAACTTGGGGGCCATTCATTGGTTCTACCTGGGTTCACAGGAGACAACGTTTGCTTCCTTGCAGACACAGCCTGACAGGAGGCAGCTGAAGGAGCAGCAGCTCAGGGACAGGAACACCTGGATGGTTTTCCTGTTTGAAGATGGAAGGTGTGTGACCCCTCGTGCCTCCCTGCACGTCCCCCCACGGCTCCCGTCCCTCAGCCACAGCTACGAGGCATCAGGAGGCACCAACACAAGACATGATGTGGGGCAGGTGACCCCAAGAGCAGGGGTTGGAGAACACGGCCCTCAGAGGTCCTGCCCAACTGCTCTGGTTATGCTGGGATCTGCTGGAGAGAGTCCAATGAAGGCTCCAGGGATGATGAAGGGACTGGAACATCTGCCATATGTGGAAAGGCTGAGAGACCTGGGGCTGTTCAAGTCTTGAAAAGAGAAGACTGAGAGTAGCCCTTATTGTGAGGGTGATGGAGCCCTGGGACAGGCTGCCCAAAGAGGTTGTGGAGTCTCCTGCTCTGGAGACTTTCAAGACCCATCTGGATGCACTTCTGAGGGACCTGCCCTAGATTTGGTCCTGCTCTGGCAGGAGTTGGACCCTGTTCAGACGTCCCTTCCTACCTCTATGATTCTATGGTGATTCTGTGAAAGCAGCTTCCTGCTCCTCTGCTCCCTTTGGCTCCTTGGATGATCCAGCCCAGCATTTCTAATGGTCTCCCTGACACTGCAAGTAACAGAACCCCTCAACAAGCAAGGGCAGGAGCAGGATACAGGCACAACCAGATGAGCAGCAGTTACACCTTGCACAAAATCTGCCCTATTTACAGCACTTACACACACCACATGAACCATGAGAACTTTGCCAGGAAGGGACCTCTGGAGTTCATCTGCTCCAACCTCCCCAGCAAGGGCCAACTCAGACCAGCTTGTTCATGGCCCCATCCAGTTGAGTTGTGGTATCTCCAAGGCTGGAGGTTCCACCACCTCTTTGAGCAGTTTCAATGCCTGACACCTTTGTTATGGAAATACATTCCTAAGATCTAATCAGAATCTGTGTCTGCTGCCTCCTTGCAAACCTGAGAGGAGCCTCACTCCCCCTTCTCCCTGTCATCCCACTGCATGAATTAAGGACCCTTCATCTTAACTTGTCAAAACTGAAGTTACCTCTGACAGGAAAGAGAAGGCACTTTTTAGAATCATAGAACCATGGAATGGTTTGGGTTTGGGTTGGAAGGGACCTGAAAGCTCATGTAGATCCAAACCCCCTGCTTGGGCAGGGACACCCCCCACCAGATCAGGCTGCACTTGCACTTAGAATCACCCTTTTCAGCAAGAGCTTTCAGGAAGGGAGCTGCACTTCCAGGCACCCAGTGATGATCAGTAGCTGGTTCAGCTTTGTGCAGGTGGTGGGACCAGGCAGGAAATCACCTTCAGAATGCTGGAAATGAGGGGTTAAACCACCCACTCCACAGAAACCAGCTTGCTGTTCTTCCTCTCTTATATCTTTTTTTTTCTTTTTCTTTTCTTTCTTTCTTTTTTTTTTTTAAATCAAGAAGGTAATCAAAAGAGAAGAGAGAAGCAGCATCTTAGGTTTCTGCACCTGCAAGTGGGAGCCTGTCTCCACAGCCAGGGATGCATCCCAGGGATGTGTAAAAACACAAGAGCTAAAACAATGACTCCAGGAAGAGAAAATGGCCACAAATGGCTCCTGGAAGCCGGGCCTGCCCGTGCAGGCACCACCCCAGAGCTGCTGAGCACTTCAAGCCACCTGAAGTCAAACAGGTTTGCTCCAGAGATGAGCTGACCCTTCCCGAGGCAGCCCCGGGCGGGAGCACAGGCTGCACAGCCCAGGGATCCCCAGGGATCCCCCCCAGCCCCAGGCAGGGTGACCCTTCCTCTCCTGCAGGACCAAACCCTTGGCTGCAGGTTTTCCTGGCCCAGCCCAGTGAGCAGAACTGGGGCAGCAGCTCCACACCAGCCCTCCCTCCAAGGCTGGATTTCTGCAAAAACCTGACATCTGGATGGCAAAGCTCTTCAGACCCAAACTGCTCCTCTTGCCAGAGATGGTTCATCCTCATACATTCCCATTGTTTGATTGAATTTTCAGTTCTGTTACTTTGGGGAGTTAACTTAGGAATTTTAAAATATTTCCAATAAGAGTATCATAGAATCATTGAATCCCAGACTGATTTGGGTGGGAAAGGACATCAAATCCCACCCAGTGCCCCCCCTGCCATGGGCAGGGACACCTCCCAGCAGCCCAGGCTGCTCCAAGCCCCATCCAACCTGCCCTTCAACACCCCCAGGGATGGGGCAGCCACAGCTTCCCTGGGCAACCTGGGCCAGGCTCTCCCCACCCTCACAGCCCAGAATTTCTCCCTCCCATCTCAGCTCCAGCTCCCTCTGCCAGCTGGAAACCCTTCCCCCTGCTCCCATCCCTCCCTGCCCTTGTCCCAAGCCCCTCCCCAGCTTTCCTGGAGCCCCTTCAGGCACTGGGAGCTGCTCTCAGGTCTCCCTGGAGCCTTCTCTTCTCCAGGCTCAACACCCCAACTCTCCCAGCCTGGCTCCAGAGCTGCTCCAGCCCTCCCAGCATCTCCGGGGCCTCCTCTGGCCTCTCTCCAACAGCTCCGTGTCCTCCCTGTGCTGGGGACCCCAGAGCTGTTCCCAGCCCTGCAGGGTGGTCTCAGCAGAGCAGAGCAGAGGGGACAATCCCCTGCAAATGAAGGAAAAAAAAATTATTTTTTCTTTTCTGTTCTGGGCAGCCAACCATGCTGCTGAAGCACAGAAGGAGCCCTGGAGAACCATCAGCCCCAGGGTTGGCTTCCCCACAGCCCGACCAGCTCACCCAGAGGAAGCAGCACCAGGCAGGGGGAAGCAGCCTGCCAGCACTAGCAGCAATTCCCTGCTGGAAAACTCGGTGCTGGGATGGCCTGGGAGGAGCTGAGCTGTGCTGCTCTGCCCAGGACTCTGCTCTCCCCCCTTTAGACCCTGTCACCAACACACCCACAGCGATGGGGACGTGCAAGGAGCCCTGACACACACCCAGGAGAAACGCATTCGTGGGACGGGACCTGCACCCAGCAGCCACCTCGAGGGCCTGAAATGAAACCCTCCTGCCCCCACAGCAAGAGCTGCCATCTCTAAAGGCAAAAGCAAAATAAAAACTCAACCCCCACTGGGTGCACAACTGGTGCCCGGGTGGCACAGTGCCCCTGAGCACGGGCACCAGGCTGCCAGGAACCCTGCCCGCCCGGCCGGGAGCTGCGCCCGGGCTGCCCTGCCAGGAAGGGCTGCTGCAAAAAAAAAAGGGGAAAAGAAAATTAAAAAAAGAGAGAGGAAAAAGGGTCATCCCAGGTCAAGCCAAGGGAAAAAGGAAAAAAAAAAACAGAAACAAAAAGTCTTGAAACAGCCCATTGTGGAGCACAGGTTAAACCTGGTGGTTTATGCCTTGTTTTGAAATGCTGCTCTGGGAGGACAGAGCGGGGAGACTCACACCTGCAAAGCACTTCCACACATCATACAGTTCATTAAGTGACTTTTTTTCTTTCTGTAGGAAACCCCCAGAAGAGGAACTTTCTAGAATAGGATGTAGACCAAGAATAGCACCAAAACCACAAGGCTGCTGGTTCTGGAGGGGTCCCAGCAGTGCTGGCTGCCCCCAGCCCAGGGCAGAAGAAGGTCCCACAGCCCCAGACACTGCTACCCACCTCCTCCTCTGTCAGTCATCACATCAGAGCCCTGCTGGGCTGTAGTTTCCCTGCTCGAGCCTTCATATGGAGCACACAGACCCCAGACAGCTCTTCTGAGCAGGGTTACCAGTGGTGCAGGGGTACAGCTGCTCATGGACCCACCACCACACGCCCAGACCTGCCCCAAGACCGACAGCGTCTGCTGCGGGTGCAGGAGCTGGAGCTGCCAAAACCCAAAACACTCTGCAGTGCCTTTCCATCAGCTCAGCAGCTTTGGAAACCTCACCCTTAGCTTGAAAAAAACACTCCTGAAGCTCTACAGGACAAGCTCCCAGCCTGGCTTGCCTGCAGAGCAGAGGACATGGCCATCAGCACTTTCCAGAACAGCAGCAATCTCAGCAGGATCACAAGTCACTTCTGCTCCAGCCCACAAGATAGTTTTAAAAAAAATTTCCAGGCCATTTGCAGTAATAAAAGGGCTTTAAAAGGCAAGCTGGCAACCCCTTGGACAACGTGGTCCTCATCTTCTGCACACGGGGAGGAGTTCCAGCATGATGCAATCTGTGTTAATGGTCACTGGTTTTAAGCAACTTACATGTTGTGTAAGTAAAAAACCCGAGGAAGAGCCCAGAAAATGCAGAATGTTTCCTTAGGACACAGCTCCTGTTCCACTGACTTGGTTAAACTACAGCACAGAATCACAGCGTGGTGGGGTAGGAAAGCACCTCTGGAGATCATCCATCCAACCTCCTAGAGCAGGGTCACCTCCAGCAGGTCCCACAGGAACCTCCAGAGGGGCTGGGATGTCTCCAGAGAAGGAGCCTCCACAGCCTCTCTGGGCAGCCTGGCCCAGGGCTCTGCCACCCTCCCAGGCAACAAGTTCCTCCTCATGTTCAGCCTGACCCTCCTGGGTTCCAGTTTGTGCCCGTTACCTCTCGTCCTGTCCCTGGGCACCACTGACCAAAGCCTGGTCCCCTCCTCCTGACACCCACCCTCTTAAGTACTGATAAGCACTGGTAAGATCTCCCTCAGTCTGCTCTTCTCCAGACTGAACAGCCCCAAGTCCCTCAGAGCCTTCTCTCATAGCAGATCTTCTGGTCCCCTCATCACCTCCACAGCCCTTTGCTGTCCCCTCTCCAGCAGATCCTTGTCCTTGAACTGGGGGGCCCAAACAGGACACAGTTTAATCCTCCCTGAGACCACCCAAAGCCTTTCCTGCACCAACATTTTCACCACAACCTGGTCATGCAGAAGCTGCTGAAAATCCAATCCTTGCTGACACCAGGGCTGTCCCACACTGCAGCCCCTCACCTTTCCCTCCAACATTTTTAAGGCTCAATGTAGCTGCTCTCTGTGCTGCTGCTTCCTGCACAGCAGGCTGGAGGGCAACAGGAGAGAGGCAGTTTCCCAAACACCATCTGCAATCACCCAAGAGCCAGCAAGCAGAACATTAAGACAGAACCCAGTGGCTTTTAACCCAGAGCAAAGCTCCATTTGGCTCACACAGCCCAAAAGCCATCACTGCAGCATCTGGCCAGGGAACAGCACGTTGGAGTCCAGCACCAGTGACTGGGAGAGGATGCACTAATTAAGGAAATGCCAGAGGAAACAAGAGATGCCTCCATCAAGGACTGTAGCCAGGGCCCCTTCCTGAGGTTGGCTTGAAATTCTCCTAGGACAGAGCTTCCCATCACCTCCACTTCAGAACATCTCTGTCTCTTTCAGCATTCTGATAACTCCAACCACACAACCCCACCCAGCATTCCTGAGTTATCTCTACCTTTTGTTTTCTCAACAACTCTTGCAGCTCACAGGTATAGCAGAATGTCAGAGCAAACACTGGGTATTGCAGAGAAATCCTCCTTCCTGCTTCCCAAGGGACTGAGCATCACTGATATTCTATGGGATCCTGGCTGGTGTCACCCCAGGGTGGGCAGCAGGAGCAGGGCAGGGATGGTGCCCCTGTGCTGAGGGGAGACCTGCTGGCTCTGCAGCTGCTGAGAGGAGGTTGGAGCCAGGGGGGTCGGGCTCTGCTCCCCAGGAACAAGCGACAGGACAAGAGGGAACGGCCTCAAGTTGTGCCAGGGGAGGTTGAGGTTGGATCTGGGGAACAATTTCTCCCTGGCAAGGGTTGTCAGGGCCTGGCCCAGGCTGCCCAGGGCAGGGGGGGAGTCCCCATCCCTGGAGGGGTTTCCAAGCCCTGGAGATGGTGCTGAGGGACACGGGGCAGGGGTGGCCTGGGCAGGGCTGGGGGAAGGGTTGGACTGTGTGACCTCAAAGGCCTTTTCCACCCAAACCACTTCTAATTCCTTCTCTCCAGGTCACACCTTGGCAGCACACACACACACACACACACACACACACAATTCACACACACACACTTTACCACACCTTGGCCAAGTGACCAGTCACTACACACGTGCTGTATGAGGTGCTGGATGTGCTACTTAAACATGCACAATGGTTAATTTAACTACCTGCTCCTGAACTCCCTGCTCACTTTCACAGCAGAAACAACATGATCCATCTCCCCTGGTTCCTCCTCGTGCCAAGGATGCAAAGCACCATTCAGAGCCAGCCTGGGTACAAAGCGAGGAGAGCAGAGCTGAGTGTGACCCCGGGCGTCATTATTTCACCTGAACAAACAGTAACTATTCCATAATTATTTACTCGGTCAGAAACTCGCCCCACAGAGTTTCAATGAGAGGGATAAATCACACACAGCTTGGGAAGGGAACAGAAGAGTCTGACTTGAGAAATGCCCCAGCTCTGGTCCCTTAGCAGGCAGCTCTGGGTGCCCTCCCGCGGCTCCGTGGGTGCTGGGGTGTGCAGAGCAGCTCAGGGAGGGCAAATCAACACAGCAAGTGGACTTACAGAATCACTGAATAGTTTGTGTTGGAAGGGACCTTCATGATCATCCAGTCCTTCCCCTGCATGGGCAGGGACACCTCCCAGCAGCCCAGGCTGCTCCAAGCCCCATCCAACCTGCCCTTCAACACCCCCAGGGATGGGGCAGCCACAGCATCTCTGGGCAACCCAGAACAGTGTCTCACCACCCTCACAGTGAACAATTTCCACCTAATGTCTAAAAATGCCAAAGGAACCTCATCCAACAGAGATTCCTGCATCTTGCTGGACATCTTACCGATTTTCTCTGGCTCATCCGGGCCTGTTCCAGCAATGCAGCTGCTCTCTAATCCATACGTTGGATCCACCTTCCCAGAGGCTCTTGCTGCTTCCTGTACTTTCTTGACATGAGCTTCCACCAGCTCCAGGGGCACCTCTTCTCGGACTCGAGAGAACTCCTCTGTTAGCAAACACACACAATCCCACATCGTGAGGGTTTCATGGCAAATGAAACGTCAGGATTTTCTCTGCTCAGTGCGTTGGTAAATCTTGTGACAAAATTAAATTCCCCAGTATGCGCCAACCTGCCCTTCAGCACTGCCAGGGATGGGGCAGCCACAGCTTCCCTGGGCAACTTCTTCCAGTATCTCACCACCCTCACACTCGGTCACTTACACCCAAATCCTGCCCAAGGCTGCAGATCTAAGAAAAGACAGAGCTGTTCCCTGGCAGCCCCTCAGCCCTCCAGACAGGTAGGTTTACAACCCAGGTAAACCCAGGTTTACAGCCCCTTGCATCACTGAGCACACACCAGCTGCTGGCTGAGGAAAGATCCCCAGCAGAACTTTCTATTTGAGTTGGGATTACAGTAGTGATCTTCCCTCTCCCTCCCATCCCTCCACACCCATGTGGGTGCCTGCAGGGCAGCTGGCAGGTCATGGAAAGCTGCTCTTGGCAGCATGACCCTTCTCCTCCCCAGCCTCCTCCTGGCCAGCCCAGCAGCAGCAACACACACCAAGGGCTGGACACACTTCAACGGGAACGTCGTGTATTGGAGCAGCCTCCTTAGAACAACAATATCCTTATCAAGGAGGTTTCTTTGGGCTTCAAAGCCCCTACAGCAAAGCACTTCAAGTGTTGAAAAGACAGACACCAGAACATAAATTCCCAGTTGAAACAAACAGCAGCTTATAATAGTTTATGACCAACACGGGTAATCAACTGAAGTGTCCATTAACTGCAATCAGAAACAGAACACTTAATTTATGTTTAAGTTAATTCTGGCCTGCCACAGCTTCCAACAACACAAGAGGCTATTTGAGCTACATACTTTACATAAGAAAAAATAATCTTGACTTATTTTTAAAAACTATTATTCCAAAACACACAGAGGAGGGACCAGGACTTTCTGCACGGCCTAAATCCACCAGCCCCAAGGAGGACAGTAGCTGTCAGCATCCAGACCAAGAATAAAATATTGTGAGCACTGCACAAGCATGAAGAGACTAAAAGAGTAATATTCTTGTCATAGCTTAAAAACGGTGAAATCCTAACAGGAACATCCATCTGGTCTGTTCTTGAAACAGACACAAAGGTCATTGTAACAACATGGCCAATAGAGCGAGTGACAGCCCTGCTCTGGTCTGTAAGGAATCAAGGCTTTATGGATATAGAATCCCAGACTGGTTTGGGTGGGAAGGGACCTCAAAGCCCACCCAGTGCCCCCCCTGCATGGGCAGGGACACCTCCCAGCAGCCCAGGCTGCTCCAAGCCCCATCCAACCTGCCCTTCAACACCCCCAGGGATGGGGCAGCCACAGCTTCCCTGGGCAACCTGGGCCAGGCTCTCCCCACCCTCACAGCCCAGAATTTCTCCCTCCCATCTCAGCTCCAGCTCCCTCTGCCAGCTGGAAACCCTTCCCCCTGCTCCCATCCCTCCCTGCAAACTCCCCGTTGGCCCAGGGTGACAGTGGGTGCCCACCCAGAGGGGGGAGGTGGGTTCCTGAGCAGCCCCTCCCCATGTGCTTCTCCTGTGGGGAAAACTGCAGCTCCTCAGGGACAACTTCCATCTGAGCAAGAGCCAGGACCCTCAGAGCCATCCCAGCCCTTCCTGCTCCCCTGGCCATGGGGCTGACCAGGCTGGTCCTACAATGAGGAACTTCAACTTGTCGAGTTTTTTGGCAACTTCACTCGAGGAGAAAAGCCTTTGTGATCAAAAAATAATCAAAAAAACCCAAACAACTTTGTCTTGTTCTCAGGCTACATTAGCTGATGCACTAAAAAAAAACAACTAAAAAAAGGGTTTCTTGCATGTCTCCCTATAAAGTCTGTCCCACCAAAGACCAGTACAAGCACAGGACCAGTGCCACTGGACCTGCTGGTAATATTTATTTCCCAGGAGCAGAACGTTCACCTCTCCAGCATTTCCACACACCCCAAGCCAGGAAACAAGTGCCTAAGTTTAGCAATCATCAGGCTACTGAGAAACCTCTGCTGAGTGCCTTGCATCCCCCAGCCATTCCTCAAAGGCAGCAGATCTTTAATGTCTGAGTCTGCAGCACCAGCAAACCCAAACTGTCATGGTTTTAGCAACTTTTACTCTCCGGGCTTTTTCCCAGCTATCCTGGCATCCCTGCCAGTGGAAAAGAGCAGCAGAGCTCATCTTCAGCTGCTTGCAAAGCACATAACTCATCTGCCTCCTTTACAGGCACCCAAAGGGGGAGAAGGAGCATTTCTGGTGGCTGAACTCCCCTTGGGCAGCCCTGGATGGGGCAGGTCCTGCCCACGGCAGGCTGAGCTGCTCGGCCCTCCCTCCGGCTGCTCCATGAAAACAGAGCTGCTGCTTTTGTGAAGTGATGAGAGGAGCCCTGGAAGGGACTGCTCGCTTCCCAGTGACCTACAAAGGACTAGACATTTACCCCATATCTGACTGGTTTGGAGTGAGAGGTAATTCCCTGCAGCTCTCCCGGGCAGACGCCGTCCCCGCAGGGACCGGGGGAGCAGCAGCACCAGCATCTGAGCTTCAGCAGAGGGGAAAACTGCCCGAGCTTCAAATCCTGGGTCATCTCTGCTCTGCTGAGCAGGACCAGGGTCCTGCTGATTCATTATTCACCATCGGCCACATCCAAGTTAGAGAATTGTGTTTGCTAAAGACCTGACTGTGGCTACCAATAAAATTCCCTGCCAAAGCCCAAGACAAACAGAGGTGTCTCAGGGACACAAGTCCTGACTCCTCTGGATCTTTTTTAATACTTCATTAAAAAGGAAGAGAGACTCTGCTCTCTAACTCTTCGAGCAGAAAATATTACTCCCAGTATCAGCACAAAGGGGAAAAGGTACAAGGAGGTTTTTTCACTTCTGCTTCAAACAGGGAAACTTTCCTGCAGTTTCCTGATCCAGTATCAACACTCCCCTGAAACCCACCTCCCTTCTCACCTCCTGCACTGCATCACCAATACCCACACAAAAACTCTATCCAACCATAAAACCATTTTCCTCTTCCTTTCCAGCACAAATTTCCTGTTTTCAGAAGACACTTTGCCTTCTGGCACAACGTCCAAGAAACCACATCACTGGATTTGAAGCCTGTCCCTGGGCTGCCCCAACCAAGCAAACCTCCACCAACTGCTTGGTGACTTCAGAAGAATTCAGCCAATCTCAAAACCAAGGAGGCCTCACATCATCCACCCCTGCTGTCCCCAGGCAAACCCTGCACTGAGACAAGGAGGATGTAAAATGGGTTTATAAGAGCAGCCACTATTGTTCATTTAGGTTTTGAATAAATAATGAGGAGCTCCTAGAAGACTGTGATTAGAGGTACCTCAGTGGAAGGGAATGCACTCTCCAGCATCAGAATCATGGGATAATGAGGTTGGAAAAGGCCTTAAAGATCATCTAATCCAACCATCAACCCAACCACATTATGGCCAATAAACCATGTCCTGAAGTGCCATGTCTACTTATTTTTTTAACCCCTCCAGGGATGGGGACTCCCCCCCTGCCCTGGGCAGCCTGGGCCAGGCCCTGACAACCCTTGCCAGGGAGAAATTGTTCCCCAGATCCAACCTCAACCTCCCCTGGCACAACTTGAGGCCGTTCCCTCTTGTCCTGTCGCTTGTTCCTGGGGAGCAGAGCCCGACCCCCCTGGCTCCAACCTCCTCTCAGCAGCTGCAGAGCCAGCAGGTCTCCCCTCAGCCTCCTTTGCTCCAGGCTGGACACCCCCAGCCCCCTCAGCTGCTCCTCATCAGACTTATGCTCCAATTAGTTACAATTCTCTGGATTTATTTTTTTTTTAGATCTTTGCTGGGACTGGCACTGGCACCACCAGACTCCCTGGGAGGCCACATGGTCACATCAAACACCCTGACCATCAGATGCACATTGAAACCTGCACAAAGCACCAACCTGCCACGCAACCCCTCCCTGCAAACCCTCTGTAAGAAGGAGCAAGAAAACAGGTATAAAAAAGTTACCAAACCAAAGGGAAACCAAACCAAAGGGACATTTCGCTGCCACCCCGTGGGGCAGAACTTGACCCTGGCAGGCCAAGGGACACTTCACACCCCAACCCACACCTTTCCTCTGCCTTCACAAACAGAGGGGTTTGCTGCAGGATTGTGGACAAGAGCCCCTCAGGCTCCAGGCACTGGATTTCTATTATTTAGGTAAGAAATGCAGCAGGTCTGAGGTGCCAGGTGGTGTCACCAGCCCCCGCAGGGTGATGAGCAGAGCTCAGGATGTGGCCTCACCCCCCAGCACAGCCTGGGACATTCACAAACACTGGCTGCTTCTCCATCAGGAGTCGTTTCTGAAGGTGTGGGAGAGACTCCCTGAAGGTGGCTGACCCAGCAGGTGGGCAGATTCACTTCAAGGTGCTCAATGGACTGCACAAGCCAGCACAGATTCCAGCCACCTCCCCCACTAACAACTGCACCTTGGGAAGTAGCCAAGGCTGGGGCACCAAGATGACATTTCTGAGAGGGGTCAAGTCCCTGCTCTGCCAGGTGACTTCCTGTATGGCAGGAGTATCTCTGCAATTCAATCCTTCCTTTGGGAGGTGCCTCTGGGAGGACCAGAGCTTCCACATCCTCCAGAGCTGTGAGGTTCAACACCTAGAGACTGTGAGGAACTGAGGAGTTTGAGGGGACGTCTGGTTTCCTCTAGCAGACACTGGGGAAAAAAACTCCTTTACTCCCAAGTCCTCTCTGCTCTCCTCTGGGAGGGGCCTCTGCTTTGACCGGAGCTTCCACATTCTCCAGAGCTTCCACATCCTCCAGAGCTGTGAGGTTCAACACCTAGAGACTGTGAGGAACTGAGGAGTTTGAGGGGACGTCTGGTTTCCTCTGGCAGACACTGGGGAAAAAAACTCCTTTACTCCCAAGTCCTCTCTGCTTTTCAGCCAAGGAGCAAGAGTTGGGGTTGTTTCAAAAACTAATCTTACTAGTGGGAATGACAATTCAAGTTTCTCCCAACCCCAAGGGAATCACAAGGAACCGTAGGTGTGTAACTTGTGCACTCTTCCAATTGTGCTTATCAGAAGAGTGAACAAGTTACACACGATTGGAAGAGAGGAGTGGTGGGGTGAAACCCCCCCTGGATTCACATCTTGGGCAGCCTCCACCCAGGCACTGATGCTCTGGGCACAAACCAAGGGGGTCACAGCCCAAATCCCCATTGTTACAGCAAGGCTGCTCTGCTCACTGCCTTTCCTAGAATCATGGAATCACAGAATGGTTCAGGTGAGAAGGGGCCTTCAAGATATCCAGTCCCACCCCTGCATGGGCAGGGATACCTCCCAGCAGCCCAGGCTGCTCCAAGCCCCATCCAACCTGCCCTTCAACACCCCCAGGGATGGGGCAGCCACAGCTTCCCTGGGCAACCTGGGCCAGGCTCTCCCCACCCTCACAGCCCAGAATTTCTCCCTCATGTCTAATCTCAGTTGCCCCTCTTTCAGTTTTAAGCCATTCCCCCTTATTCTCTCACTAAATGCCCTTGTCCAAAGTCCCTCCTCAGCTTTCCTGCAGGCCCCAGTCCTGCTGCTTCTCCTGCCCAGAGCCTGGAGAGGCTGGTTCTAGCTGAGGTGCTGGATCCTCCCAACCTCAGCCTCCCAGGAGGCTGACAGGGTGATGGTGATGCTGGGATCTGGGGCTCAGGGGATCTGTGCAGACATAGACTGGTGTCCTGACAAAAGAAACAACCTCAAGTTGCACCAGGGTGAGTTCAGATTGGATATTAGGAAAAAGTCCTCACTGAATGAGTGGCCAAGCATTGGAACAGGCTGCCCGAAGCAGCAGGGGAGTTACCATCCCTGGAGGTGTTCATAAAACATCTAGATGTGGCACTACAGGACATGATTCAGTTGGACTTGATGACTTTAGAGGTCTTCTCCATCCTTAATGATTCTGTGATTCTATGACAGGACTGAGTGGTGCAATCAAACCAGGGCAGGAGAGAGCCAGAGGCCACTGGAAGAGCCCAGGCTGTGGGGAGCAGCTCCTGGGGGAGCCAAGTGCCTCCTTATAGCCCAGTCACAGGGACCAGAAAAGCATCTCAGACATTCACCTTGTTAGGCTGAGGGGCTGAAAATAGCCACGAGATGAAAAACAAACCAGTTGGACAACTTATCCAAACGGGAAGGCTAAAGCAAACACCAGCAGCTGGAGGCAGGATGCAGGACTGAGGCTGAGCAACCTTCAGACCTCAGCTCTTGGTGTGTGGAGAGAGACCCAGCTCCCTCAGCCTTCCCTCAGCAGGGAGATGTTCCCCTCCCTTCAGCATCTCTGTGGCTCTGCCCTGGACTCTTTCAAGCAGCTCCCTGTCCTTCCTGAACTGAGGGGCCCAGAACTGGACACAACATTCCAGATACGGCCTCACCAAGGCAGAATAGAGGGGGAGGAGAACCTCTATCCACCTACTAACCACCCCCTTTCTAATGCACCCCAGATGCCATTGGCCTTCTTGGCCACAAGGACATATTGCTGGCTACCAGGACCCCCAGGTCCCTTTTTCCTACACTGCTCTCCAGCAGGTCAGCCCCTGACCTATACATGGGGTTGTTCTTCCCCAGATGCAAAACTCTACACTTCCCCTTGTTGAATTTCATCATGTTTCTCCCTGCCCAACTCTCCAACCTATCTAAGTCTCTCTGAATGGCAGCACAGCCTTCTGGTGTGTCAGCCACTCCTCCCAGCTTAGTGTCATCAGCAAACTTGCTGAGGGTACATTCTATACCCTCATCCAGGTCGTTGATGAAGATGTTGAACAACACCGGTCCCAGTACCGACCCCTGTGGGACTCCACTAGTCACACACCTCCCACATCCTCAGTTTATCTATGAGGATGCTGTGGGAGACGGTGTCAAATGCTTTACTGAAATCAAGATAAACCACATCTACTGCTGTACCATCATCTATCCACCTGGTTACTTCTTCATAGAAGGCTATAAGGTTGGTCAAACATGACTTTCCCTTGGGAAAACCATGTTGACTGCTCTTAATGACTCCCATATCCTTGATATGCCTGGAGATAGTGCCAAGAACAAGTTGTTCCATCACCTTTCCAGGGATGCAGGTGAGGCTGACCGGTCTATAGTTACCCGGGTCCTCCTTCCTGCCCTTCTCGTAGACTGGTGTGACATTTGCTGTCCTCCAGTCCTCAGGCACCTCTCCTGTTGCCCACAACTTACCAAAGATGATGGAGAGTGGCCCAGCAATGACCTCCACCAGTTCCCTCAGCACCCACAGGTTTATTCCATCCAGACCCATCGATTCATTGATCACCTCGCCCACCATCACCTCATCCAGCACCACCTGCTTAAGCTCCTTCCCTAAGGAGGGAATGGAAAGATGTGGCCTCTGGGGTACAATTCCTCCATCTAACACAGGTAGATGGAACACCCATAAGAAGATGCCCATCTCTGCAGGGATGGCACAGGAAGACCAGATAATCAGATTAAATACAGTTTCTAAACAAAAAACTCAACCAGCTGAGCCTCACCCTCACTGAGGCACTCAAGCATGACACATTTTTTCTGCTTTTCCAAGAAGAAGAAAGAGGTGGAAAAAAAGTATAAGAGATCCCACCTCCCCCTTCTCACACCAACAACTGTAAAGAAAACTCTTGTAGAACTCCTGCTGTCAGTGGGGGAGGTGCACTGGGTGCCCCCAAATATCCCTTTCTACCTGTCTTTAAAAATGCTTTTTCCTGCTACAATAAGTTCAAACTAATGAGCAACAGGAAAACCAGTTTATCTCCAAAAAACACAGAGCAAATCTTCAGGAAACTGCACAGCCCACAAGGAACCACCAAGAGCAACAGGATCCCAGGCACACCATGGCACTGGGAGTGCTCCTCTAGTTTCCAGAGATACAAGGGCTGGAGCAGCTCTGCTCTGGAGCCAGGCTGGGAGAGTTGGGGTGTTGAGCCTGGAGAAGAGAAGGCTCCAGGGAGAGCTGAGAGCAGCTTCCAGGGCCTGAAGGGGCTCCAGGAAAGCTGGGGAGGGGCTTGGGACAAGGGCAGGGAGGGATGGGATGAGGGGGATGGATGAAGACTGGAAGAGGGAGATGGAGGTTGGACATGAGGAGGAAATTCCCTTCCTTGTGAGGGTGGGGAGAGCCTGGCCCAGGTTGCCCAGGGAAGCTGTGGCTGCCCCATCCCTGGGGGTGTTGAAGGGCAGGTTGGATGGGGCTTGGAGCAGCCTGGGCTGCGGGGAGGTGTCCCTGCCCATGGCAAGTGTGAGACTGGATATCTTGAAGGTCCCTTCACACTCAAACCATTCCATGATTCTATGACTGTGTCCACGGCCAGATGAACCCAGCATCTCCGTGCCAGGACCAGGAGGACAGCACCCATCACTACCCCACTGAGAGGTCCCTCTGCCCACAGGGCTGCCAGGTGTGTTGCTGTCATCATTTTCACAAAAGCATCAGCATCTTCTAAGTTAGTTCTGCAGAGCCCAGTGGGATCCTACACCCCCAAATCCCTCTGCAGTTCCACCAAGCTGCAACATTTTTGTGCCTCCATCCTGGTCTAAGGTGCTGGGGTCTGCTCTGGGGAGGACCCATGTCCTCCTGCAGAGAGGGGTGTAGCTCCATCTACTCCCAGCTCAAAGCAAGGGCAGAGCCAAGGTGTCCTTCCCTGCTCCTTTCCACAGTTCATAAAAGGAAAAACAATTATTTCTACACCTCACTGTGGAGTCTGAGGAACAGACACTCAGTGAAGCAACAGCGAACACTGAATCGCTCTCTCCTTTTCCAACTGCTCAGAGATGATCTTTAATCAACCATTTTTACATAAACACTTTATTCCTGATTTATTTCTTTTTGCTTCCTTCAAACTGAATGCCACCCATGACAGCCTAGGCTCTGATCCAGCTGCTGAAATACCAGGGAGAGGAGAAAACCTCAAGGCTCCCTGAAGACACGGTCACTTTTTCCTCTCAGTCATGAGCTGCCACAACCACCCCCAGAGACACCCACAGCAGGCAGGAAGAGCCACAAGATGAACCAGATTAAGAAGGAATGACACTTCCACAGGGTGGCTGTTCTGGAGGTCACCATCACCACCCCTGAAATCCTGGAGCTTTACAGGAATAAGCACAAGTTGACAGATTGTGATTCTTGCCTTAAAACCCCGAAGCAGCTGGAATGAAGAACACGGGGGCGGCACTGATCACAGCAACTGGCAGGCCAGGATTTTCAGCAATTATTTCTCCCCACAAGCATTAGGATTTATCCTGCATCTATCTCTATCAAGGGGAAAAAAACAACCATTTTTTTTTCCTCTTCTCTGGCTCACTCAGACATTACTGACGTGCTGGCACCCCAACAACTCCAAACACACGCATTGCTCAGCAGCTTTAATCCTGAATTCCTTCTCCCTTCCTGCAACACAAGGCTCAGGCTGAGCAGCCAAAGGGCAGGCTGCTCAAACAAGAGAGCTGCTCATTTCCAACTCAGACCAGAAACATTCCTCAAGTTCTCCTGTTGATTATTCTTCTGTCCTCCCAGAATGGCAGAATTTCAGGCACCAGAGCTCAAAACCTGAAGGAACGAACTAAACTGACATGAAAAGAAAAAGCAAGTCAAGCCCTCTGCCCTTCAGGGAAAAAGAGACAAGAAATGCTTAGCTACAAAAATAGCACCTTTCCCTCAAAACCTGCGGTGGGAGCATGTGTTTGGTACCACACATCCCAGTTTCCTATCAGATTGCAACTGCTTCCACTTCCCAAGGGCTGGCAGGGCCCAGGGAAGGCACCTGCCGCTCCCAGGCCGGGGTGAGGCAAAGGGACGGAACAATGAGGCTGCAGAGCTCCTGGTGGGGTAAAGTGCCCTCAGAAAGAAGCCCCACATTTGCCTCTCTGGATCCCACAGCCACCTCTCCCAGCACAGGTTGGAAACAGAGAAATTTGCAATGCAAAAGGCAGGAGCCAAGAGCGGTGGGAGAGCAGCTGGGAGCAGAGGGCGGGTTCCCAGGCCAGCCTGGGCAGATGGCCCTGGGCACGCCAGCACGTTTTCCAAAGGGGAAAAAATAGGTTACTTAAAAATAGGCCCCTAATCCAAACAAACAAGCATCCCGATACCATTTCACAAAGATACAACAAACAAGCACAGACAATTCCCCTACAAAAACACGTGCGGTCGTGGTAACGACTCCCCGTGCTCCTCAGGTGGCTCCTGTCTCGGCGCTGGGCACTCGGTCCCAGTGAAAACAAACCCTTCCACTGGGCCCAGTCCTGCCACGGCTCCAGTCCCCTCCCAGCTCCCCAGAAGAGCTCACCTCAATCCACAGCTGCACCCACCCCCCGGCAGCTCAGAGCTGGGGGTAAATTGGTAAATGAAAGGAATAATTCACCAGTAAAACTTCCACCCTGGTGCCCAATGCTCAGCTCCCAGGGCAGCCAGAGCTGGATATTAACACACGGGCTCGGGGGCTGAGGCAGAAGTTTCTCCAGGCTCACATGGGCTGCAGGAGTAATGAGCAACAGCTTAATTAAAGAGTCCATCCCCGATGGCTGCCTGAGGACCAGCAGTAACTGCTAAAAAATGAAGTGAAGAAACGGAGGTGCCAGAAAATTAATCAGGCAGGACAGCGGGGGCTGAGGAAAGGGAAAGAAAAGGGAAAATTAATGTCTGGCAGGGAGACCCACTTGGACCAGCTCAGACAAGCAGAGGCAGCCGAGGCCTCCACACACCTCCAACTGCTCCCCAGCTCCAGACCCAAACACTAAGGTCCTCAGAGAGGGAGGTGGGGAGACAGCAGGTCCCCAAGGCTCTACTTGGAACAGGGAGAGACGTCACACAGGCCTAAAAGCCACGATATTAATAGCACTTGACCACGATAAACAAAGGGTGATCACATCTCCTTGTGCAGCCCTGGACCAGAGGGATCCTCAGCTCACCCTGCAGACCTGCACCCCAACAGCAGGGACAGTTTCCTGGATCCAGCACAGGTATCCCCAGTGTGGTTTAACCTCGGGAAAACACAGCCCAGCGGGATCATCAACTCAGACTGGTTTGGGTGGGAAGGGACCTCAAATCCCACCCAGTGCCACCCCTGCATGGGCAGGGACACCTCCCAGCAGCCCAGGCTGCTCCAAGCCCCATCCAACCTGCCCTTCATCACCCCCTTCAACGCCCCCAGGGATGGGGCAGCCACAGCTGCCCTGGGCAACCTGGGCCAGGCTCTCCCCACCCTCACAGCCCAGAATTTCTCCCTCCCATCTCAGCTCCCGCTCCCTCTGCCAGCTGGAAACCCTTCCCCCTGCTCCCATCCCTCCCTGCCCTTGTCCCAGGCCCCTCCCCAGCTTTCCTGGAGCCCCTTCAGGCCCTGGAAGCTGCTCTCAGCTCTCCCTGGAGCCTTCTCTTCTCCAGGCTGAACACCCCAACTCTCCCAGCCTGGCTCCAGAGCTGCTCCAGCCCTCCCAGCATCTCCGGGGCCTCCTCTGGCCTCTCTCCAACAGCTCCGTGTCCTTCCTGTGCTGGGGACCCCAGAACTGGACACAATTCTTCAGGTGGGGTATCTCTCACAAGAGCAGAGTAAAGCAGGACAATGGCCCTGCTGGCCACACTTCTTTTGATGCATCCCAGGACATGGGTGGTTTCTGGGCTCCAGCACACAGTGTTGGCCCTTGTTGACCTTCTCCTCACCCAACACCCCCAAGTCCTTCTCCTCAGGGCTGCTCTCAATCCATTCTCCATCCTGCCTGGATCTGTGCTTTGGATTGCCCTGACCCCTAGGCAGGGCCCTTGGACTTGCCTTGCTCAACAAAAGGGCTTGTTCCCATGGGAATCCCAGAGCTGCCCCATTAAGAACCACAAGACCCCAGCCTGCCTGCTCAGGAGGTTTTTTTCTTCCCACCCAGCTTTGTTTATAAAGCAAAGGTAATTAATGAACTAAACTCGTCCAACAGGACAAGTGCCACCTCTGGCACCTTTTATTAATCAGCACAGCCTCCGGGTTGAAGAAGCAGGAGGAGAATTTTTAGAAGCAGAGGGATAACCTCATGAATAACTGTTGCTACTCAATCACCTGCTCACACACCCTCCAACAAATCCACCCGGATTCACACCAGGATGCCTTGTTACTTCCCTTCCCTCCTGCAGTGAAGCCCAGTCCCCCTGCAGGGTGGGTCTGAAGCACAGTGGGCAGACATCTGTCCCCTGCCCAGAGGGAGTAGAGCTGAGAGCACTCAGCCAGCATTACGATGTACTGAGTAGAGCTCACCAGCCAAATAGGTGACAGAAAAGCTAATTGGTTTTTTTTTAAATCTTTCTCAATCCCTTTCAGATGCAGCACACTCTGTTCACCCCAACCACCCCCTTCCCAGACCTTGCTGGCCACCCCATGTGTGATGTCAGGAGGCTTCATCACACAGTTATGCTCCCATCCAAACCAAAAGGCTCAGTCAAGCAGGATATAAAGACAGTCTGCCCTGGTCTGGCTGTTTTATTCCTGCAGGAGTTAATTCCAGGACAGCAGGTGTTGAGGGAAGGCCCCGAGTTACAACCTGCCCTGTGCCACGTGTCACAGCTCAGCCATGGGCACAGACAGGAAGGGGATTGTGAGGTGCAGCCCTGAGAAAAGAGGATTTGGTGATGAAGACACCCAAAAAGGCTCAAAAATCACGTTTCCAGTCATGTTTTAGGTCAATTCTCTCCTCCTGGCCCAAGGTGGGGTTACCCAGAGCCCTGCCCTGAGGCTCAGCTCCGTGTTCCCCCCACCTACACTTCCTGTGCACTCAAAGTCAAGGTCAGGTTTCTCTCCCCACTGGGATGCAGTGAGGACAAAGGCCCAAAGTAGCTTGGAAACTCTAAACATGAGCTATGTCCTTGCACTGCCACAACTCCTGAGAAAACAGACACCCCACAGGGCTCCCCTCGGCTGCAGCTCCACCAGCCCCACCGCCCTCCGAAAACACGACCTGGGAGGCACGAGAGGCATGGAGAGATGTTGCTTTCTGAAGCAATAAATGACATTTTAAATCAATCAATAAATGAAATCCACACTCTGCCCCAGCTGAGCATCTCTCTCCACGTTTCCGGGCCAACACAGGGAACAGGATCTGCAGAGGCAGGAGCCAGGAGCTCCCTGCAGAGCTTCCAGCCCCAGCCTGACCTGCTCCTCCTCTGCACAGGGAAAAAAGACAACTTCTCCAGTTCTCAAAACGGTGATTCCTTGAGATAAATGTCATTCCCAAACAAAGCCAAGGCTGTGCGAGTCACTGAGGTTTCCAATCAAGCTGGTAAAGTACACTGCTTCCTGGCAGAATCCCAGAATCATCACAGACTGGTTTGGGTGGGAAGGGACCTTAAAGATCATCCAGTTCCAACCCCCTGCATGGGCAGGGACACCTCCCAGCAGCCCAGGCTGCTCCAAGCCCCATCCAACCTGCCCTTCAACACCCCCAGGGATGGGGCAGCCACAGCTTCCCTGGGCAACCTGGGCCAGGCTCTCCCCACCCTCACAGCCCAGAATTTCTCCTTCCCATCTCAGCTCCAGCTCCCTCTGCCAGCTGGAAACCCTTCCCCCTGCTCCCATCCCTCCCTGCCCTTGTCCCAAGCCCCTCCCCAGCTTTCCTGGAGCCCCTTCAGGCCCTGGAAGCTGCTCTCAGCTCTCCCTGGAGCCTTCTCTTCTCCAGGTTGAACAACCCCAACTCTCCCAGCCTGTCTCAGAGTTTTCCAAGTACTCTCCAACACTTCCCCTTGCCCAGCCTGAAGCTGCTACTCACATGTGCAACTTCTACTCAAATCCACACCTAGAAAGAATAAACTGCAGCAAAAGCACAAAGAACAGCAGCAAAATCCTTCCAGTCTGGAGACAAAGTGTGCTTTAAAAAAATATTTCATGGTAAAGCCAGAAAAGCAAAGCAGGTCACTGTTCTCCACAAACTCCTCCAGGTCTGTGGGAGGGATGGGTTTCAGGGGTGCTCTGACCAGCCTGGTGGTGCATCTGCTGGATGAGTCCAGGTGAGGCTATGGAGGACCCAGGGGTTTCCAGCACACCAATGCAATCAGTAAAGTCCTGCAGTGGTTCTGATTCCACAGCACCAGGAGCTTAATGAGCAGCAGGGAGCAGACAGATCAACAGTATCTCAGTGAGCTGCTTGGAACTTAACATCACCATTTTATGCTGATCTCCTGATTTCAAACGATAAAAGACTTTTCTGAGGGCAACTCAGGAAAGCACCTGAGTGGCTGCACTGGATGAAGTCAGAGGCTCTGGCAAAGGAATAGAGGAAAAATGTAGATTTTGGCATCACAGTGGGTGACACAAGCTTCAGCACCATGAAACAAATGCACCAACATAATGTTTTGTTAACTAAGCAACTAGAGATGGTAACACTGAAATGGGCAGATACAGCAGTAACCAGCCCTTCGTGTCCCCACCCTGCAGGGTAACTGTGCCAGGCACAGGACACCCCTACATCCACCACATCAAGTCCACAACCTCACTGTATGTTAAAACATTTCACTGCCAAGTTCAAAGCCCCCAAAACCCATCACTTTCCAAGCCAGAAATTTTGTAGCCAAGGATTGACTTTCAATCAAACCCCACATCTTCAACAGACAAGTACAGGAGTTCCCAGCACAACTCGGACACAGCATCCTCACCCAGAAATAGATCACTGTATTTTTTCCCCCTATCAAATTAATCACTAGTTAAGACTTTGTGGTTGCAGCTCCCACTCATCACGCTTCTTCTGCTAAACATTGATGTTCCTTGATTTTATGTGTAGCTGAGGCTCTAACCATGCTGCCCAGAGCCCAACCCTCAACTGCTGCAGGAAGGAAAGACAGGGAATCCCTGCATCCCTATGGATGCCACGTCACAGAAAACAATCTCAGTGTAGAGGGAAATGAGGCTCCATGAGCCTTATTGCACGTTGCTGTGCGGAGACAGAGCAGGTATGAACCCAGGAAAGCAGGAAGAAGCTGTCACTTCTGGAATGGATCCCAGTCATCCAAAGCCCAGCCCTTTCACAGACAGTTTTCCTCCTCCAAACACACCCCAAAGCTCAGCCTGAAGGTCCCCAGCAGCAACACCTCACCCTCCACCCACGCTGGCCTGCGCAGAAGGTGACTGAGTGGAAAATGCAGCAGAGCAACCACTGGTACCGGTTAATGGGATTTACCAAAAAACAGACTATCAGGCAAGTTCAGTGTCTCCACTGAGATAAAGTGTAGAAACTTCTGGCCAAAACAGCTGAGGGTGCACATAAAACTTCTGTAAAGTATTTGCCACAACCCCAGGTGATGTTCTGATGGGGAAGATGGCAGGAGAAAAAATGAACAGACCCCACGTTAAATAGGTTAGACCCAGGCAACTGAGAGACTGCAGCAGGCAACTGGAAAGAATAAAAAAACCAAGTATTTGTGAGAAAATCCACCTCTCTCGCCCCTTTTAGAGGGGGGTGTACGATAGATCCTAGGGCTGGAAGCTGCAGCTAGACAAATTCATGCTAAAAATAACCAGCAGCGGGTGAGAACAATGACGGCAGGGTGGCTGCCACACATCCTGCGCGGCGGGACCGGCCCCCCGCACTCGCTGTACCGTGTTCTGGGGCAACAACAGGCTGGGGAGGTCGAGCAGCCTTTGGGGGCTGGGCCAGGGACTGGTTGTCCTCCTTGGCTCCAAACCCCACGGCAGCTCTGTGGCCGTGCCCTGTGAAATGGCTCCTGAGCCTCGGAGCGTAACCAAAGCTGCATCTGATGGAGGCAGAAGATGAAAGATGAGGCACCGACCAGCAGGGCCTGCCTTTGGGCAGCCCAGGGCCACAGGAAAATCTGATTTCTCCCTGGAGCTCAGTCACCAGCTCTTCATTTTCCTCCATGGATCAAACAACCCATTTAAAACTCTTACTTAAAAAAATAAATAAACAGTCACAGCGCTGGGGATCAGAAACATCTCCTGGTACTTGATAAAGAGAGTCAGTGCATCCCTGAGTGTGCACAGGAAGCCAAGGCATCCAGCAAACACAGCTAGAGCTCACACTCCTGCTCTCCACAAACAACTCTCCCCTGAGTCTCCTGAAAAATTCCACAGTTGCAGGGACAAGTGGCTGCTGCTGCTGTCCACTTTTTTATCATTAAAATCACCCTATGTCAAGAAAAAAACAACAAAACAAAACCAGGAATCTTTGCACTTTCAAAAACCCGTTGAAAAAGGAACTCTTTAAAAGACTTCCAAAAATCCATCAAAAATGCATCCTTTCACTCTCCAAAAATCCACCCAACGCCCACCTGTGCTGCTGGGTAAGAGCCTGGGCTACCATGGGGTGTGCAACCAGCACACAACCCATTTAAAACTCTTACTTAAAAAAATAAATAAACAGTCACAGCGCTGGGGTTCAGAAACATCTCCTGGTACTTGATAAAGAGAGTCAGTGCATCCCTGAGTGTGCACAGGAAGCCAAGGCATCCAGCAAACACAGCTAGAGCTCACACTCCTGCTCTCCACAAACAACTCTCCCCTGAGTCTCCTGAAAAATTCCACAGTTGCAGGGACAAGTGGCTGCTGCTGCTGTCCACTTTTTTATCATTAAAATCACCCTATGTCAAGAAAAAAACAACAAAACAAAACCAGGAATCTTTGCACTTTCAAAAACCCGTTGAAAAAGGAACTCTTTAAAAGACTTCCAAAAATCCATCAAAAATGAATCCTTTCACTCTCCAAAAATCCACCCAACGCCCACCTGTGCTGCTGGGTAAGAGCCTGGGCTACCATGGGGTGTGCAACCAGCACAGCCTCAGGTGCTGCTCCCAGGGAACAGGCCAGAAGTGCCCTGTGCTGTGGGAGGAGGCTCACACTGCTGAGCAGCAGCTCCAGAAGCTACAGCCAACGGCCAAGAGGAAGCAGCACTAACCTGGAGCTGTGTGAGCAGGCTGCCACCAGCACCACGGCACTTCCCAGCTGCTCCTGCCAGGGACTGGTGCTGGTTACAGGCCCTTGGAGCCAGCAAACCCCTCACTGACCAGGCTCACCTGCACATTTCAACCAGCTCTTCCCTTGCAAGGTGCCACCTGCTGCTCCGCAGGTTTTTAAACCCAGAAGTAACTGGAACATACCAGAAAAGCCACGAGCAACGAGCAGCACCTCTCCTGCAGGGAAAGCCCACCTTTTTGGCTTGATTTTATTAAAGAGACCAGGTCTCTGGACGGCCCCCTGCTCTGCCTCTGCTCAGAGAGAAGAGCAAGTCAGCAGCTGAATCACCAGGGCTGCCACACTTCTGCAGGGCCTCCAAAAATAACTCCTCTGGAAATTCCTTGGAGGCACAAACCTTGCTTCATCAGGACTGCAGAGATCCAGTTTCCTTAATGGAGCGGACTGGATGTGAACTGGCCTGAGGATTTAGGCTGGTGTAGGAAGAATATAAAAAGAAACTTCTCCCAGAGCAGCCAACGTGCAGCCGGGATTAAAGGGGGGGGGGAGAAAAAAGCGAGTCACATAAATCACCACGTCGCCGAGATGAAACAATCTGCCTGCCCAGGAACCAGACACCGAGTTCCCGATCGCGCGCCCGATACTGCAGCTCCAGGGACTTGCCCTGTTCTCACCAACCCGCCCGGTACACGAAGCCAAACGTCCTCTTAGCAACGCTCCCGTGCCCACTTTCATCCCCACACCCGCGGCTGCCCCTTCCACTGGGAACCAAACCCCC
>NW_009952432.1:164384-165087 GCF_000747805.2 Chaetura pelagica
GGGCGTAAGGATTTGGGCGGGCGTAGGAAGAATATAAAAAGAAACTTCTCCCAGAGCAGCCAACGTGCAGCCGGGATTAAAGGGGGGGGGGAGAAAAAAGCGAGTCACATAAATCACCACGTCGCCGAGATGAAACAATCTGCCTGCCCAGGAACCAGACACCGAGTTCCCGATCGCGCGCCCGATACTGCAGCTCCAGGGACTTGCCCTGTTCTCACCAACCCGCCCGGTACACGAAGCCAAACGTCCTCTTAGCAACGCTCCCGTGCCCACTTTCATCCCCACACCCGCGGCTGCACCTTCCACTGGGAACCAAACCCCCCCCCAGGAGCTGCAGGGCACTGGAGAGCCCAGCGCGGGACCACCCAGCACAACCTCCCACGGCCACCAGCGCTCAGACCTGCCCGTCACCTTTCCCTGTCTGTGTTTTTCACCCCCCTGAACCTGAGCGTTGCCCCTCGGGGGAGCCTGGAGCAGCAGGGACCTCCGGAGCAGCCCCTGGGTGTGAAGGATGGAGACAGGCAGGGCTGGGTGCTCAGACAGGCCTCCCACACCCGGGTGAGCAGCATTTCCCCCCCTCAGAAACCCACGCATTTCTCCATCTGCAGCCCCCACACGGCACAAATCCTTTAAAAAAAACAAACCCACAGCACAACAAACCAGGGAACTCCCTGCTTTTTCCACAGCTCCCGTGCCCCTTCCC
>NW_009952433.1:0-211 GCF_000747805.2 Chaetura pelagica
CGGTCCAGGGGTTTCGTCAGCACCAGAAACACAGATTGCCTGTTTTCCAGAGAGGATTTAACATCAAGGGCGAAGTGCTCGCTGGGGCTGAGTGTGTAGGAGAGCTGCGCGTTCGAGCCGATATCCGCGTCCGACGCGCCCTCCAGCGGGAAACGAGACTCGGCAGGAGAGTTCTCCGATATACTGAGGTTTTTTCGGGCGGCGGGGAAGA
>NW_009952433.1:300-4501 GCF_000747805.2 Chaetura pelagica
CTCCGCCTCGCCCGCCTCCAGGCCCAGCTCCTGCGCCAGGCGACCCACCACCGTCCCGCCCTTCGCTTCCTCCGGCACCGAGTACCGCACCTGCCCCGACACCACCGCCCAGCCCGCCTGCACCACCACCACCCAAAACACCACGGGCCACCAGCACTGCCGCGCAGATCCACAGCCTCCCATCATCGTCAGCTTCTCCCCTCCGTGTCGTTACGGGTCTTTCTATCGGAACGCTTCCCGCTGGGCACTTGTCAGAGATCTTTTCCTAGGGGCTGCCCATCCTCTTCTGCTGCTCTTTTTTTTTCCCTGCGCACTGGGAGGGGCTTCCCCGCCCCTCCCCCGGTTTTATCCTCCGTTTGTTAGGTCAGAGCGGCATCATGTGGCCCTCCCCGGGAACTGCCTCTCGCCGTTCTCTGCTGTTCCCCGTACTTTTCAGTTTGTCACTTCCCATTTTACGCACTTCGAGTCTTTGTCACGTTGATGTCAAATACTCATCCCCAGCATTTTCCTTGTGCTGATTGAAGAGAAGCTCATGATTCTCTCCCGCGCACTCCTGCCAGCTTGTCTGAAATGCGCTGGGTTTTGCTAATGGCAACGATAAGGACCGATTTTTTTCTTCCTTGGACTAAAAGGGGCAGAAAAATCCCATCGAGCGTTCAAGTTTTCTCGGAAATTCTTTCTTTTTTTTCCTCTTGGAGTGGTTTTTATGGTTCCCTTGAACTCGTCTGGGTTTGTAGTCCCTTTCATTAGCTCAAGCGTCCCAAACCTCATCTATCACACTTATATTCGTAGTGAAACAGTCTTGCCACAAATTATACTGAACACGTTTTTCAATTAACGTTATAGGTAGAAAGATTTCGCTCATTTTGGCTTCTCCATTAGGAACTCTGAGGTTTACTTACTTTTTCCCGGAAACCGTGTGCGTTCCAGACACAGTTTTATACATTTCTTGCCCGATAATATCGCTATCACTGTTTTATAATCAAGCCACCTTGCTGAGGACGCCTTCTAAGTACAAGTCTTGTAAAAACTGAGGGTAAAGGGAAAACCGGGAAACAGATCCTTTCCCGCAGGCGGTGGGTTCCCCCCCCCCCCAACATCCCTCCGCGGGAACAGGAGAGCCCAACGGTTCTGCCATCACTCCTAACAGACACATCAGCTCTGCTGGCAGAGCCAGTGACCACCCTGCTACGAAACGCTGAGCGGAAAGGGGACGCAGAAGGACAGCAGACTCTGAGAAACGCAGGTTACTCCAAATTTACCTCTGCTCGAACCTGCACGGGAGGGGGAGAGGCGGGAGGAGACGCGCTCAACGCGCGCAGTGACTCCAGTCCCTCGGGAGGAAGCAGCAGAGACCCGTGACATGGGAGAGACCCTGCCTTAAAATGAGGCACAGCTTGAGTTTTCTGCTCTCTGTGCTCTCCGGTCGCGCTCATCCCCGGATAACGGAATAAATGTTACCGTTCCCTGCCCCAGCAAAGCCGGGGGCGCGGCTGCGGGAGGATTTTCTACCACCATTTGAAACTTGTGGCCAAAATCCACCTCCCGGCCACACAGCTCTCGTCCGCCCTCCTTCGCACTCATCATCATCATCACCGGCTCCGGGGCCCCGCAGGCAGCGAGGCGGCCGAACACCGGCCCCGGGGCCGCTCCCCGCAGCCGGACTAAGGATGAGAACCACCTCTTCCCGTACCACTGCAGCTCACGTACACACACACAAACCTTATTGCAGAATAACATGGAAAACGAGTTGTGCTCACTGACCTTTTTGTTTCCTGCCCGAGTAACCTCCCCAGCAGCGCCGGCTCAGACAGAAAGTGCCGCTGGAGGGAGCCAGGGTTTCCATGGACAGCAATGACGCGTTGATTCCAGAACCTTTTCTGAAGTCATTCTTTTTATGCCATCAAAACGCAGAGATGGACTCTTCTTACTGCATCTTTGTAACTTACCTGCATTTCCTTAACCCGACGTTTTCTCCCCGATTAAGACATTCAGATAGATCATATTTCATATCCCAAATCCTCGTGGAAGTTGAAGAGTGGTCTTTCCCTTGAGCCCTGCTCTCCAGCAGAGCAGCAAAAGGGCAGACCCTGCTGCTCCGAGGACTCGGATTTATTAAGCCTATCAGCACACACCTACCACATTCATAATGCCCACACAGGTTTTGTCCTTCTCTTCCTTTGTTTATGTCTGTACATGGATTTTCTGCAGTTTCACACTGTACTTACCACAAACCACAGGACAACAGACAGAAACAAATCTGTCCCACCAAGCAGAACAGGATTTGTAAACGTTTTCCAGCTGCAGGCGACAGAATTGATCCTTTGTCTAACAGAGGACCAATGAGTAAGATTCTACAAGGCACGATTTTTCCCAAGTTCATCTGGAGATACATCCATGACTTCAGAGTTTCCTGGCAGTTTAATTCATGTTGCAAAAGAAAGCAGAAGTTCAGGCAGAGATCACTCTCTTTGACTTGTGGATAGGAAGAGATGCCGGGTCACATCTTCTATCAACAAATGAATCACTCCATGCGAGTCCAGGACAAGAGGTGCTTAAGCAGGTAAGTTTGTTTGTTGGGGTTTGTTTTCCTACTTATCCTCTTGCTAAGTTAATCCACTTACCTGGAATAAGTAGATCTTATCTGGAGGAATAATGGGATGGAAATACAATGCCGATGGCAGGAAGAAGAGCACAATTTTATCTTCAAGCACCATAGAGCCATGCTAGGGTCTAAGTTAAGCTTGCTGTAAATAGTAGCAGGGTGTCTTAAATTGGTAAAACAGTTGTTTATGAGATAACAAGCACTCCAGGACACTGTCCCTTTTCCTGTGGTCTGAATAGTTGTTTGCATCACTCATGTATCCATCGAGCAGCAGCCCAAATAAACGGTGTCATATTACAGGAGATTTAAGCTTAACTAGGGATAAAGGGGGTTTTGTGTATTATTATTATTATTACTTTTAAAAAATCCCACACCAAAAAAATCCACAAAAAACCCCCACAAAACAAAACCGAAAATATGAACAAACAAAATACCCCCAAAAAAACCCACAAACAAACCCAAACCACCAAACAGGATAATCTGCACGTTGGAGGAGTTTTCTTGATTCAGTCCGTGGGAAATTCTTATATACTGATGAAATCCAGTGACTACCTGAGCAGCATGAGAGTAGCAGGTGGCACTGCCAAATCCTTCAGCACGGCAGCTTTGCACTACCACTGATGTACAACTAAGTTGCCTTTTATACCACCTGTATCTACAATGAGAAGCCACGAAGGTCATAGGAAAAGCCAAGATGATCCTGCAAGAAGCACCAGAGCTGATGGAAGGCTTGGTGTAGCTACTCTTAACTTTGGTCACTCTCAGAACATGCCCTGTGCCTGTGAGAACTGGTGGTCCATGTCATGAAAGGATCTGCTCAGAAAAATCAGTAAGAGCTACTTACCTTCACACCCCACAGCCCAGGTGTTACTCTGAGCCTCCTTCATTAAACAGGGAAGGTTAAAAGCCCAGCTAAATTGTTGGGGAAATACCCAAACAACTAAAAAAACAAGAGTTGCAACAATCCGAGTTCAATTCATCCATCCGGAGCTGGATCCAGAGCCAAAGCTGGATGCTTAGGAAAGAGCAATAGGGGCCAATGACAAACGGCAGCCGCAAGTTTCACCTCCCGTCGTTCTTTAGACAATGGAGAGACAGACTCTCCCAGGGGCATCCGGAAAAGCTCTCGCGTGAATTTCCGCTGAACTCTAAGCACGATTTCAGTTACATTATGAGACAAGAAACGGAGCATCAGCGGGAGGAAGAAAAGCAGCCGCTCCGGCAGAACCGCTGCCGTGACGTGGGGCAGGTCCTGAGGAGCAAAGTGCCTCCCAGCAGCTCCGGATCCCTTGACGGGAACCCGGCAAGAAGAGCCCACCCCCTCCTGAAGGGCAGGGGGGCCCCCAGCTCACACTGTCGGGTTCGTCTTCCCACGAAGCGGGTCCTTCACGCCCCTCTAACGCAGCTCAGCGGTGGGAGCACGGCGCAGGAAGCCGAGTTGGTTTTAAAGACCTGCTGGGACAGAAGGCTTTTCGAACAGCCTCTCCCGTCATTCAGGAGTGCCCTGATCACCGAGAGAGGGCCGGGCTCCCCCCGGTCCTGCAGCGGGGCAGCCCAGCCCGGGCAGCGCCGGAGAAGGGGGGGACCCGAGCGCTC
>NW_009952433.1:4952-6136 GCF_000747805.2 Chaetura pelagica
CGGCCGCCCCGTCCGGGCCGCCCCGGGGCTCTGCGCGTTCCCAGCCCCGCGCCGAGCGGACCCGGCTCTGCCGCCGCTGCCCCTTCCTGCCTCGCTGCAGAGCTCGACCCCCGTGCCGGGGCCGGAGCGTTCCCGAGAGGATGTTGCGGGTTTTCCCCACGTGTTGAGTGTTTTAAGGACTCTGTGCCCGCCCGCTGCCTGGTCCTGGCTTTTTCCTTTAAGGGAAGGTGTGTCCCTTAGACCCACCCGATCGCTGTCAGGTGGAGATACCCTCTAGCAATTAACATTCTGGGTGTTCATCCCGCAAAGAGAGCCCGCGTGACAGCCCCTCCAGGCCCCCAGCCTTTCTTAATCAACATAAATAGGACATTGGGCGTTCACAGCGTCCCGCAAGTGGCTCCGCAGCCGCGCATCCCTTCGGCGCTGGGAGGAGCTGGGCTGGAAATCCTTCCCAGCTGCTTTGAGACAGCACGGGCAGCCTTCACGGTGGAGGATAAAACGTGGGGCAGAGTGGCTGGAAAGCTGCCCAGCAGAAAAAGTCCTGGGGGTGCTGGTTGACAGCTGGATGAGCATGAGCCAGCAGTGTGTCCAGGTGACCAAGAAGTCCCCATCGGCATCCTGGCCTGCATCAGGAGTGGTGTGACCAGCAGCAGCAGGGAGGTGATCATGCCCCTGTGCTCAGCACTGCTGAGGCTGCATCTCAAACATCGTGTTCAGTTCTGGGCCCCTCGATACAAGAAGGACATTGAGGTGCTGGAGCTTGTCCAGAGGAGCTACCAAGCTGGGGAAGGGTCTAGAGAACAAGTCATATGAGGAGTAGCTGAAGGAACTGGGGTCGTTTAGTGTGGAGAAGAGGAGGCTGAGGGGAGATCTCATTGCTCTCTGCAACTGCCTGAAAGGAGGTTGTAGGGAGGTGGGTGTTGGGCTCTTCCCCAAAGGACCAGAGCAAATGGCCTGAAGTTCACAGTATCACAATATAATTCTGGTTGGAAAAGACCTTTAAGATCATCGAGTCCAACCACTACCCTAACTCTGCAGTGTCCACCACTAAACCCTGTCCTCTGGCACTGCCTCTGTCTTCTTAGGTGTCTCCAGGGATGGTGACTCAACTGCCTCCTCAGACAGCCTGGATCACAAGTCCAACTCCCGCCCCAGAACAGGACAACCCCAAAGTTCACACCATG
>NW_009952433.1:6289-14916 GCF_000747805.2 Chaetura pelagica
AGGAGCCCATTCCAGTGCTCCACCACCCTCTGGGTGAAATCTCTTCCTAATGTCCAACCTCAACCTCCCCCTGCACATCTCCCTCCCATTTCCTCAGGTCCTATCATCAGTTACCAGAGAGAAGAGGTCAGCACTTACTCCTCCTCCTTCCCTAGTGAGGAAGCAGGAGCAGCCATGAGGTCTCCCCTCAGTCTCCTCTTCTCCAGGCTGAACAGACCAAGTGCCTTCAGCTGCTCCTCATATGGCTTCCCCTCTAAACCCTTCACCAACCTTGTGGCCTCCTCTGGACACTCTCTAGTAGTTTTATACCCCTTTTGCAGTGTGATGCCCAAAACTGCAGCCAGGACTCAAGTTGCAGCAGGGGAGGTTCAGATTGGATCTTGGGAATAATTTCTATACTGAAGGAGGAGCTGGAAGTGTCACCATCCTTGGACGTATCAAAGAAACGTGTAGACCTGACACTTCAGGGCATGTTGTAGTGGCTGAGATTGTGGGGGGGGGTTAGTGGGTGTTTTTTGGTGGAGTGTGTGTGGTTGTTTCTGGTTGTTTGGTGGGTTTTTTGTGCTGATGGTTTGGGTTGGTGATCCCAGAGGTCCTTTCCAGCCACGATGATTCTGTAATTCCTGTGGAGAATAATATTCATGGGTGACAATTAGCACTGACTGAGAAGAAAGGTGGGTGAGATCAGCTTTCCTGCCCGGGGGTGGGGACACAAGGCAACACCTGCTTTTCCTTAGGCTGCAAGGAGCTTGTAGGAAAGCTGGGGAGGCACTTTTTACAAGGATATGTAGTGATAGGGTTAGAGAGAACAGTTTTAAGCTGAAAGAGTAGAGATTTCTTCTTGGGAAGAAATTATTTCCTGTGAGCTACAGGAAAGCTGAGGAGGGGCTTTTTACCAGGGTATGTAATGATAGTATGAGGGGTAATGGTTTTAAGCTGGAAGAGGGGAGATTTAGGTTGGACATCAGGAAGAAATTCTCCACTATGAGGGTGGTGAGACACTGGAACTGATTTCCCAGGGAAGCTGTGGCTGCCCCCACCTCCCGGAAGTGTTGAAGGGCAGGTTGGATGGGGCTTGGAGCAGCCTGGTCTGGTGGAAGGTGTCCCTGCCCATGCAGATGGTTGATACTAGATGATCTTGAAGGTTCCTTCCAACCCAAACCATTCTCTGATTCTATGATTCTATGAATCATGGAATGGTTTGGGTTGGAAGGGACCTTCAAGATCATCTATTGATTCTGTGATTTCATTATTCTACCTCAGAGCAAGGCTCTCCCCAGCCCAAGACCCTTTGACTTCTGGAAAGGAGCTCAAAAGAGAGGCTGAGTTTCCTGGTGCTGGCTGAGCCTGCAAGGCTGGACAGTTGACACCCACACTCAGCCTGAATCCCAGTTCTTTGTGCATCTGTGTGGGGTCCTGTCCTGGGGGTGGGGGAGCCATCATGTTTCCCTCCCTTGGAAAAGCTGTGAGGAGACCAGGCACACACCCTTCTGGCTGAACCTGTTGCCTTTCATTTCCTAAATTCATTCCCCAGACATCATTAGATCTACCACTTGGGAGCAGATGGTTCCCCTCCATCCTGAGGTTCATCCGGGACAGATTGCACACAATTTATTAATAACCTGACAGATGCTTGGGCACATTCCAGCTCAGATTATATTTTACTGATTGTTCAAATCCCAGCATGGGGGAGCTGTTCATTTATCTTGCACCACTCCTCTTGGTGCCTTACCAGCACCAACCTGACACAGATGGAAAGAGAGAAATTTGTGTGTCCCCCACCCCAATCCTGCTGAGAAGCACCTGGGAGCAGAACGGGGTCTGATGCCAGCCTTGGTTTGGCCCTCCCAGCCCCTGTGTCCTGTGGAGAATCTCTGCTGCCTGAATCTGGGGCTGCTCTGCTCCCCACCAACCCAGCACAGAGGCACCATTGGGGGCCCCCAGTGCTGCTCTCCACAGCAGGGCTGGAAACCAGAGCACCCGTTAGCCTGGCAGGGAGCAACATGCCGTGACTCCTGGGAAAACAGCAGGAGTCAGGATTTATGCCCTTTGCTTGCCAGGGTTGTGTTAATTGGGTTGCTGAGAGCCAGGGCAGGGAGCTGCTTTCTGAGTCATGGGAATCACTGTATCAAGGTGAAATTAAAACAACCCCATGATGAAAAACAACACTGCTCTTGGCATGAATTCCCCCAGCCTTGAGCAGTGTGGGCAGTGAGACAGGCAGAGCTGAGAGCTGGTGACCCCATCTCTCTCTCAGCCTTAAGAGAGGAGGGGGATGTGCAGGGATATGCAGGGAAAAAATGCTTGTACCCTGTGAGACCCCTCTGGAACTAGATAAGATGCTCTGAGCTCCAGGAAAAGCCATCAAAGACCTTTCAGCAACGCTCCGTTCAATTTTAATGCATAAAATGGGCTTTTCTTTGCTCTGCAGGGAGAAGCACAAAAGCAGCAGGTTGTTTATACTACTGAATAAACTAAATGCAGGTCTCTGAGGGATCTTATGCAAACCACTTACCTTGAAACACACCCCCTAGGGAAAGTGAGCTGTGGAGAGAGGCACAGTTAATGTTTTACATCATCACAGCAGCATCCTGGTGGCTGCCTCACCACCAGTCGAGGTACCACAGAAGGTAGGGCCTGTGCTTATAATTTGGAATGTAGAAGTTACTTGTAAGGTAGAAGCAGCAGGACATTTGGGGGCTGAAGTTTAGTGGAGCCTGATATTGGAGTAAATCCTAAAGGCCCAGGGCTTCAATCAAGTCCTGATGTTGAAGGTTAATTGTAAAAGTGAGAGTTTGGAGGGAAAGTGCATTTATGATCAGGATGCAGGATGTGCTTCTAAAACAAAAATAGGAGGCATGGAAATCTTTTCTGCTCAGTGGCAGCTGAACTCGTTAAAAGGCACTTCACTTTCTGTGAACACAGGTGAGAGAGAGACACTCTCAGCAATAACAGCAGCAGAATATTAAAGCCTGTTACATTTTTCATAGCTCCTGACATTTGCAATATAATTCCACTTCCTTGCTTTCACCCTGCTCCCCCTGCCCAGCAGATTTAGTGCAGGGGTGATCTTTCTTCAGCCTCTGTAAATGAAGTGAGAGAATTATGCAGTTGCAGGGGAAAGAACTGCTTCCTCCTTGCTCTGCAGCACTAGGACTGTGTGACATGTGACATGTGCCAGCCAAGCTTGCCCCGGGAAGGAGACCCAGAGTGTAAAAGCTGGGGATGTGATCAGGGACAGGACAAGAGGAAATGGGGTCAAGCTGTGCCAGGGGAGGTTCTGGCTGGATATTAGAAAGAATTTCTTTACAGAAAGAGTGGTGAGGGATTGGAACAAGCCCAGGGAGGTGGTGGGGACGTCATCCCTGGAGATGTTCAGAAAAGGGGTAGACGTGGTGTTTGTTAAGGTTGCTTAGTGGTTGCAGGTTGTAGGGTGGGTGGTTGAACTTGATGACCTTGAAGGTCTTTCCCAACATTGACAATTATATGATTCTATGGTTTTAAACTGGAAGAGGGGAGAGTTAGGTTGGACAATAAGAGGAAATTCTTCACTGTGAGGGTGGTGAGAGCCTGGCCCAGGTTGCCCAGGGAAGCTGTGGCTGCCCCATCCCTGGCAGTGTTGAAGGGCAGGTTGGATGGGGCTTGGAGCAACCTGGGCTGGTGGGAGGTGTCCCTGCCCATGCAGGGGGGTTGGAATTGGTTGATCTTTAAGGTCCCTTCCAACTAAAACCAGTCTGGGATTCTGTGATTCTCTGATCAGGTCCACTCCCCTCTGCTCAAATCAAGTTGCTCAGGACTGAATCCTGTCTGAGATTTTGCTCCCTGTTTTTTTGTCTCCTAGGGATCAGCTTTCAGCATTTGGAAGCTGAAATAAGGGGACTGGTTTGAAGAGTTTTGCTTGGTTTGTTTTGAGAGGGGAGTGTCTGTGTCGCTCTTGTCTTTGGAGGTCTTTCTGTGTACATGAGCTTCAAGATGTTCTCTGTCGAGCCTGCTGCTCTCTGCTCATCTCTGAGGCCACAGCCAGCTGGGTGTTTGCCAAAAGATTTTACTGAAAAAAAAAACACACAACAAACAACCCATAAAGCAGCAAGCAATCCAGTTAAGCCAATGAATGACAGCCCCACAACCCCAACCTAGAAAGCACTGGAAGATGCATCTGGATTGATACTTAATTTGCCACCAAAATTGATCAGTCAATCACGCCTTAAGCACCTCGATGCTCATCAGGGAAACAAGAGCTGGTGCAGATTAGCAGCCTCCTGCCTTGGAACTAGGGGGGGAATGCAAAAGATAACTGAAGCCTGACTCACAGTCTCAGACTTTATAACAAATCCAGATAACAAGGTCTGCTGGGTTTTGGAAACTGCAGGGTGCCAGGAGCTACAGATGTCCATCAGCCACCCTGGTCAGCCTGGCAGCTTGGACACCTGCCTGTGGTCTCCTGGTTTTTTGGTCTTCCTCAGCCTTTTGGTTTCTTTTGGGCAGAGGCACACCCAGCCCTGGCCCAGGTAAAAACAGATGCCACTGAGATCTGGTGTCTCTGGTTTCTGCCCAAGGCCTTGCTTTGGACAAAGGGTTCACTGGAAATCTGCAGCTTGAGGAACAGCTGCTTTACCCCTCCCCAAGGACATCAGGAAATGCTCTGCTGATTTTTTGCTCATGCAAACTCCTCATCAGGCTTAGTCCACTGCCTTGTTTCATAGAATCACAGAATCATATAGAATCATAGAATCACAGAATCATAGAATCATTAAGGTTGGAAGGAACCTTAAAGATCACCAAGTTCCAACCCCCCTTGCAGGGAACCCAACCACTAGACCAGGTTGCACAAAACCTCATCCAACCTGGCCTTGAAAACCTCCAGGGATGGGGCATCAACAACCTCCCTGGGCAGCCCATCCCAGGTCCTCACCATCCTTAGAGTGAAGAATTTCTTCCTAATATCTAACCTAAATCTCCCCTCTCTCAGTTTAAAACCATCACCCCTTTTTCTGTCACTACCTTCTCTGATGAAAAGCCCCTCCCCAGCTTTCCTGGAGCCCCTTCAGGCACTGGAAGGTGCTCTAAGGTCTCCCTGGAGCCTTCTCTTCTCCAGGCTGAACACCCCATCACCCCTTTTTCTGTCACTACCTTCTCTGATGAAAAGCCCCTCCCCAGCTTTCCTGGAGCCCCTTCAGGCACTGGAAGGTGCTCTAAGGTCTCCCTGGAGCCTTCTCTTCTCCAGGCTGAACACCCCAACTCTCCCAGCCTGGCTCCAGAGCAGAGCTGCTCCAGGCCTTTGATCATCTTGGTGGCCCTTCTCTGGACCCTCTCCAACAGGTCTATATCTTTCTTGTGCTGAGGGCACCAGAACTGTGCACAGAACTCCAGGTGGGGTCTCACCAGGGCAGAGCAGAGGGGCAGAATCACCCCCCTGGCCCTGCTGGCCACACTTGTGTTGATGCAGCCCAGGATGCATCAAAATTGATAGTTTACCACTTCTTGGCTTTTCCCACTGAATCCCAGAAAGAAACCAGGCACCAAATCCTAATGAGAAGCTCAGTGTGTAAAGGGAGAATTTATATTTCACTTCTTGCCTTTGCTATTGGTTTCACAAGTGATTGCTCATCAGAAACCAATTACCCCAGAAGGGCTTGGGTTTGGGTCCCTACTGATGTGAGCAGGATGAATAACCTCATTTACAATCTCTCAACTGGAAAACAAAAAGTAATGATAATAATAATAATAAAGGAAAAAAAAAAAAGAAAGTCTTTTCTAATTCTCTCTGCCCCTGTTGTAATTCACAAGAAAATTAAACTAATAACTCTCTGTGTGAGCGTGTTATGCAGATGCCAGGAGTCAGGGATAAATGGATGAAACTATCCCAGGCAAAGTCCCCAGGGAAGGAACCTCTGAGCAGATAACTGTTATGCCTTGCAAGAATCAAAGCTTCTCCAGCAACGTGATCTGTGCTGTTTCATTTTTCTTTCTTCCTTTTTTCTCCCCTCTTTTCCCCTCGATTTCCACCTGCAGGCAGCAAAAAAACTCCTGGGATTTTTTAAATTTTTTATTTTTATTTTTTTGCTTTTGCTGGGCTTATTTCCCATTCCATCTCCATTTGCATGTAAGAGGTCCTTTGTGAAGAAAATTCTCCATGCCAACAGAATCAAGCTCTTCACAAGTGGCTCCCAAAGTGATCTTACTTCCACATTCCTTCAGCAAACAGACAGAAAGGCTTTGGGAAGCCATGAGGATCCCCAAGCTCTGGGCTGTGATTTCTCCCTGCAGCTCAGATCTGAGTTTTATAAATTTATGTTTAATCTCTTGAAATAAGATATAACAATAAAACAAAGCCTGTAACTTGCCCTTGTTGGTGCCCAAGATAGGAGGAGCAGAAATGAGCTTCTAACTCCTTCCGTGCAAGACTGGAAGTGTCTTGCTGGTCAGAGGTGATATCCCAGATAGATCCAGCCTGGTTTTTCAGACATCACAAGCAGATGGGATGGTTTTGTCCCAGCTGGGTGCTGGTGGTGTTGTGCATCATGTGGGTAACACAGAGAGGGCACCACTGGGGGAGGGATTTGGCAGTTTGCAGCACAGGATCTTCTTGGGTTCACATGATGCCTGAGACTGAAAAGGATGCCTAGAAATGATTCTGCTCAAAGGGAGGGTTCAGGTGTGATCCAACCTCACTGGGAAACTGTGAAAGATATAAAACTTCAGCCAAAAGAGAGGCAGAAAAGTGGGTATGAGGACACCACAGCAACTGGAGGAGCATGCTGAGGTCTGTCCAGGTATGAAAGGAACGTGACTGTCACAGGGAGCAAGATCTGATGGGCACTGAGGGAGGCAAATGGCTTGTGTTGTGTGGAACCACCAGCCAAGAGGACTCAGGGAACATAGGAAAAGGATTCACCCCCAGCTGTACATGTCCTCACATATCAGACTTCAGCAGGTAGAAACTATGAGAAAGAAAAGATGGTTTAGGTAAGGGAACTAAATATAACATTGCATGTCCTGGGAAGAGAAAAACTAATCTTCAGTTTCAGGATTGTGTTCCTAAAGTTTGGTCTTCTAGGGGACACTAAAAGAAAATAGCAAATCTGTTCCTCTGGCCTCTGATAAAATGTCACCGACCAGTGCTGGGCATGCAGGGCTTCATTTTCACTTCTCATAAATGATATTTAAGTTCTTCCTTAAATATCATTTACCTGGAGGAGACTGGGGGTGGGACAAGGGGGATCTTGCAGGTGGGATTCAGCCCCAGCTCAAACTCCTTACATTTAGGTCCCCATCCCAGATTGCATCTGTACCCAGAGGAGTTTGGGGGATTTAGTCAATGCAGAGTGAACAACTGCAGAGCAAGAGCTGTGCCAACCTGGGTGCACAAGTGCAGCAGCTCTTTGACAGAAGAATTGGACCCAGAGCCCCCAGCCCTCACCCTTGGGAGCATGAAAAATAACCTTCTGTTGGTTAAAACACCAAGAAATGTGGACAAGGACTGAAGAGGAGACTCATCAAACCAGCCAGGCTTCCCAGTGATGCTGAAGCCTGAAATTCAGAGAGGCTTGGGCTGAAAAAGTCCTTGTGTAAGAGATCTGCACTATTGTTTGCACCACGATGAACTCCAGTGCTTTTCAGGGGCAGATTTGGATACAGAAATTCAGTGACTCATTGCAACAGAACAAATTCAGACACTTTTTTTTTTTTTTTTTTATCAAACCAGCCAGGCTTCTAGCAATTTAACCCCAATTTTTCTAGTTCACACGCAGCCTGTTATCACAGAGCCTCTGCCTCTTGGCCTCTCAGAAACTCTGCTCATGCTCAAAATTATTGCCTTGATCGATGGTTGCTTTTCCTGCATCTCTCTCCTTTGCATGATTTCTTTTCTGTGCAGGCAAAAGACATTTCTGGAGGTATTTAATGATCTTTTCTGTTGTAGACATTAGTGAAATGAACAGATTTGATGTGAAGACCCTACTGACCCTTCTGGGAATCTTCACCCTCTTTTCATGCCTTCAGATGCATTTATTTTTTTCACCTGTTGTTGCAGATGTTCCCGGCAGTGAATTAAAAGGAATTCCTGATCCCAAATGCCTGAAGATCCTCTGGATGTATTTCTGATGGCTGACTGCACTAATGTTTTCTTTTTCAATTCGTTTAACATGAGCTTGTTTGCCCTGCTTCCCAGCATTGGAGAAACACTTGGAATTCCAAATGCTGAAATCACAGTTGCTGCCATTGTTTCAAACAGGCCAAAAATGGAGCATTTATTCCAACGTTAAGGTTTGTAAATCATTGCATTTCATGGGAGACGAATCATTAGTCAAAAGTGCAGACTGCACCAAAGGTCATCTTTAATTTATTTTCAAAGCCTTTATTCATGCTTTTTGCTCCAGCATGTCATGAGTTATTCAATACACAAAGGTGTCTACTTCTGTCTCACAATAATTAAGCTGATTAAGTCATATTATCACTAACAAGAAGCATTAATTCCACTCGAGTGAACGCTGCAGAGTCAGTGACATTTCCACCACTTAGATTGAAAAAGCATTCTAGACAAACTGGGGAGGGAAAAGCTCCACTTAGCCCAGGCCTGTTCAGCTCTGCAGAGGGGTTGGCAACTGTTGTTTTCAGAGCAGTAGGGA
>NW_009952433.1:15166-20421 GCF_000747805.2 Chaetura pelagica
GGAGAGGAGAGGAGAGGAGAGGAGAGGAGAGGAGAGGAGAGGAGGAGAAGGAAAGAAAGAGAAGAGTCCCAGTGTCTTTGGAGGCTGTCATTAACGACTGAGCGCCACAGACTTTGGGATGAATCTATAATCTTCCAAGGGCAATGTGCAGACTCCCACTGGTCTCTCTGGATGTTAGCTCTGTTCTGCCCATATCACCCCTTCTGGGGAGCTGACACCACTGGTATTTCTGTCTCTACCAGCCTAACCTGACTAACCTGCACACAGGGTGCTGTGTCCCCACTAAGGTTCCCTGGGGACTCCACCGGCTGCTGCTTGACTTCATGCGTGACAGACCAGAGCAGAGCTAAGCACCAACCCCTCTGGGTCCTTTCTTTCTGGCCTCTTTTCTCTCTACCTCTGGGTTCATTTTGTCTCTCTGGTACACGCTTTCAAGCCATTACAGAGATAGAAGTAATGTTTCCATCCAAAGAGTCTATTCAGCAATAGCAGGAGCACAAAACCTCCCGGCTGTGTGGTGCCCAGAGCACTCAGTGCCTGCCCAGCGTGGCCTGCAGCATTTTGCAGCCAGCTGCACCACATGGCAGCTTTCCTGCTGTTGTAGGAGGAAATCTCAGGCTGGCCAACAGGTCCCTGAAAGCCAGATTAGCCTCTGGATCTCTGGTGGAGCTGGAACATTCGAGAGGGGCATAGAGATCTTCTGTGGAGCGTGTCTCCAAAGCTGCCCTGCTGCCCGGTGCATTATCAGCCTCCAGAAACCAGCTAATGCTCAGGAGCTGTGCAGGAGTGTAAGCACAGGAAGAGTTGTAAAACTAACTGGTTGTAGGGCAAAGACCTCACATTTTTAATGACACCCTTGTCCCTGTGGGAGATCTCATTTATTCAATGGATGATTCTGACCAGACGCCCTGTGAAGAATTGTCATGTGGTTGGATTTGGTTAAAGCAAGTGCTCCCTCTTCTCCAGCAAGTCCCTTTGTATTGTCCTTTTTATCAATATGTTGCTCGAGAACAAAGATTGAAACTGAGCTGTGTTGTCAGGGCAGGATTTCCCTCAACTGAGCCAAAGGAGACCCTCAGGGAGCAGGGGGTGTTGAGGCCTGGGCTGGGCACTGTGGGGACCCTCAAATCCCTTTTGGAAGAGACTTGACCTGAACATGCAAACCTGGGGATCAGCAAGAGACACGGAGGTGTGTGTGTATCTGACTCATTTCCTGGGCTGAGGGTGGCCAGGGAGGCCATCCTCATCCATGGAGAGGAGAGGGAGCCCATTTCCTGGGTGTCAAGATGAGGTTTTGGATGCCAACAAAACTCACTGGAGGAGGACACGCTCACGGAGGGTGGCAAGAGCTGGCTGCTTGGTTGCTCAAGCCCAGGAATTTCCAAAGACAGGGATGCAAAATGTCACCTTCAAATTCTTGTGACTTTGGGGATCAATTTGGAGATCAGCTTCCTTTTGGGAAGCCACACCCAGCAATCCACACATTTCTTTAGAGCCTGGATACCAGCACGTGTACTGGGTGCTTCTGGTGTGGGAGCTAAACCTCAGCCAGCAGCCTGGCCCTGCTGCAGGGGGGCTGTGGCTGAGCCCCCAGGCTGGCTGGAGAGGGGCTGCAGTCCCATCCTGCTGCCTGACCAGCACGGCCTGAAAATGGCAAGGAACATATTGCCAGAGCTAATCTGGGGGAGCGAGATGCTCACTGACCCTGCTGGGACTCAGGTCCATTTGATGTTTTTATTACTTCTGGAGGCTGTTATTAATCATATTGTATCACTTCACATCATTCAGCTGCTCTTTTGAAGCAGTGGAACAGGCTAGTGCTGCACAGGGGTCTCAGGCAGTGGCTCTTTGGGGTGCTTTCATCACCCTTAACATTCTGCAGAGACCACTGAGGAATGCACTTGGCAGCATGAAATTCTTCATCCTGTCATCTAATTGCAACAGGGAATAATGTTTCATCTACTGACAGACAAGCTGTGACTTGGGACTGAAGTCACCAGAAGCAGCCAGGTCCCTTTCATGTCCAGAGCACAGTCCTCCTGGGTCCCAGACTCCCACAGGACCCCTTGGAGTGTTCCTTGTCCCCTGCTGCCACTGCAGAGCACGTTACCCACTTGTAGGCAAGGACTTTCCTGGGTTAATCCCAAAAGCTGAATTGCAGCTTCCCCAGGCCTTCCCTGCCAGCAAGCAGGAGGCAGGAGAAGGACAACCATGGTGTGGCCACCTCAGGACTTCATCCAAAGATGAACTGCTTCCCACATCAGGTCAGGAGTCCTTCCACCAGCAGGCACAGGCTTGCCTGTCCCCAGGCACACCCCCAGGTTATCTGTGTGACTCCAGAGGGAGTGGTGGGTGCTGAGCATCCATGGGAAAGCTTCAATGAACGACAGAAGGCAACACTCAATAACAACAACAATCTGTTCCTGCCAGATCCAGCCCCTCTTCCCTGGCAGGTTGAAGTCCTTTATGCCCACACTTCAGTGCAAATCCCTGCACAGTCTCTGCTCTACCTGTAGCATGGAGCAGGGAGCTGTGACATCCCAGGGCCACAGAGATGATCCAAGGGCTGGAGCAGCTCTGCTCTGGAGCCAGGCTGGGAGAGTTGGGGTGTTCAGCCTGGAGAAGAGAAGGCTCCAGGGAGACCTTAGAGCAGCTTCCAGTGCCTGAAGGGGCTCCAGGAAAGCTGGGGAGGGGCTTGGGACAAGGGCAGGGAAAGATGGGATGAGAGGGGATGGTTTCAAGCTGAAGGAGAGGAGACTGAGATGAGATCTTAGGAAGGAATTCTTTGCTGTGAGGGTGGTGAGAGCCTGGCCCAGGTTGCCCAGGAAAGCTGTGGCTGCCCCATCCCTGGCAGTGTTGAAGGGCAGGTTGGATGGGGCTTGGAGCAGCCTGGGCTGGTGGGAGGTGTCCCTGCCCATGCAGGGGTGGGACTGGATGATCTTGAAGGTTCCTTTCAACTCAAACCAGTCTGTGATGCCATGATCTCCAACACATGGCTCCTACCAGCCAACACCCCAAAGTGCTCCTGAGACCAGGGAGGGAGGGAAGGGCACCTTGACCCCCCAGCAGTCAGGTGAAGTGAATAGAATGAGCTCTCCAGGGCTGCTCAGGCAACTAAGGAGGCCAGAGGGACATGCATGTCTACTGAAGCCCAGGGCCCTGCTCCAGGAGCTGAGCAGCAGTTTCTGCTGTCACAGGCAGCTCAGGGACAGCCAGGACCCAGGGTGAGTTATTAAAATATGATTTATTGGTACAAATCAGACATTGTGAAACAAACTGGCTTTATAAAGAGCTGTCACATTCTGCACAGATGGGTTGGAGATGAACTGTCCCGTGACAGGAGCAATTGGCAACACCAGCTGACAGACTGGGTGGACAGGTGGAGGGTGAGCATGGCAGGGGGGGAGACTGTTCTGGGGCTGGAGTCCTGCCCATGAGGGCTCCTGAGAGCCAGCTAGAAGTTCTCAAAGAGAAGTAGGGTACAGCAGGCGATATCTGTCCTCTGCAAGGGTTCCCTCAGGTGCTCAGGACTTGGGAAAACAGAGATTGGGAGTGGGACAATCACAGCCATGGCCCAGAAGGCAGGAGGAGGAGAGAAGAGGACTGTCACCTGCACTGTGGCCCCTCTGATGGCTGGAAATTCTTTCAGATTATGTTGCCTTGGGCCAGAGAGTTACCCAGCAGGGCCTCATCTTCTGTATCTCTCAGATGCTTCAGCTAACAGCTCTTCTGGCCATCCAGTCTGTGTGTGCTCCAGCCCATCCTGCTCCTGAACAAAGACTAGCTGGACCCTGGCTGTGTCCTGGACTTTGGTTCTCCAGTCCTGGGTTTGAAGGTTCATAGTGGCTGGGTTTTGCACTGACTTCCTGGAGAAGCCAGACTCCAAAGGTTGCTCTGGACATGCAACACATCCCACCGGATCTCAGGGATGGAGCAAAGGTCTCTGCCCTGCTCCACAGGGTCAGGCTTGACTGAGCCAGGCTTGGTCTGGGTATGTTTTCCATGGGGCAGAAATACAGGCATGCAGCTTGGTACATTCACACAGCCAGACAAGACAAAGAGGAGACAATGCTTACAGACATGGTGGGACCCTAAGGGGACACAGGAAGGGATAAACTCCAGGCAGATTTGCTTAACTCTGGTCATACAGACCCCCAACAGCACTTGCTGCTAACAAAGCTCTGCAGGATGAGATGGGAGAACCCCACCCTGCTCCCCCCACTCCATCTGCCCATCCCTTTCAGTTCTCAGTCTGTTGCTCCTGAAATCCTTCCTGCTTGCCCTGGTGAGCCACGATCTCAGCAGCCCCACAGAGTCCTGGGTGGTCCCAACATGGATCTGTGTGCTTGGGGGGGGACGTAGCAGCTGAAGTAACATGAGCCAGCCAGACCTAGCACTGGTCATTATTTCAGGTCGTTGTTGATAACCACACTGTCATGCATGTCACAGTAAGTTGTCATCTTCTTCCTCTTGCCAAAGGTGGAGAAGCTGTTCTTGTTCTCCCGGCCCAGGAAGAGGGGCCCGTCCTTGCCCGAGAGCAGAGTGGGGGTGCCGGGGATGTAGACGTTGTGCTGGTAATCAAGGGCTGGGATGTAGCCCGGGTACAAGGAGCTGTACTGGGGGGTCCAGATGCTGTTGGTGCCTGCAGAAGTCTTCTGAAACTCTGGAGAAAGGGTGAGTGTGAGACTGGCTCAGGGGAGGTCACATCTACAGCTCAGTGGGATGGTCACATCCATGGCCCAGGGGACAAGCCTGTGGCCATGTGTCACCAGCCTCCCTTGAGCACCCCTCCCACCCCACAAAAACAACCACTGCCAAGAGCAAGGATGTGTCCCCCCTCATTGCACCTCCACCAAACAACAGGAGGGTCTGGCCTTCCCAACCCCACTGCCTCAATACTAACCTGATACAGGGGTCACCAGCGTGCGCAGCCTCTCGTGCTCCTTCTGCAGGGCTCTGCGGATTTCCCCCATGTCCTCCAGGCTCTGGGAGCTAAAGAGAAGAGACCAGTTCAAAGCTGTGTTGGAGGTGACCTCCCTGTCCCCACATCTCCCTTCCACCCCTCCCTCTGTTCCAGCAGTGCTGGATCTGGTACCTCTTCAGGACAGGTCTCTGTGTGCTGGGAGGCAGCCAGTCCGTGTTGGGCTGCTTGACCTGGAAAACACAGGGAAGTGAAAGGCTGGTTATTGGGACCCTCTGGGAATCAGCCCAGCCCTGCCAGTACGAGGCTTTGGTAGCCAGGGATACAGGACCCC
>NW_009952433.1:20565-24015 GCF_000747805.2 Chaetura pelagica
AGGGAAACTGAGGCAGTGTTGAGGCAGCCTGTTCTCTTCCAGACCTTCTGCATGTTCCTGAGGCATTGGGGTTGTCTAGTGGCTTGCTCTTCATCTCTCCCTCTTCCTGAGAGGGAGAGGGGCTTTTCCTATATCCCTTTGTCTTAAAAAAGCTGGTTTTGCAGGTGTGATGGGAACTCAGTCCCAGCCCCAGGCACTGAAGGGTGAGAGGTGCAGGAACCGGCTGCACACCCAGTGTCCCAGGGGGGTTACAAACAACTAGGGGACGATCCCATTAATGTATCAGAGAGGCAAGTCCAGAGGTGCGAGGAGACACGTGGGGAGAGCCTCTTGGCAGTGAGTCCTGGGCTCTCCTTGGAAGGGCTGTTTTATTAAAAGTCAAACGTAAGTGGATTAGACGCCTCATCACTCTCCATCCTTGTAATCGCGTTTCGGAAAGAGTCTTTCGTCGGGAAAATTAGATGTTCCTCATTTCAATACCTAACAAATGTTGACAGCAAAATCCTGCCCTGACGACCCCATTCCCACCCTGCCCGTGCAGCCTGGTGTGGCACAGTGCTCAGGTCTGGGTGCCAGACCAGGGGACAGGAGCAGGGCCAGGAGCAGCCCCAACGCAGTGGGGGGACACTGCAGGTCCCCAGACAGCTCAGGCTTTCCCAGTGTGAATTGCTCACCCACAAGAAGGAGATGCCACCCCCAACATCCCATTCTTCCAGAGCATGGAGGCATCTGAGCATCTCCATTGCCTCTAGTGGGTGCAAAAGGCAGAAGGAAGGGATTTCCTCTCGCTTCAGCTGAGCCTGACACTTCCCTGGTAATTAGACCCACCAGGAAGCTCGGTGGAGTTTCCCACTGCCTGACGCCTCCTAATTCCTGCACTGATCAAAGGCACCGGTTATCCCCTGGGAAAAGCCACGCCTGGTTTCTCCCACGGCAGAGGCTGAGGGAGGGGACTGGGGGGACCCGTGGAGCACCAGTAAGCACCACTGGGGACAGTGTTACCTGCTTGGAGACCTGAAGATGCTGGCCAGGCTGGGACCGCTTCCCGGGGTCCTTCTCGTTATTCCGGGGGGGGCTGCAGGGTTTGAGGAACATGAAGTCGCTCTGGGCAGACTCAGGACCAAGGCAGACCTTGTAGCAGTAGCCTGGGGGGCCACCCCCTGGCACGTCGAGGCAGGTGGCAGCCGCGGTGCCCGCAGGGGGCTGCGCTGTCAGGTTGGACGTCTTCAGGCCGTCAGAGGAGGGTCTGGGGCCGGGGCAGCAGTGGCAGCGCGGCGCTGAGCAGCCGTCCTCCTGGCGGGAGCGCCGCGCTCCGCGGCACCGAATGGCTGTGAGGATGAGGATGGCGAGGAGGAAGGTGAAGGAGATGGAGCCCAGGGAGACAAGGAGGTAGAGGGTGAGTGGGGAGGATGAAGAGGCCTCTGGGGGGAGGCTGAACTCGCTGAAGTCAGAGAGAGTCTGAGGCATGGTCTCCACCACGGAAAGCAGGAGGGAGACAGAGGCAGAGAGGGCTGGTTGCCCTCCATCCCGCACCTGCACCACCAGCTGCTGCCGGGTCGCGTCCTGCTCCAGGAAGGAGCGGAGGGTGCGCAGCTCCCCCGTGTCTGGTCCCACGCTGAAGAGGGTGAAGTCGGTGGCCTGGAGGAGCTGGTAGGAGAGGCGGGAGTTCAGCCCCGCGTCCGCATCCACCGCCGACACCGTGCCCACGAGGTAGCCAGGCCTGGCTGATCGCGGCACCAGCTCGGTGGCCACGGAGCCGTTGCGAGGCGTGGGGGAAACGATGACCGGGGCGTTGTCGTTCTGGTCCAGCACGAAGATGTGGACGGTGACATTGGCGCTGAGGGGGGGGAAACCAGCGTCCTGTGCTTGCACCTGGATCTGGAAGCTGCGGATCTGCTCGTAATCGAGGGAGCGCAGGGCGTACATGTGCCCGCTGTCCGAGTTGATGGACACGTAGGTGCCCACGGGCATGCCATGGATGTGCCCGTCAGCGATGGAGTAGGACAGGTAGGCGTTTTGTTGGCAGTCGGGGTCCGAGGCGCTGACAGAGCAGATGGAGGCACCTGGCGCGTTGTTCTCCATCACGTAGACGCTGTAGGAGGGCTGGAGGAAGCGCGGGGCATTGTCGTTGACATCGGACACGGGCACAGTGAGGGTGCTGTGGGTCAGCAGGGCAGGGGAGCCCATGTCCCGTGCTGTGATGCTGACGTTGTACTCGGGCACGGCCTCCCGGTCCAGTGCCTGCGTGGTCACCAGCGTGTAGTAGTTGCGGAAGGAGGAGTGGAGCTCAAAGGGTACATCAGGGCTGACCTCGCAGCTCACCCGCCCATTGTCCCCAGAGTCCCGGTCCAGAACACTGATGACAGCGATGACAGTGCCTGGTGGGGCATCCTCCAGCACAGGAGTAGATACAGAGGTGAGGGTCACCTCCGGCGCGTTGTCATTCACATCAAGGAGATGCACAAGCACCCGGCAGTGCACGGCCACAGCCGAGGGCCCGCGGTCCTTGGCTTGCACGTAGAGCTCGTGGAGACTTGCCCGCTCATAGTCCAGAGAGCCCTTCAGCAGCACCTGCCCACTCCGGGGCTCTATGTGGAAGAGCTCCCGGACGCGCGGGGGCGCGTGCCCGCTGAAGGAGTACTCGATCTCCCCGTTGGGGCCTTCATCCAGGTCGGTGGCATTGAGCTGGATGACCAGGGTGCCGGGAGGGGCATCCTCAGGAAGGCTGACGCCGTACGAGGGCTGGTCGAAGGCCGGCACGTTGTCGTTGGCGTCCAGCACGGTGACAAGGATGTGAGCTGTCCCCGAGCGCGCGGGGACACCCCCGTCCAGGGCGGTGAGCAGCACCCGGTGCGCCCGCTGCTGCTCGCGGTCCAGGGCGCGCTCCAGAACCAGCTCTGCAAACTTGCTGGAGTCACTGCGTGTCTGCACCTCGAGGGAGAAGAAGCTGTTGGGGCTGAGCCGGTAGGTGTGCACCGAGTTGGTGCCCACGTCGGGATCCTGAGCGCTCTCCAGAGGGAAGCGGGCACCCAGCACCGCGGACTCGGCCACCTCCAGCACGTACTCTTGCCAGGGGAAGGTGGGCGCGTGGTCGTTGATGTCCAGCACCTCCACCTCCACACGGTAGAGCTCCAGCGGGCTCTCCACAAGGAGCTGCAGGTGGAGCAGGCAGGTCCCCCCGGCCTCGCACACCTCCTCCCGGTCGATGCGCTCGTTCACGAAGAGGATCCCGTTCTCCAGGTTCACCTCCAGGTGCTGCCTGGCCCCGGCCCGCGACACGATGCGGAACCGTCGAGCCGACAGAGTCGATACGTCCCCCCCAGGTCCTCGCCCAGGTTGGCCACGAAGGCTCCGTGCTCCAGCTCCTCCGGCACCGCGTAGCGCAGCTGCCCGCCCGCCGGGCGCGGGGCCGGGGACCCGGCCAGCAGGAGGAAGAGGAGGGAGAAGAGG
>NW_009952433.1:26312-31963 GCF_000747805.2 Chaetura pelagica
CCACCCCCGCCCCCCCCCGTCTCCACAGATTTCACTGGGAAGTGAAGGGCTTGGAAGGGGGCACAGGCTTGTCCCGAGGATCCCTTTCCTCAAGGAAATGGCACAGGCTGGGTGGGGGTGCTGCAGAGGGGTGGGGGATCCAAAAAAAAAGAGCCTTGTTCGAGCAGGGTGGTGGGGGCACAACAGGAAGGTAGGGAGCAGGATGAGGGAGGTGGCATGGGGACAGCCTGGCACCCCAACTAACACCCCGCTTCATGTCCTGCAGAAGATCCCAGAGGAGGGTCCAGCTGCCAGCCCACTTCTCTCAGGAATCAGGATGCAGCCAGAAGCCTGTTTTCAGAAGACGCTGGAAGCCAGGAGAAGGGGGGGGTGTCTGTCTGAGCTGCCTTGGCACGGGCGGGCGGGTGGCCGGGCGCGGCAGGTGGGCACGGAAAAGGGTGGAGGAGCCCTCACCAGCTGCCCGCGGGCACCAAACCTTGCCCAGCCACCACCCCCGCCGCTGCAGGCAGCAGGGGGGTCTGCGAGAGAAGCTGTCCCTGCCAGACCGCGCGTCCCTTCCCCCAGCGCCCTCCCGGCTGCCCAGCCGTGCATGTGGCTTTGCTGCTCCCTGCTCGCTCCGAGCCAGAGCAGTTCCAGTCTGCAGAGCCCAGGAGGGCAACCGCGGTGGGAGGGGGGTCTCCGGGTGGAAGATGAGAGCAGCTCCGGCCCCGGCGGCTGGTTAAGTCAGTCCCGGGTTGGTTGTGCAGGGTCAGGCGCTGGGGGGTCGGTCTCGGAAGGCACAGAGCTCTGTGCAGCAGGTCAGAGCTCCCTGCGTTCCCTCGGTGGGAAAACCAGTGCCCTGAAGGGGTTGGTGGCCGTCTTGGTGTGTTTATCAGGGCTGGTGGAGCACTCTGCCTGCCTTGGGGTGCTGGGGTGCAACACACACAACATGCCCAGCCTCCTTTCCGAGGCACAGAGGGGCAGGCTGAGCAGCTACGGGTGAGAGCTGGAGAAGGGCAATGAGGAGAAAAGAAATTCTTCCCTGTGAGGGTGGTAAAACTCTGGCACAGGGACCAGGCTGGGGCAGGAATTGCCATCCTTGGAGATCCTCCTGAGCAACCTGATCTACTGGCCCTGCTCCAAGCAGGGATGTATCAGGGGTCTCCTACCTGATCAACATCAACGTGTGATTGGGCAGCTCCAGTCTGCAGCAACTCATGCCCTGGTGAAGAGGTCATCAGAGGATCAGCTTCTGAGGTTTTTTAGGACATGGGAGGCCAGATCTACTCAGCTTCTAGGCTTTCTGGCTTCCTGTAGGACACATCCTTCACTGACAGCTTAGGAACCCATTGTCTCCACTCCAGCTTCAGAGGGGGAGATTTTCCTGCAAGCCCAAGCCTGCAAATGTCTAAAATGTCCTGTGGGAATGTCTCTCCTCTAAAATGTCCTGTGGGAATGTCTCCTCTTCTCTGGGAAGGACTGAGAAGGAAGGGGAGCAGGGGCGGGGGGGGGGGGGGGGTTGGATGTTTTGTGAGCAGGGAAGTCAAGGTGGGCAATGATGTGATGTTTGCATGGGGGAAAAGCAGAGGTGGTTGGGGAGAGGAGGTGACACCTCTCCTTGAGCAGGCACCAGTGTGACTGATCTTGGGAACACTGTGCACAGCACCTGAGCCTGAAGTTTTGAAAGGAGATTATTTTTTTTAAAGTGATTTAAGGCTTGGAAGTTTCAGAAGGGAAAGGTAGAAAAAGGCACATTTTTCTCTGTCCCCATTTCTAGTTTTTAGCCATCTGCTTCTGTGGAGCCATCCTAGATCTCTGGGGATGCATCTCTGGAGAAGAAATTCCAATTCTTCAAGTCCTGGACAGATGCAGGGATGTGTCCTGCTTCCCCACCCCCCTTTTCATTTCTCTGTCCCCATTCCCAGGACCAGAAAACCACCTCTACCTTCCCACCCTCCCCTAACCCCTGCTGGGGACAAGCGTAGACCCCTGGGACACCCCTACCATCTTCATCTCCTCCCCGGGAGCTTTGCAGATCCCCCAGGTCTCCTTTTTCTCCCCCACCAGCCCTACTTCTTTCCTCCCTGTCTGGGAGATCAGTCACGGAGGGTGTCGACACTCACGCACCCGCCTCCCCCGGGAGGATGGGGAGCGCGGAGCTGGGGGTGGTTCTGCCGCGGGAAGGCAAAGCTGCCATCAGCGAGTGCTTTGATCTGCAGACAATTACAGACGAGTGTAGGACCTCGCTCAGCTCCGCCAATAAATAATGGAATTGGTGTGTTGACACAGACAGATTTCCCCCAAAACAGGCAGGGAAAGGGAGACGGGGAGTGAGTGAGTGAGCGGGAGCCTGAGCGGCTGGAGGGGAGTGGGATGAGGAGGGTCTGTGGGAAAACAAGAAGGGGCGAGGGAGGGGGGGAGAAGAAGTTTGGGGAGGCAGCGCTGATGTATGGATCTGGGCAGGGAGGAGAAAGAGCCTAAGGGACACGTTTGGAGAAGGGAAGGAAAATGAAGACAGGAACTGTGGGTGGAAAGGGGGGAGCGCTGCACGCACAGCAGCCTGGAAGCGGAGGGGGGAAGAAATCTGAAGGTGGAAAAGAAAGAGAAGGAGGAACAAAGGCACGGCAGTGCCCGCGGGGCTCCCCGCTGCCTGGCAGATCACACGCTCCCCGAGCAGGGCCCGCGTTCCCGCAGCGCCCCGCACAGCAGCCGCGGGGCCGGGCGGGACGGGCCGGGGATGCGGGGGCACCAGCAGGGATGCGCTCGGCGGATCCCTACCCCTGTCCCCATTCCTGACTTCATGCCTGTCCCTATCCCCATCCCCACCCCTGTGCCTGTTCCTGCTCCCGTTCCTGTCCCCAGCCCAGCCCTCCTCCCCCGGCCCCAGCTCCCTGATCTTTCTCCAGCCCAGAGCTGTTTGTTCTTCGGCTGGTGATGGTTTTTTACTTTGCTTGTGACAGGGAAATACCTCCCCTTTGCTCAGGAACCACCCCCGAGCCCTGCAGGGGCTGTTCCTCCTTCCAGCAGCCCTCCAGCCCAACCCAGATGTTGCAGCAGACCCAACAGGGATGAGGGGAACCACCAAGGCTGTCTCCTCCCCCCCGGTTTGCAGCACTCCAGAGCACTGTTTGTCCCCTCCTGGCCTCATCCATGGCCTGACCCGGCTCAGCACCACGTACTGAGTGTGTGGAGAGTGGCCCAACTTTGCTGAGGTCTCCAGGCCAAGCACCACTTTGCTGTAAACACCTCCCAGTCTTTAAAATTAGGTGTCCAAGTTTCCCATCCAAGCACCAGATGGGAAGCAAATAACTTCCAGCCCAGGGTGTTTACCTTGCCCTTCCCCAGCCTTCCATCCCTTCCCAATCTGCAGAAATGCCAGCTCCAACCAGGGGCTGGACCTTTGCCCATGCACAGATGGGGATCCCCTGGGGACACCTTGTCCCACCAGATGAGGAAAGCAGGAGAGGTTGCAGCTTGGGCCAAGGGATGACTGATTGGGGTGGCACGTAGTAACCAGGGTGTCCATAGAGCTGGAGGGGGTCCTGGGTTGTGTGAGATGGTGCCACAACAGAAGGTGCCCTGGTGGGGCATTGGAGGCCCAGGCCCCCCCCAGCCTGTCTCCAGGGGAGCAGGGTTTTGGTGGCACATCCTCCTGGCACCACCATGCAGGGTCATGGTGCTGCAGGAGTCAGGGCTCCTGGGGTGACACCTATAGATGGTGTTTTACTAGATGGCAAGTGGGAAAAGCAGCTGCCTAACTGGGGCAGTGGTGACTTCTGGCCCAGGAGCTCCTGCCAAACTCTTCAACCTTCTGTTTGGGAGGGTGGGATGTAAAACTGGGGTAAATAACCAAAAAGCTGCATCTTCTTGCTAGGAAAGTCATTGGAGAAGGTCATGATTCAGCTGGCCAAGGCAAAGCAATGTAAGGGACCAGGCTGGGATTCCTTCTTCTCCAGATTCTCTCCAGATTCTCTCCAGATCCTTGATCCCAGTGACATTACTGGGATGGTGGGAATGCTGGGCTGGATCAGGATGCTGCTCTAGTCCCAGACCTGAAGAGAGTGAGGGGAGGGTGGGCCAGCAGAAGAGGGTAGGGTTGAGCCCAGGAGCCCCCCAGGTCCCTCTGAAGGAAAGGGGGGGTTGGTGCTCAGCCCCTCCATGAGGTTTCACTCCTTCTTCCCCCTTCACATCCCCCTTCCTGGGATGAGGCCCAGGAAGAAGATGGTTGGGAGAGAAGCAGCAGTGGGGGCAAGATAGGTTTGTGTTTTCTCTGTCTGCTGTGACACCAGAGTGCTTCTCCAAACATGGCCCCCAGTATGGAACAGGATGGAGCCACGGGAGCCTGGCTCAGGCTGGGCATGGCCCCAGCCTCGCTGGCACAGAGGGGGTGCAGGTGGGTCTGCTGTACTGGGACATCCTTCCCCCAGGTCCTCTGAGCTGTGAGGAGCTGCTCTGCAGACAGAGCAGAGCCTTGGACCTTCTGCCCAGGCCCTGAGAACAAGCACCAAGTTGGCTTCAGGCACCTCCAAACACTTCCACAGTGAGTCCAGGCAGGATGCCCTATCCTGGACATGGAAACCATGAGAAAAGTGCCTCCTTACTCCACCAGATCCCAGTTTTCACCTATGGAAGAGCTGCATCCCCTTTTGGCAAGAGTGAAGTGGGAATCAGCAGGCTTAGAACACTGGGGCCCCTTGCTGGGCTGGGAAGCAGGGAGCAGAGCTGGGATCTCCCCCTCAGGACCCCAAACCCTGACCCAGCAGGGCACATGCAGGAACCTCACAATCCAGCATGGAGGTGGAGAGCACTAAAGAACTGCCACAGAGAACTCTGGAGAACCATGGAAAACCATGGAAAACCATGGAGAACCAGTGCTCCAGTGATGGGGGCAGGGAGCGAAGGGTTAACACCCCACAGCAGCACTAAACCTTGATGGGAGCAAAGGGTTGAGGTGGGGTGGAAGCAGGGAGTGTTTTCCCTTTCTTCTCTAAATATTATTTCCTCCCATGAAACCAGCTTTTCATCCTTAGCTAGAGGCAGCTCCAGCTGCTGGGAATCCAGCAGGAGCTTGAATCTGCTGCCTCACACCCCAGTGCTCCCAGCAAGAGTTGAGATGGAGCTGAGCTCCCCAGGGCAGGGACACTGGGGCTTCAGCCCAAGGGTGCAGATGGAGCCTCGGGGTCACTGGGGGTGCAGATGACCTTGGGATGGAGCTTGGGAGTCACAGGCTTCTTACCAAAGAGGAATCTCATAAATGAGATTCCCACCGCACTGGGAAGGGATTTCCTTTCCCTCTCCCAGGATGGAGACCTGCAGGCAGGGGCACTGGGACAGGCTGCACAATGCCCACCATCTCCCTGGGAAGGTTTTTTGGGGGCTGCCCATGTCACAGCTCCCCCCTCGGGTGCTCCGGGGTGGACAGGAATGGTTGGGATGCTCCATGGGGGGAAGCAGGGCAGCAGCCACTAGCTGCAAGGTGAGGAGTGAAGGTGCAGGGGCAGCCCAGGCCCCTTCCCCAGGGGCACAAACGGGATTCAGGCAGGAGCAGTGGGGGTCTGGGTGCCTGCAGAGCTGGTGGTTGGGCTAAAATGGCTGCTGCTCCATCTTCTCTGGAACGTCCTAAACTTTTAATGCGCAGGGAGCGGCGGGAGGAACCCCCGCCCCCCCCCGCG
>NW_009952433.1:32295-42978 GCF_000747805.2 Chaetura pelagica
GGCGGCAGCAGCCCCTGCACACCCCGGAGGGCACGGAGGCACCAGCCTCTCCTCTCTCCCATTCAGCCAGAGCCACGTGCTGCAGTCTGAGCAGCGCCGGGGACGTGGCTGGAATGAAAGTGGCCTCTCCAGCTCCAGCCTTTTGCTGAAGTCAAAGGATTGCCAAGTTAAAAGGGTCAAACCTCCAAGGACAGCTGTGTCTGCCTGGCTATATATCATTTCAATAGCATCTTCAATGGGGATTATAATCTGAATTGAAGCGGAAAGACCCGAGGCAATGAAGCTGTCAGCAGCCTAAGATTAAGGAATTAAAACAGCAGCAAAGCATTACAGGATTTGTTCTAGATGTATTAGAAAGAGCAGGCGAAACGCACGGCAGCCTTCCCAGGGTCGGGAGTTTCTTATGAGTACAGAGAAGGGCAAGAGCAAGGAGCTCATCCATGTTCACAGAAAAGAGAAGGGGGAGCGAGATGGAGCCCTGGAAGGCCTGGCACGCAGGATGTGACTCAGAGCTGTGGAGGGAAATGAGTCACAGCAGGTCTGAGGGAGGTAAATACAAGCTGGGATGAAGTGGACTTGAGGGAGGGCAGAGGTGAGAAGACACCGATCAGCAGCAGACAGGGAAAAAATGGCCCTTAATATACTAAAGCTGGTACGTTCTGGAACACAGCCCAGCCTGCTGGGAATGCAGGTCCCCAGCCCTGCCACCCTGCCCCTCTCCTCCCCTCCCTCCCATGTTCTTACACTCATCTCCAGAATGACTTTGAAAAGGCAAGACCAGCAGCACCTGCACAGGGGAGCTGGCAGCTGAGCTGAGAGGGGGTGACAAGCCCAGCCTTGGCCACCATGGAGGTCCCCAGAAGGCACCACCAGCTCTGCCCAGCTCGGGAGGGAGCAGCAGCTCCTCTGGGCAGGAAGCAGGAGCTCTCAAAGCAAAGAAGGAATCAAACTCCCACCAAAGGACTCATTAAAACGATCCATTTATTTCTGGCAAATTGCACACACGTTTCTCTCATCCACTCCACCCTAGATCAGTTGTGGGGTGGGAATTTCTCCCCTGCCTTAAAGATACTGAAGTTACAGGACGAAACACAAAGAGAAGCAGGGAAGTAACCCTTGGAGAGTAAAATACAGTGGCAAGTTTTGGTGCCCCAGGCTCCAGGCAGCCCACAGCTCTCATGGAGATGCAGCATGGAGATGCTCACTGAGGCACCTTTCCTTCAGCTGCAGGATCCAAACAGAAACAGGATCTCAAACACAAGGCCTGGGTGACAACTGCAACCAGCAGGGCCTGGAACAACCATGCCTGGTTGACATCTAGATGAATCCTGAACCAGGCCACCTGCACAGCACTGCTGCACTTCACTGACACAAAAAGGCACCCAGCAGAACACTTCTCTGCATGCAGGAGGCTGTGGAGTGGGGTTGAGCAGCTGGATCTAGGACACAGGAGGAGATGGGAAGCTAATGACAGGCGGGGCTGGTTCTGCAGCACAGGCAGAGCAGGGAATTGTTTTTGCGACTCCTCCAGCTGACTTCTACTGGGAGGTTTACATACAAGTCCTCAATCAAGTCTTTTAAGAGATATCCAGAGTTCCCTGGGTAAAAACAATCTGTTTCAATAAAGAGGAGAGTCCAGAGCTGCTCAGTGATTCTTTTTGGTTGAGCCGAAACCAGAGAAACCCATCACTGCTGCCATTTCATCATCCTCTTCAAAGGTCAGGTCTTCCTCTGCCCGCCTCTTCTTCTCCCTCTGCTTCTCCTTCTTGTAGGCTTTGGCCTTCTCCTCCTGCACCAATGGACAGAACAGAAAAATGGTTTGAACCTCCTGAGCCCAGTCCTACCAACAGCTGAGAGAGTCGGGGTGTTCAGCCTGGAGAAGAGAAGGCTCCAGGGAGACCTTAGAGCAGCTTCCAGTGCCTGAAGGGGCTCCAGGAAAGCTGGGGAGGGGCTTGGGACAAGGGCAGGGAGGGAGAGGACTAGGGGTGATGGATTAAAACCAGAAGAGGGGAGACTGAGGTGAGACATTAGGAGGAAATTCTTTAGTGTGAGGGTGATGAGACACTGGAACAGATTGCCCAGGGATGTTGTGGAAGTCCCATTCCTGGAAATGTTGAAGGATAGGTTGGATGGGGATCTGAGCAACCTGGTCTAGTGGCAGGTGTCCCTGCCCATGCAGGGTGCTGGACCTAGATGATCTTTAAGGTCCCTTCCAACTCAAACCATTCCATGATTCTATGAACAACACACATGCTGTCTGAGGAAATCACCAACCAGCAGCAATCCTGGACTGCAGCCCCGCAGAAGGAGGTTTCCCCATTGTCTCCAGACCATCCCAAGAGCAGTCTCACAGAAGACATAGCCAAAAGAAGCATTATGAAACTCCCTCTTCAGAATTTGTCTGGAATCCATGCAGAGGCAGGAAGGAGCTGCCTGTAAAGCAGGAGGCCTTTCCCTCCTAGGATGCCCTGTCCCAGTGGCCGTGGTGCAACGTGGCTGCCTGGTGGTGCTCAGCCTGGCAGAGCATCAGCTGCTCACTGGAAGAGAAGCTGAAGCTCTGAAAGGCTTTGGGAGGTTTTGGCAGCAAAGAGTTTGTGCTGCTCTAATCAAAGTGTTTTGCTCTGCCAGGATCACAAGCCCTGGAACAGTGCCAGGCTGGGGCTGGGAGATACGGAAGCGTGGCCAGGGCTCCTGACTTGGCAACTGCTCCTGCCCTTCCCAGCATCATCCCCTGGGCTCAGCTCCTGCCCACAGCTGTGCCCTGCAGGGGCCACACACTGACTGGGGCCTGTAGGAGAGCTGGGGGGGACTGTGCACCAAGGTGTGTAGGGATAGGATGAGGGGCAATGGCCTTAAACTAGAGCAGGGGACATTCAGATTGGATTTCAGGAAGTTCTTTACAGTGTAGGTGGGGAAGCACTGGAACAGGTTGCCCAGAGAGGTGGTGGAAGCCCCATCCCTGCAGACATTTTAGGTCAGGCTTGACAGGGCTCTGAGCAACCCCATTTAGTTAAAGTGGGATTGGAGGAGATGACCTTTAAAGGTCCTTTCCAACCCAAAGCCTTCTGTGATTCTATGGTTCTACAACTGGCAGCAGCTTTTCAACCCCCAGCTCTGCCAGGGCACTGGTCTCCTATCCCCCAAACAGAGCAGGCTCAGTGGCACCACAGAGCAGAGCATCCTGACAGAGCAGCCCTATAGTGTATCAAAGCTCAGGCCATGGGGCAGGGAGACTCCAACCCACAGTGATTTTTAACCTTCGGTTTGTCTGTGAACTGCTGATGGAGGAGAAGCTTCCACAGAAGCTCCCTGACTGCAAGAACTCTGTCAGGTTTCTCCACGTCAGGGAGCTGACACCCATGCCCAGGTCTGAGATGACTCTGCTGTCTTTCCCTGCCTCCACACACATCTCACACCACAGCACTCTGCTCACAAAAGCCTTCTGCAGCTGGGGAGGCCACCCAGAAGCAACATGCCATGTGGAGAAGGATCCCAGCAATCCTAAAACCCACGGAGGACAAGGGACAGTGACACAGACCTGCTGATCATAGCACACAAGTTCAAACACAAGGAAAGGGATCAGGGCTGTGCTGCTCCCTGGGAACCTGAAGTGTCACAAATGATCCTCACACAGAAAGAGGGAGCAGGGGGTTCCAGGGGCAGCAGCAGCAAACTTCTCAAAAACCAAACAAAGACCCAAGCCCCACTCACTGCAGCAGACAAGTTGCTACCAAGAACAAGGCTTCTGTAGAACAAGATGAGGAACCAGGGCTGATTCCCTCACAAAACATGTTTCTGGGGGGCTTGGCTTCATCACCTGCTGCTCAGACCCACCTCCTCACGGAGCTCCTTCATCCTCTCCTCAAAGTCATAGTCCTTCTGCTTCTCCTCCATCTTCTTCTTGTTCACCTCAAAGCGTTTCTTCACCTGGTCCAGCGTGGAGCGCTCCACCCGCATGGACATGCCCAGGTTTCTCTGGTCTAGAGAACAGGAGCAGAACCAGCTGTGAGCAGCAGAACCCTTCACCTTCAGACATCCACACACAGCCCCTGTCCTGGTCCCAATTTAAGCACCTCAGCATGGCAGCCTCTCCCTGCCTGCCACCCCTGTGTCCAGCTCTGGAGCACCCAACACAGGAAGGACACGGAGCTGTTGGAGAGAGGCCAGAGGAGGCCACGGAGATGCTGGGAGGGCTGGAGCAGCTCTGGAGCCAGGCTGGGAGAGTTGGGGTGTTCAGCCTGGAGAAGAGAAGGCTCCAGGGAGACCTGAGAGCACCTTCCAGTGCCTGAAGGGGCTCCAGGAAAGCTGGGGAGGGGCTTGGGACAAGGGCAGGGAGGGATGGGAGCAGGGGGGAATGATTTCAAGCTGAAAGAGAGGAGATTTAGGTTGGACATGAGGAGGGAATTCTTTGCTGTGAGGGTGGTGAGAGCCTGGCCCAGGTTGCCCAGGGAAGCTGTGGCTGCCCCATCCCTGGCAGTGTTGAAGGGCAGGTTGGATGGGGCTTGGAGCAACCTGGGCTGGTGGGAGGTGTCCCTGCCCATTGGGGCAACGCAGCCTTGGGGACCCCAGCCCTGTCCCACAGCCCGTGCTGACAGACCCTCTGCCTCCTCAGGAGCCACCAGGCTGCCAGAGCTCGCTGGGAGGTGACAGTTTGTGTTTTCCCCTCTCCCTCCCAGGTCCAAGCTGACCAATGAAGACTTCAGGAAGCTGCTCATGACCCCGCGGGCTGCGCCAACGTCGGCGCCACCGTCCAAATCTCACCACCATGAGTGAGTAGGACTGTGGGGGTCCAGGGCAGTGGTGGAGTCCCCAAAACTGGGGAGATTTTAAAGCTATGTAGGGACATAGGTTAGTGGTGGCCTGGGCAGTGCTGGGGAGTGGTTGGGCTGGATGGTGTTAAAGGTCTTTTCCAACCCGAATGATTCCCTGTCTATGATTCAGTTTCCTCACCCTCTTCACCTAAAAGCAAAGGGCTGTGACACATTTAGTTTTCTTTCCCTTCTTTGCCCTCAGGGCCTCTTCTGAACCCCGGTCCAGCAGCCAAGCGTGCAGGTCTGGATCACATCCATCCCTTCTGAAAAGGGACCATTTGTTGATGTCCACTGGGAGCCAAATCCACCTTCAGGAGTGAACAACGTGCCAAGAGTGTGTCAGTGTGTCCTGCTGCTCCTTTGCCTTTCCCTCTTTCCCCACACTCTAAGCACACCCAGAGTTATGGAATGAGGGTCAGGTGAAGGAGGGTGCACTCCTCTTCCTCCAGTTAAACACAGTAGGAAACAGGCAGACAAACTGGCAATTCTTATCTTGGGCTGGGTGAACTGCATCATTACAGCAACGGAGAGAAGAACCAGAGATGGGCATAGGACAGTAACACCACCAAACAGCTGGTCCCAGCTCTGGGGTTGTTCTGCCCCACTCCTGTCTCTGCTCAATCCTCAGCAAACCACAGCCTCCATCCTTGGGAACTCTGATCCCCACTCTGGACCTCAGGGACCAGCTAGTTCGAAGCTTCATGCTCAGCTTTTACAAAGAGAAGCTTCTGATCAAAACCATGGGCTAAAGTCCCATGCCTTTTACTTGCTCAAGAATTCCTTTAAAGTTTTGGTTCTGTAAAAAAACCAATTCCATCTTTTCAAAGGAGACATCAGGGTTTGCCCACCCTCACAGCACAGAGTGTGGGGAAAGTATTTCCCCGTGCCCAGGGTAAATCAGTCACTACTTCTTCAGGGCTTATTCCACAGGCATGGTCCAGCACCCTGGAGGAGGTGCCAGGAGAAAAAGCAGCAGCTCATGAGCTTCATCCTGATCTCCAGAGCACACCCTGGCCCACTATCACTGCTCAGACACTGGTGATGTGTGGAAGAACAGCCCTGAGTGCTGCAGTAGCCTCCAACCCTCCAGCAGAGCAATGGTCCTTACGTTTTTTGCCATTGATGTGATCCAGGAAGTTGATGGAATCTTTCACCACGCAGTCACAGACGTTGCAGTAATACCTGGCAGGAGAGAGAGAGGAAACATCAACACCAAAGCATGAGACCAACCTCACCTCACAGGACAACTCGTTGAGATCATCTGAAACGTGGGAATTGCCTGGCACTTGGGATACAGCTCCTTTCTCCAGGGGGAAAATGCAAAAAAACAAGAGGCTGCTTCCAGTGGAGAGTCCCAGTGAAAGAGTGCACAGCCTGAACTGACAGAGGTGATCTGTGGTCCATCAGCCACAGCATTGTCCCCTCCCAGTCACAGCCACCACGGTGGGAGGGACTCTTGACAGGGCAGGCTCAGCTGGAGGAAGGGCTGGGAACAGCCTGGGTCTCCAGCCCCTGTCTCCAGCCCCTGATGTCTCTGCTGCCAGGCAGGTCCTCCCCTCCCCGCTGAGGCAGCAGCAGCCCTGCCCATCCTGGGCAAAAACCCAGGCCAGGATCACACTTCCAGGCCCGGATGGGATCAGGGCTCTGTATCCCCCTGGCACTGCTGGCCAGGCAGCCAGGGGTGCTCTTCCCAACTCTCTGCATCCTCCTCAAGCTCTCTAGGGCTTAGGATGAGCTGGGAATCCTTTTAGCCTTTGCCCAAACATGATCCACAGGAACAGTGGCCTAACACCACTGCTAAGGACTGGCTTCAGGGCAAGGGGAAATGGCCTCCAGTTGTACCTCAGGAGGTTTAGATTTTGTGTTAGAAGAAACTTCTTCACTGAAAAGCTCATTAGACACTGCCCAGGCTGCTGAGGGTGGGGGTTGAATGACCATCCCTGAAGGTGTTTACAAGCTGAGTACATGTGGTGCTGGGAGACATGACATAACTGTCAGTAGAGTTGGGCTGTGGTTGGACTTGATGATCTTAAAAGTCTTTTCCAACCCCAACAACCCTGTGTGATTCTGTTTCTGGATGCTTCACCAGTGCACAGAACCTCAAATCAGGAACCCAAAAGATCAGCAGAGAGGGGTGTGCTGCAGGCTGGCCTGGGGAGCAACACCACCCAGGGAGGCAGCAGAGAACTGCCTTGGTTTTTCAGGAGAGCAGAGCAGCCCTGGCACAGAGTGACAGTGCCCAGGGGGCTCAGCACCCACTGCCCCTCCAGCACAGAACCCAGTTCAGGTGTCACACACACAGCACCACAGCACCGAGCTCAGAGGGGGGTAGGACGGAGACCCCCCAAGGCACTGCAGGGGCTCCCTGCTGTACCACAGCCCCAGGAACCCCCAGAGACCAGGACCTACCCTCCCATCTCAGACTGGGGAGTGGTTTTGGTGATGACAATGGTTTTCCCCAGCTTGGATTCCAGGTCCACCTTGTAGTCGCGGTGCCGCAGCAGTTCCCTCTTGACGGGCTGGGCTGGTTTGCCTGAAGCACAAGCAGAAAAACAAAGTGTTTGTCACAGAAGGTCCAGCTCGAGGTGCTGGGCTTCATGTTGTCCTTGATGAAGAGGGGCCTGCTGGGAGCTTGGGAACTGCCCGATTCATGCAGAAATGGCAATTATTTTATTTTTAACCAGTAAAGATTTAATTTCATCCTCACTATCTCCTGGTTCCTCTTGGCACCAGGTGGGCCTGTGAGGTATCTCCAGCTCTGATGTGGGTCACACTCCAAGAGCTCCTTGTTTCCAGGGGCTGACTGCTCCTCTCCCACCCCAAAGAACAGGCAGAGCGAGGCACAGGTTCTCAGTAATTACTTTTTGCCAAAAAACCCCCCAACCCATTCAGTGGCAAGCACAGGGAAAAGGAAGGGACCAAGCCAGCCTTCAAGTGCTGTTTCCCTGGGGGGTTTCCCTCCCTGGAGGCCAGCAGAGCCTGCCTGCAGCCTGCACACCACCCACCATCTTTCTTCTCTCTCTCTTCCGTGAGCCTCTTCTCTGCCAGCTTCTCATACTCATCCTTGTCCCACTTCCGGCGGAAGTCCAGGTTCTTGGTCTGGGAGGGAAACAAAGTGTTTGACAGGATGAAAACATTCATGGTACAACTGGAGCAGCTCAGAGGGGAGCCAAAGAGGTGGAATCACTTGGCCAGCAAGGCCACAGCAGTAAAATTGGGGCACAACATTATATCCCCCTGTCCTCTGTCTTTTTATTGAAGGATTAAGGAAGCAGGCTGAGGGAATAACCCTCAGCAGGTCTGGATCCACCTCTTCTAGAAGGATCTCAAAGCACTGAGAAAAACAATGACTTTATCTTCACAGCTTCTGACGTGGTCACCCAGGCTTTGGTTGAGAGGACAGACACAAAGGGCAGTTGCAGGGACGTCTGACAAGGGAGATCCCACTTGGAGCACTGTGTCCAGTTCTGGAACCCTCAACATAAGAAAGACATGGAGCTCATGGAGTGAGGCCAGAGGAGGCCACGGAGATGAAGAGAGGGCTGGAGCAGCTCTGCTCTGGAGCCAGGCTGGGAGAGTTGGGGTGTTCAGCCTGGAGAAGAGAAGGCTCCAGGGAGACCTGAGAGCAGCTTCCAGTGCCTGAAGGGGCTCCAGGAAAGCTGGGGAGGGGCTTGGGACAAGGGCAGGGAGGGATGGGAGCAGGGGGGAATGATTTCAAGCTGAAAGAGGGGAGATTTAGGTTGGACATCAGGAGGAAATTCTTTGCTGTGAGGGTGGTGAGAGCCTGGCCCAGGTTGCCCAGTGAAGCTGTGGCTGCCCCATCCCTGGCAGTGTTGAAGGGCAGGTTGGATGGGGCTTGGAGCAGCCTGGGCTGGTGGGAGGTGTCCCTGCCCATGCAGGGGGTTGGGACTAGTTGGTCATTAAGGTCCCTTCCACCCCAAACCATTCCATGATACCAGGAAAAGCTCTGAGGGCCCCTCTGGCACAGATGCCAGGGAAGCACAGGTATGAAACTCAGGATGAACTGTCCTGCTCCCACAGCCAGGCTGGGAAGGGAGGCAACCTCCCTGAGCCACCCCCTGAGCCCCTGCTCTGCAAGGACAGGATAAGCTGCAGGAGGAAAAGCTGGATTCAGGTGAAGCTGGTGCTGAAGAACACAAAGACTGGTGTTTTCTGTTTCTCTCTCCTCACTAGGGCTGAGAGTGGGAGGGACTGGACAAGATTCCCTCTTCCACCCAGAGCCACCCTCACCAGCCCAGCTGTCCCAGGGACAGCCCAGCAACACCCAAGGCTCCTGCACACCCCCATGGCTCAGACACTTTTATCTTCTCCAGAAGACAAGTCTGGTTTGCTCAGAAAGCTGCATTTCACCTCCCAAGAGCCTCTCAGTTTCATATTAAAAGAAGAGAACAAAAGGACAGATGCATTTTAAAACACCTCCAGGAAAACAGGACTCCCCCACCCCCCACTGCCTTCTCCACTCACCCAAATCAAGAATCCAATCACAATCCAAGGGAAATAAATCCCATTTGAAGCTAGAGCAGCAGCAGAGTCATTTAATGTTTTCTCCCCTGGCAATCCTTCAAATGGAACCAACAACTACTGATAGGAATGAAAATGCCTCAGGGAGGCATAGAAAAATTCTCATTTATTCCCAGAGCTTCTTAAGCACTTTAAGCATGTCATAACAGGGCTTATTAACCAGCCTGAGCCACAGAAAAGAAAATACCACCCAGTGTAAATGAACGTTTGGGGGTGTTCTCCAGCCTCTCCTGCACCCCAGTACATCATTACACATCATGGCTGGTGGGAGCCCAGGAGGGAGGTGATTTACTTGCTGCTTCACTCTCCTCTTGTAATAAAGACTTTTTTGTAGCTCTTTTACCCATCTCCCTCATCCAGGCACAGGGAAAGAAATGAAACCCAAATGCCCATGACAAGATCCTGGCTAGAGATCATCCAGAGGAATTCTTCCTAACTGACCTAGTGGAGACTAAGTTGCCTGCAAGGCCTCCAATCTTTTTCCAAGACCTGCTTTGGATGACACAGAGTATTTCCCAAGCAAGTAACAGCAATTAAAAACCAGCAGTGCCCCACATCCTCCTGCTCCCTCTGGAGGTGGACACTGAATGACCTGCCCAGTATCAGCATCAAAGCCTGTAAAATGAAACCTCAGGTTTGGCTGGATCCAACAGGAACGCAGCCCCCAGGCCCCTCCCGGGCAGCCCTGCTGCAGCCTGACCTGTCCCAGTTCTGCTCCCTCCTCAGCAAGTGGCTTCCAGTTCAAGAAGCTGGGCCAAGGAGGCAGAGGAGAGCAGCCCCCGTGGTGCTGAGGGCTGCCCAGAGTATCTCTGGAGGTGTTTCAGCTGGTCTGGATCTCCAGCCACATTACACCAACCTCACTTAAGTGGTCTCAGCATCCCAACACCAAATCCTGCAGGATCCACACGGACCTCACGTGACACAAACTGAACACGGTTAATAAAATAATCAGGTAACACGGGAGCAATCAGAGACTCCAGGATCAGAGCCAGGGAGAGGCTGGTTTCTTTGTGCAGGGCAGGTGGCCACACGCAACAAACCAGACAGGTCAGCGTGAAAAAAGAAATTGGACGTGACACAAACTGAACACGGTTAATAAAATAATCAGGTAACACGGGAGCAACCAGAGACTCCAAGATCAGAGCCAGGGAGAGGCTGGTTTCTCTGTGCAGGGCAGGTGGCCACACGCAACAAACCAGACAGGTCAGCGTGAAAAAAGAAGTGGGAAGCAGCAACCCCTTCCCAGAGGGGCCGGGAAGCAACAGGGCAGGACGAGAGGTGAGGAAGGAGCTGCCACCAGCCCGCACCGCCCGCCAGCACCCCGCACGGG
>NW_009952433.1:44674-48379 GCF_000747805.2 Chaetura pelagica
CCGGGCGCCGCTACGGGAAGTCCTCCCAGTGTGTGAGTGCGGGGGCAGCGGCTGCGGGTCGTGCTGCGGGTCGTGCTGCGGGCTGCCTGGTGCCAGCTGGAGCTGAAGCCCCTCAGCCATGCCAAGAGCTTCTGCCACTTCTTCGTCCCCAGGACTTTGACATCGCCGGGCAGTTCGACCCCATGATTCCCGACGCCGAGTGCCTGAAGATCCTGCACGAGATCCTGAGTGACCTGCAGCTGGGGGACTTCCTCATTAAGGTGTGACTGGAGCTGAGTCGTCTTCATGTCTCAGTGTCTGCCCTTCCCAGGGATTGAGGGAAGGCAGGAGGACACGCCAACAGTCTTGAGGAGGGAGCAGTGGCAGCGGGGGGGTCTCTCCTGAGCTCCCTGTGCCTCTGCCCAGGTCAACGACCGGCGGATCCTGAAGGGTGTGTTTGCTGCTTGTGGCATCCCCGAGAGCAAGTTCATCACCACCTGCTCCACTGTGGACAAGCTGGACAAGGTAAGGGTGGTGCTCATGGGGAGATGGCTTCCAGGCTGGGGGGTGGGTGTCCTGGGCTGGGCAGTGCCGTGGCTGTTCCCAGCTCCTTCATCATAATGAGGGTCTCAGCAGTGAAGCTGCTGGTGTTTGTAAAGGATTTGATGAACTCTTGGTCTGGTTAAGAGTAAAGCCTGGAGTTTCCAGAGGGATCTGTTAGAAATTCCTGTGAGAAAGGAAGGTTGGAGTGTGGTGGGGATTGGTCTCTTCTCCCTAGTAGCTAGCAATGGAAGAAGTGGCCTCAAGTTGCATCTCAGGAGGTTTACGTTGGATATTAGAAGAAACTTCTTCACTGAAAGGGTCTTAAACACTGCCCAGGCTGCCCAGGGAGGGGGTTGAATCACCATCCCTGGAGGAGTTTAGAAGCTGAGTAGATGTGGTGCTGAGGGACATGGTTCAGTGCTGGACTTGGCAGAGTTGGGTTAAAGGTTGGTAGAGTTGGGTTATGGTTGGACTTAATGTTCTTAAAGGTCTTTTCCAACCAGAACAATTCCCAGATGGTTAGAGAGGTGGCAGGTTGCTGCCTGCCTGCACATCTAGTGGGCACGTGGGCTGGTAGAGACGCTGGGTGAGGAGAGTGTCCTGAGCAGCGTTCAGAGGTTCTCGTGTCCCCCCGCAGATGCCGTGGGAAGAGGTGAGGAGCGAGATGGTGGGAGAGAAGGGGCTCTCTCCTGAGGCTGCAGATCGCATCGGGGAGTACGTGCAGCTGCAGGGTGAGCAGGGGGTGCAGCCCTGGGCCTGCTCCTGCCAGCCCAGCACGGGCAGCCCGGGGGGGCCCGGCCCGGGCAGCCCTGAGGCAGCGGCTCCTTCCCACAGGCGGCCTGGAGCTGGTGGAGCGGCTCCTGCAGGACCCCAGGCTGTCCCAGAACAAGCTGGCCAAGGAGGGGCTGGGGGACATGAAGCTGCTGTTCGAGTACCTGGCGCTGTTTGGCATCACGGGGAAGGTGAGGAGGGGCGGGGGCCGGGGCGGGCGCTGCCCCCCTGGCCGGGCAGCCCGGGCCCCCTGCGTGCGCCCGTGGGGTGACGGGGCTGCCCTGGTGTCCCCCAGATCTCCTTCGACCTGAGCCTGGCGCGGGGCCTGGACTATTACACGGGGGTGATCTTTGAGGCTGTGCTGCTGCAGCAGGAGAACCACCCCGTGGAGGAGCCCGTCCGCGTGGGCAGCGTGGCCGGGGGGCGCCGCCAGGCTCCACAGTGTTGGAGGGGAAGGGGTTTTGCAAGCAAGGTGGGTCCTCTCCTGCCTGAATCCTGACAGTGTTCACAGAAGACATCCCCTGTCTCTTTCAGCCTGTAGGGTCTGTCATGGGCAGCCAAGTGCAGCATTCCCTAGCAGATGCCAAGGAGATGTCCAAGATGAGCCCTGAGCTGTAGTCCTGGCTCTGCAATTTGTGCCCCAGTCACTTGTCTGAAGATTCCTGTCCTGGGGACTGTGAAATGATGGATTTGTTAACAGCTCAGGCACCCACTCTGCCATGAGCACCCCAGGGAAGCCTGTCAGGAAGTCCATTGCTCTGAGTCTGAACCAAATGCATATCAAGTGAGGCTGCTGCAACATGTTTGTACTTGAAGAATCAAAGGAGACAGGGGAAAGCTGTGCTGATCCCCCCTGGGAGGGAGGAAGGCAGGCCATGGTCCCACAGGAACAGAAGCAGATGATGCAGCAGTGAGTCAGAGCACAGATCCTCTGTGGGGCTCATTAAACTCACCCAGGCTCTCTGGTCTGAGCACCCTTTTTGCTGCTGGAAGGTTGACCTTCCTCAGTCACCTTCACGGAATGGTGGTGGTTGGCTGGTTTTGGGGAGATAAGAAGGTGAGGGGAGATGAGCTGCAGTTGTGGGTCCCCTGAGGGGCGGTCACTCCCACGAGTGTGTCCATCCCCACAGGCTTCTGGGCAGAAAGTTCGGACGACTGAGACAGAGGTGCTGGTGGCTACACCTCAGAAACACTTACTGGCTGCAAGACTGAAGCTCATCTCTGAGCTGTGGGATGCAGGGATCAAGGTAAAGACATGGGCTTGGTACAGGGGAGGGAGGGAATGTCAGAAGGGAGCTGTAGCACAGCATGGCCAGCTCCAGAAGCTGCCTGTCTCTTCAAGATCTGAGCCTGTTGGAGATCCCTCAGGCAGAGAAGAGCCAAGAGCACTAAAGGCAGCTGTTTGGTGTAGGAGTGATGAGGCAGAGCTTTCTGTGGAGTTCTGGCTCTGGCTGTTTTGCTCCAGGATCCATCAGAGCCAACTTTGTGTTAACGATTGTCTGTCTCCCCTCCCTCCCAGGCAGAGATGCTGTACAAGAAGGACCCGAAGCTGCTGAAGCAGCTGCAATATTGTGAGGACACGGGGATCCCTCTCGCTGCCATTGTCGGGGAGCAAGAGCTGATGGACGGGGTGGTCAAGCTGCGAGATGTGGCAACGAGAGAGGAGGTGAGAATGCCTTTTTCCAGCAGGTTTCCAAAGCACTTCCGAAATCTATGGATTCCTGAAAGGCCCTGGGTTTTCCCTCAGAGATGTGTTCCTTTGGGGAGCAGGGATCTGCTGGGTACCTGCTCCAGAAAGCCAGCACAGACTGTGTCAGTGTCCTTAGCAAGTCCATGGGGGACCAGATGGAACCCCTCTCTGCTGCCACCTCCTCCTCTCACTTGCTTTTAGGTTGACATCCCAAGAGAAAAGCTGATTGATGAGATCAGAAGGCGTCTGGAGCCCTAGGACATCTCTGGCTAGAACTGCTTGACTGAGCTGCTGTGCCACAGGAACCCTCCAGCACCCAGAGCCATTTGCTTCCCACGGAAGTCTGGTCACCGTCCACTGGCTGGGCTGAGGCAGTGTCAGCACCAGGCATCTGCTTGGGATGGAGCACGGGGGTTTAAAATCTGGGGACAGTGCAGTCACTGAGCTAACCACCAGGAGTTAACCACCTGATGAGCTGCTCTGAGGGATGCTCAGTAACTGCAGAGCCTCGTCCAGGCTGGTGGTGGCACAGGCACAGATGGACGTGGGGCAGCTCAAGCAGGACCAGGCTGAGCTCCAGCATCGGGGTGGGGAACTGTGGTGTGTTGAGCACCCAGAGGCTCAGAATATAGGGAGAGGGTGGCAGGGGGAGGCCACCCTTGCACCTTCAAGGGCTGCAAGGGGCAGCCTCAGCCTGCAGCTGGGCTCTGGCCACGGGGGTG
>NW_009952433.1:48514-49273 GCF_000747805.2 Chaetura pelagica
CTAACACCTTCAAGGTCCGGAAGGGGCAGCCTCAGCCTGCAGCTGGGCTCTGGCACCGTGGATGGGGCTGGATGAGCCTGGGCTCTGGCACCGGCCTGGGGGGCAGGTGGGGCTGCACAGGCAGGCTCCCTCTGGGGCAAGCCTGGAGGAACTCTGTCTTTTTATGTATTTGTGTTGGGTTGACATTGGCTGGACAGCAGGTGCCCACCAAAGCCACTGGACAGGAGAGAGAACATGTCATGAAGGACTCACGGGTTGAGATCTGATCACTTGGCAATTACTGTCACAGGCAGAAGAGGCTCAACCTGGGGAAATCAGTTTAATTTCTTGCCAATGAAATCAGAGAAGGGTAATGAGAAATAAAACCACATCTTAAAACACCTTCCTCCACCCCTCTCTTCTTCCCAAGGCTCAAATTCACGCCCAAATTCCCCACCCCCTGCTCCCTGTGGGGGGGTTACTGTCAGTTCATCCCGTGTTCCTGTCACTCCTTCCTGAGGGAGGACTCACAACAGTCCCTGCAGTGTGGGGTTCCTCCCCAAAGAGCCACAGCTCCTCCAGTGTGAGCCCTTCCCACGGGCTGCAGTTCTTCAGGAATGGATCCCTTCCCCTGGGTGCAGGTCCTCAGGAACAGGCTGCTCCAGTCTGGGTTCCCCATGGGGTCCCTCCTGCTCCAGGACAGAATTCCCAGTGGGTCCCAGCCTCCCTTGGGCACCCACCTGCTGCACTGCGGGTTCATCCATGGGCTGCAGGTGGGGG
>NW_009952433.1:49976-59164 GCF_000747805.2 Chaetura pelagica
GGGTTGGGCTGCTGAGGTAACTGGGGTTACTGGGCGTGGTGGTGTGGGGATAACTGGGGGTGGTGAGGGTAGGAAGGGGGATGTGGTGCAGAATGGGAGCGCTGGGCTGGAGGTTGCTGAGGTGAGGATGCGAGGGAGACTGGGAGTGGGAACTGGTGATACTGGTGTTAGACTGGGGAGGAGGAGGAGGATGTTGGGCTGGTGTTAAAGCTGGGAGGAGGATGCTGGGGTGCAGGTAGGAGGAGCTGGTGGTGGGTGGTCTGGGGGGTCAGAGAGTGGTGGGGGTGCTGAGGGTGCTTGTTGTGGGAGCAGGGAGTACCCCTCTGGTTACTGGGGGAGACTGGGAATAGTGGATGCATTGCAGCTGAGGGCTCTGGGTGTGCTGGGAATGCTGAGGCTGAAGGCGTGGAGGGGGCCTGTGGGTTGGGCTCACCTCCAGCTCCTTCCTTGTTCTCCCCAGATTGCAAAGGACATGGCAAAGCTGCTGGAGATGAAGGCACAGCTGGGGGGAGATGAGGGGAAACACAAGTTTGTGCTCAAGACCCCAAAGGTAACTTCCCTACCACATACACTTGTTTGCAGAGTCTCAGCAAAAGAGCTGGAAACATCTCTGACAGCATCTGACACATCCCCAACTGACTTAAAGACCTTCTGGTGCTTCTGTGATAAGGCAGCCAGTAGCTGGTGTGGTCAGGAGATCAGATTCCCTTTTGTTTAAGTATTATTGTCACTGCCTGGCACGAGAGGTCTCCTGTCTGTTTGGGTTGCACTATCTGAAGTCAGGTTATGAATCCCAATGAGTTCAGGGTTAAGACTCTTCAGCTCTTGTAGCACTGCCCACAGGTGTTGGCTCTCAAGGATCCTCAAGCTGCTCCAGTTCCCTCTTCACCTGGAGGGAGCTGAGGAAGGTGCTGGTAGGTTGGGTGAGCACAGAGTGCTGTGATATGCAGCTCTGCTGGTGTGAGGGAGCTGCCAAGCACACACCAGCCAGAGAAACCCAGTGGCAGGCTGTGTGAGGGGAACAGAGCCCTGGGACAGGCTGCCCTGACAGGTTGTGGAGTCTCCTTCTCTGGAGACATTCCCAGCCTGTCTGGACACCACCCTGTGCAGCTGCTGTGGGTGACCCTATTGGGCCAGATGATCTCCAGAGGTCCCTTCCAAACCCCAACATGATTCGTTGCCTCTCACATCTCTCTCCCCTGCACTCCCCTCACCCAACACATCCTTTGCTCCTCCTTCTCCCCCCCAGGGCACCCGGGACTACAGCCCCAAGCAGATGGCCATTAGGGAGAGGGTCTTCAGCACCATCACCAGCTGCTTCAGGCGCCACGGGGCAGAAGTCATTGACACCCCAGTGTTTGAGCTGAAGGTGAGTGAGGACACAGTGAGTTGGCTGAGCTGATGAGGAGCCTGCAGCTGAAAGATTGCCAAGTGTGGAGGGCTGAGCTCCCTTCTCCCACCTCCTCTGTTCCTGCGTGCTCTGGGGCTGGTCCCCTGTCACTGAAGGTGCTTTGTTCCTGTGTCCTTTTGTTGTAGGAGACGCTGACAGGGAAATACGGCGAAGACTCAAAGCTCATCTATGATCTGAAAGATCAAGGGGGAGAGCTGCTGTCCCTGCGCTATGACCTGACAGTATCCTGCACAGCCAGCCCTGAGGGCTCTGGTCACCTTTTCCACCCCCCTTCTGGGGCAGCACTGTCCAGAGGGCGAGGGAGGAGCAGGGAGGGCACAAGCAGCGTGGTTCAGTGGATGCAGAACCTTTGCTCAGATATTTACTGCCCTTTGTTTCTGTTTGGTGAAGCATCGTTTGTGTGTGGAGGTGGGGAAGGTCTGTGGCATGTGGGGTTCCTCCTGCAGCAGGGTCCCCAGACCAGGCTGCTGCTGTAGCATACAGCCCACGGGAGACTGAGACCCAGCCAGAGGTGGTGCTGGGAGATGCCTGTGGGGGCCCTTCATGGCAGCACGTGTGGGCTGTGTCTGGGGTGGCTGTGGAGGGCTTGGGCAGCTGCAGCAAGTCCAGCTGTCTCAGCAGTTGCTGTGCCCAGGGGAGATGGTGAGGACCCAGCACTGCCTGTGACTGGTAACTTGGTGGGGTGGCCCCTCCCTGTTCCCATCCTTAACCCCAGTACCCCAGGTGCCCTTCGCTCGCTATCTGGCCATGAACAAGATCACCAACATCAAGCGCTACCACATCGCCAAGGTCTACAGGAGGGACAACCCGGCCATGACCAGAGGTCGCTACCGGGAGTTCTACCAGTGTGTGAGTCTGGCCCTGGGCAGGGGCACTGCTGGGTGGCTGGGCACTGCTGCTGGGGACCTAGGACTTTAAAAACCTAGGCCCCAAGGCAGTGTTACCCTGTGGCTGTGGAAATGTCAGGAGATCCACTGATTTTCTCCCTGATGTGTCCTTACGGGCGTGAAGAACAGCTTGAGAGTGAGGGTGATGGCACAGGGTGCTGGGGTAGAGGGAGCACAGTCCCCAGCTACCCCAGGTGACTCCACCTGCCTGGCACGGTGCAGGAGGGCAGGTCCTTGCTCCATCCCACGGTGGTGGAGGGGAAGAGTTCCCTTCTCATCCCAAATCAGGCAGCAGTTGAGCTCCTGGCTGTGTTAGCAGGACCCATGAACCAAGCTGGTGAGTGGATCAGCCTCAGCAGATGCTGCTTCTGCCCTGTGCCCTCTCAATCTACTTCAAAGGACAGGAAAAACCTGGAGGCCAAATTACAGAGTAGACAAGAAAGCAATTTCCTTGATGGCTTTCTCAGATGAGTGTGGTAGCCCCGAGGAATGACTTTGTTCCACTGTCCTAGTGCAGTCCCCAGGGCCTCATACTGCAAACAAACATATTCCTGTGTCATCATACAACTCCCAGGAAGATCTTCCAGCTCCAGCTGGGTGAACTCCTATTTCTAGGCAGCTTGTAGTCTTTGCTGCTGTCTCATCTGAAAGAGGGGCCCAAGATCTCACTCCTAGAATAGTTAGAAACACTTTTCTAGTATCCAGGTGAATCTTACTTGTGTCTCATAATTTCCTTCCTATGCCAGTAGTTGTCATCCCTTGAGATGGATTCTTCTCCCTTCCCAGATAAATATTTGGGAAATTATTCAGGAAGTCTTTCTCTTCTCAGGCCACATAAATCAGCCTTTCCTCCCTGGAAATTCTTTGCTGCTTTTCTCAGCCCAGTAGCTTTTTCTGCATCTTTTCTTACAGGTAGTTCACCAGCTCTCAGGTGGGGTATTTTTCAGTGAGATTTTCACCTGTGCCATGTACAGTGGTAGTGGCACTTCCTTGACTGTGCCAAACCCTGCCCAACTTCCACAGGGATTGCATCAGCCTGTCTTGCACTCAGCTGATCAGGCAGTGACTGGTGTGATCTCATCTGATGTGATCTCATCTCTTACCTCCTCCACGGCTCCAGTTTACTTTGGAAGCTTGGTGAAGCCATGTTGGAATTTACCCACTTAATTACAATTATTCTTATACTCAGAATCTCATTGAAGGTTTTGCATTTAGGGATTCACAAATGGGAGTTAAAGAAGAGGTCTCTTGTTGCTTCTGTGTTTTATTTCTCTCTGAATATTGATGATAGGCTTTAGTTCTACATGACAGTTCATCTGGTGATCTCTGGTGGAGACCACTCAGGCTTTCTGATTTCTTTTTCTGTTTCAGCAGTTGAAACTTTGATTTTACCTCAGTTGAGATGACTTCTTTTGTCTTCTTCCCTGGTCATTCACTTGATTGGCATGCGTGTTATAAAAAGAGCATCCTAAGAATCAAGGCATTTAGGTCCCACCAAAGAAGTCCTATTCTCTTCCCCTTCCTTTGTTCTGCTTACTTACTGCTGCTGATTGCTCTGCTGTCTCCTTTTTGTTGTTTTTCAAGGGTCTCTGCCTCCAAGTGCATCAGGCAGCAACTTGCTGTGTCAGAGGCAAGGGAGCAGGTCACACCTCCAGGAGCAGAAAGCAGGGAAGAGCAGGATGGCTTCTCCCAGCCTGTTCACTGGCCCTGACACAGAACAGAAACTTTGCAGTGCAGGGGAGGGGAGAGCCCTGCTGAGCCCCCTTCAGAGCGGGTCACAGCCCACACCCTGCCCCTTTGGGACCCTGTTTGGGCTGTTTGGGACCTGGGCTAGTGCTTCCTTAAAGCCCATTCCTACTGCTTTTTGTGAGCAAAGTGCTGCTGACAGCTGAGCTGCCCTGCTGCAGCCCCCCCAGCCCTGCTCACTGCCCTTCTTCATCCCCAGGACTTTGACATCGCCGGGCAGTTTGACCCCATGATTCCTGACGCCGAGTGCCTGAAAATTGTGCACGAGATCCTCAGTGACCTGCAGCTGGGGGACTTCCTCATTAAGGTGAGGCCAGGAGGGTTTCTCTGTGCCACCCTGGGAAGCCCTGCTGGCTGTTGCTGTGGCTTCAGGCAGCAGCACCTGGTCCTGCTCTTACCAAGGCCTCTGCTTCCTCGTGGTGCAGATGGCAAAAGGCTGGACCTCAGGTCAGACTTGCCCTCAGCTGGGAGTGCCAGGAGGTCTCCTGAGGCTGCAGGCCTCCTGAGGCCCAAGTTAAGGTATCTTAAATTGGTTCAAATGCATTATCTTAAAAATAAGACAAAGGACAGAATTTTCAAGATGCTGAAGTTCCTGAAAAGGACACTTCTGGTTTATGCTAAAATGTTGATTCTAAATGATGAAGGTGCAACTGATGATTGTTATTCCAAGTCTGTGTGGGTCTAACTCTGAAAGTAGGTGGGCAAGTACTGAAGGGGCTACAGGAAAGCTGGGGAGGGGCTTTTGACTAGGGCTTGTACAAGGACAAGGGGGGATGGATTATAACTGGAAGAGGGGAGATTCAGGTAAGACATGAAGATGAAATTCTTTGCTATGAAGGTGGTGAGACCCTGGCCCAGGCTGCCCAGGGAAGCTGTGGCTCCCCCATCCCTGGCAGTGTTGAAGGGCAGGTTGGATGGGGCTTGGAGCAGCCTGGGCTGGTGGGAGGTGTCCCTGCCCATGCAGGGGGTTAGATCTAGATGGTCTTTAAGGTGCCTTTCAAACCATTCCATGATTCTTTAAGTCCTGATGTATTACCCAAATTCAAAGCCTCTGACTTGCAGATAATCTCAGATACAGTCATTTAGCTGACTTTTAGCTAATAAAGTGCTCCTTAACACTGTCCCAACTGTGGCTCCATTTTCAAGGGGCACACAAGAAAATGAAAAGGTGATAATGCTGGTTTGTAAATGCAGCCACAGGGTTTTATCCCACCTGCTGCAAGGAATTGGCAAGAATCCCACTGGATGTGGAAGAGAGAAGGAAAAACTGCAAAAGCTGAAGCTCCAGATAAAATGTTCCCCTTGAGAACTCATTCTGTGTGTCATGTTAAATGATGGTGTTTAACTGCTGCGGTTAATTAGGTTCTGTCTGGCACTGACCAGAGTCCCCTGCACACCAGATGACTTAATGGGGTGACTGTCACCTTCACAGCCTACAGTAAAACACAGGCTTGCCCTTGTCAAAGCTCCTGGTGCTCCTTTAGCAGGGACACCTCCTCAGTGTGTGTGCTGCTCTGCACACCCCTGCCTTCCCACCGTGCCCTTCCTGGGGCTGAGGCATCTTCCAGAAGAAGAATTGTGTCCTGCTGCAGGTTGAACTTGCTGTTTGCTTTGAAGCCTCCGTTATCTTGGTGTGGCAGCAGATGGTGCTGGGTGTGTGGGTTGGGTGGGATGGGTGCACAGCAGTGGGAGAGCAGTGGGTGGGAGTGCCTGGTGTGCAGGAGGGTGGTGGGACCTCAGAGAGACGTTGGTGGGCTCTGCAGTGTGGGCTGGGTGCTGAGCTCCTGCCTGGTTACCTGCCCCTGGGATGAGCTGCAGGGCCATGCACAGGAGCTGCCTGCCCAGCTCCTGCCTGTCGGGGTGCTGAGAGCAGATGCCTGGGAGGATGAGGAGGCACCACTGCAATGGGCAACAGCAGACTAACCTGCTGAGGTTGTTCTCTTCTGTGAGCCACTGGTTGATGTTGCTGGAGGATGTCAGGCACCTGAGCAGTCTTTTTTTTCTGTTTAGTTTAATCAGATGTTCTCACTAACCATGGAAGTGTTGAACATAGCTCAGGCTTTGGCCTCAATTACCTACTGTTACAGAGCATGGTTCACTTTGGAATTCACTGTGCTATTAAAAAATCCCCAACAAATAAATCCTTAGGGAGGAGGTTTTAAGATGATCAGATGTCCCTGTGCTCTTACACTGGGTAGCACACTGAATTCTTAGTCTGTGGTCTCTTCCTGAGCTGTTTTCACATGTCCCCTTCAGAGGACCCACAGGCCCTCTTGGTTATTCTTCTCTGTTGAGGGAGGTGTCTGGCTGGAGGAGGGTGTGGTGGCTCTTCCCAGGCTCGGCAGGAGTCAGTCCTGGCTGAGCTGCTGTGGGCAGAGGGGCAGCTTGGCTCCCCAGCAGAGGGGAAGGGAGGAACTGCAGACAGCAAGAGATCTTGGCAGACACCAGTTCTCTCCTGTGCTTAGAGAAGAAAGTGGACAGAGCTGAAGCACCTGTTGAGTTGGTGGTGAATGACTTGTTCCCTCTCTGCCAGGTCAACGATCGGCGCATCCTGGATGGGATGTTTGCGGTTTGTGGGGTCCCAGACAGCAAGTTCCGAACCATCTGCTCCAGCGTGGACAAGCTGGACAAGGTAGGGCTGGAGCCCCAGGCTGCAGCTGCCACTGCCGCCGTGGGGTCTTACCGTGCCCTTCCTGGGGCTGAGGCATCTTCCAGAAGAAGAATTGTGTCCTGCTGCAGGTTGAACTTGCTGTTTGCTTTGAAGCCTCTGTTATCTTGGTGTGGCAGCAGATGGTGCTGGGTGTGTGGGTTGGGTGGGATGGGTGCACAGCAGTGGGAGAGCAGTGGGTGGGAGTGCCTGGTGTGCAGGAGGGTGGTGGGACCTCAGAGAGACGTTGGTGGGCTCTGCAGTGTGGGCTGGGTGCTGAGCTCCTGCCTGGTTACCTGCCCCTGGGATGAGCTGCAGGGCCATGCACAGGAGCTGCCTGCCCAGCTCCTGCCTGTCGGGGTGCTGAGAGCAGATGCCTGGGAGGATGAGGAGGCACCACTGCAATGGGCAACAGCAGACTAACCTGCTGAGGTTGTTCTCTTCTGTGAGCCACTGGTTGATGTTGCTGGAGGATGTCAGGCACCTGAGCAGTCTTTTTTTTCTGTTTAGTTTAATCAGATGTTCTCACTAACCATGGAAGTGTTGAACATAGCTCAGGCTTTGGCCTCAATTACCTACTGTTACAGAGCATGGTTCACTTTGGAATTCACTGTGCTATTAAAAAATCCCCAACAAATAAATCCTTAGGGAGGAGGTTTTAAGATGATCAGATGTCCCTGTGCTCTTACACTGGGTAGCACACTGAATTCATCTCCTTAGTCTGTGGTCTCTTCCTGAGCTGTTTTCACATGTCCCCTTCAGAGGACCCACAGGCCCTCTTGGTTATTCTTCTCTGTTGAGGGAGGTGTCTGGCTGGAGGAGGGTGTGGTGGCTCTTCCCTGGCTCTGCAGGAGTCAGTCCTGGCTGAGCTGCTGTGGGCAGAGGGGCAGCTTGGCTCCCCAGCAGAGGGGAAGGGAGGAACTGCAGACAGCAAGAGATCTTGGCAGACACCAGTTCTCTCCTGTGCTTAGAGAAGAAAGTGGACAGAGCTGAAGCACCTGTTGAGTTGGTGGTGAATGACTTGTTCCCTCTCTGCCAGGTCAACGATCGGCGCATCCTGGATGGGATGTTTGCGGTTTGTGGGGTCCCAGACAGCAAGTTCCGAACCATCTGCTCCAGCGTGGACAAGCTGGACAAGGTAGGGCTGGAGCCCCAGGCTGCAGCTGCCACTGCTGCAGTGAGTCTGTGTCCCTCGGGGCTGCTCTTACCACAAGGCAGGAGAACTGGCTGGAAAATGCTGAGCAACATGGAAGTGTTTTTGTTCCAGCCTTTCTCTGGAGGGGGGGCACGTGGGGCTCAGCGGTCAGACGGGAAAACTGGGCACTATGCTTGCCTCTCCAGTATCCAGTGTTTTGGGGCTCTGTGTGTGTGGAAAAGCAATAAGAAGGGAGGACTGGGCTTTTTGGGAATGGGATTGTTCCTTTCTTTTCATGCTGAAATGCTGTTGTGATTTCCATTAGTGCAGCTCGATGGGACCAAGACTGGTTCTCTTTGACCCCTTGGTCGGGGGAAAGCTGCAGCGTGTTCTGCTTCCACTGGAATGTGCATGGCCCAGGCACCTCCTCACACCTTTCCAGGTGCTGGGCATGACCAGCAGCACTTTCTTGACTGGTGTTGAAGGGTAATGACCCTACCAGGGAAACCACAGCAGAGAGACCTCTCTCAGCTGGTGCTTTTACAGTACCAGTGTTTGATTTCTGGCCAGAAACCAAAACCAAAGTATCCACACTGGGACTGCAAGTATTGGGCAGCTTTGCTGACTGCAAGGTTGGGATACAAAGAGACTGCCCAGGGGGACAAGAAATGGAGCTAGGACCAATGACCATGCTCTGAAAGCACTTGATCTGCTGCTTCTCTCATGCACCTATAAAGATCTGTTGAGGGCACATGTGTCCTGAGCAGCGTTCAGAGGTTCTCGTGTCCCCCCGCAGATGCCGTGGGAAGAGGTGAGGAGCGAGATGGTGGGAGAGAAGGGGCTCTCTCCTGAGGCTGCAGATCGCATCGGGGAGTACGTGCAGCTGCAGGGTGAGCAGGGGGTGCAGCCCTGGGCCTGCTCCTGCCAGCCCAGCACGGGCAGCCCGGGGGGACCCGGCCCGGGCAGCCCTGAGGCAGCGGCTCCTTCCCACAGGCGGCCTGGAGCTGGTGGAGCGGCTCCTGCAGGACCCCAGGCTGTCCCAGAACAAGCTGGCCAAGGAGGGGCTGGGGGACATGAAGCTGCTGTTCGAGTACCTGGCGCTGTTTGGCATCACGGGGAAGGTGAGGAGGGGCGGGGGCCGGGGCGGGCGCTGCCCCCCTGGCCGGGCAGCCCGGGCCCCCTGCGTGCGCCCGTGGGGTGACGGGGCTGCCCTGGTGTCCCCCAGATCTCCTTCGACCTGAGCCTGGCGCGGGGCCTGGACTATTACACGGGGGTGATCTTTGAGGCTGTGCTGCTGCAGCAGGAGAACCACCCCGTGGAGGAGCCCGTCCGCGTGGGCAGCGTGGCCGGGGGGCGCCGCCA
>NW_009952433.1:59202-63328 GCF_000747805.2 Chaetura pelagica
AGAGCAAGGTTTTGCATCTTCCCCAGTCCAGCAGTGAGTCTTGCTTGCTGCAGTCTTTGGTGGAGAAGCCAGCCAGGCCTATGTGTGCCCTGCAGCAGGAGTTAGAGCCATCTCTAATTTTCTCTTAATTGGGAGATGATCTCGGGGGCTCCCAATGGAGACAAAACCCCTCCAGCAGCCTTCAGGCATGGCTCCTTCAGCTGCAGCTGGAGGGGGCACTTTAATCCTTTGCAGCACCAGGGATGTGGTGCCTCAGTGTTGCCCTCTGTGCTGGGAACCCATGACAGCTGGGCATGGGGCACTGCCTGCAGGGCTGGCAGGGAGGTGACAACCCCACACGTCTGCTTGTCCTGCCCAAGCACTGCAGAGAGCAGACAGGGGTGAGGGCAGGGAGCAAAATGCCTCTGGGGGAGTTCCTTTCCTCCTGTTGCCCCTTCACAGAGCTGCTGTACTGAGGTGCTGTCCTCCCTCCCAGTCAATGGGTGTTGGGTAGGTCTTTGCAAGCTCCCAAACCACTGCTGCACATTCCCCTCCCCAGAGGTCGATTGTGGGGAGTTCTCTCCTGGAAGCCAGATACAAGCAGCATTTCTAAGTGGGAACTGATTTCTTCCCCCACCACCTTAAGTCCTGACCAGGTCTGTTCTGTTACAGGTGACCTTTTCAAGGCCTCTCCCTCCAGCAAAATCAGCAGCAGGAAAATGCCATTTTTATCCAGCATCTGCCATGGGAGCAGGTGGCTCCTGGCAGCAATGGAGCATCTCAGCTCCCTGCTCTTAACTTTACCCACAGTGACCAGCCCAGCTGCAGAGCAGGCAGCTGCCTCTGTCCAGCTTCTGCCAGGCTTGCTGCTCCTGTGCTGCTTGGAGTGGATCTCTGGGAGGCCCTTGGGTGTGGAGGGGGAGGCTCTAGGCAGAAGCTGGCAGGGAAACTATTCATTCTCAGCATATCCTCCAGTCTGTGCCCGCCTGCAGTGCAGGAGGGTCACTGGGTTAAGTCCTCATGGTGGAATAACCAGGGAAGATGAGGTTCTGCTCCAGGGTGGGGTCTGTGGGGCCTCCCTGACTCCCCTGAGTTTGTGCTGTTCACCCCACTGGGCTTGATCCTCTTCACCACTAAACTGATGGGCTTGACTTACAGGGTTTTGGATGGCTCTGTAAGCCCATGGCATCTTTTGAGTCTTGTCCCCTCTCTAGGCCTCTGAGGAAAAGATCAGGACAACAGAGACACAGGTGCTGGTGGCCTCTGCCCAAAAGAAGCTCCTTGAGGAGCGGCTGAAGCTCATCGCCGAGCTGTGGGATGCTGGAATCAAGGTATGACCAGGTGATGGCAGAGCTGCCTGGTCTGCTCTCTGTGCCAGGAATGGACCAGATCTGGGTTTGCTTTGGGAGGAAGGAGAAGGTGGGCAGCAGACTGCCTTCCTGAACGGAGCCTGCTTCTTCTCAGTGTCCTGAATCAGGTCTTCTCCAGGGGCTGGGCAGCACATCTTGTCTAGCTCAGTAAAAGTGTGGGGGCTGCTCTGTGTCTGCTAGCTCAGGATAGATTCCCAAAGCAGGTGTAGCAGTGGGATACCATGCTGCTTCCACCAAAAAAAGCAGAATAAACCATGGAGCCTTGCAGGGAAGAGCAAGTGGGGCCAGGGAGGAGCCCGGGCTGTCCTCTGCTGTTTGCTGCGGGCAGCCTCCTGCGAGCACAGGAGAAGGCCTGGGTGCTCTGTGGGGCTACTGGCCCTGGTCTGACTTGGAGTAGAGCTCACGGCCCAGTGCTCTCCAGGGTGAGCAGTGTGTCAGCAGCAGCACCTGGGGATGGAGTGGCCCAGGTTTAGGAGATGTGGTCCTGGCTGTGGTTCTTTCCTCCTGCCCCTTGGCTACCAGTGCAGCCAGCTGGGCTGTGGGACCCCACCCGTGGGCAGTGATGATGTTAGCTCTCCTGTGAACCTGCCACGTAAGGAATTGTGCAGTAGCGGGGAAGAAATTTGAGGAACCTACAGTTTGCAGGTTTGGCTTTGTTTTTTGTAAAGTAACGTGGTAAGAACGGGAATGTATGATAACCTGTCCCAGGTTGCCCAGGGAAGCTGTGGCTGCCCCATCCTTGGAAGTGTTGAAGGGCAGGTTGGATGGGGCTTGGAACAACCTGGGCTGGTGGGAGGTGTCCCTGCAAGGGGGTTGAAACCGGGTGATTTTTAAGGTCCCTTCCAACCCAAACCCAGCCTTCTCCATGAGCCCATCTCCCCCATCCTCAGCAGCCAGCAGTGAGCAGGCTGGCCCAGCAGTGCCTGGTTGAGGAGCTGTGGGTGAAACAGACCAGCTGTGATGGTGCTGTGGTGCTCTGGTTCTCTTGCAGGCAGAAGTGCTGTACAAGAAGAAGCCCAAGCTGCTGAACCAGCTGCAGTACTGTGAGGACACAGGCATCCCACTCGTGGCCATTGTGGGCGAGCAGGAGCTCAAGGATGGAGTGGTCAAGCTGCGGGTTGTGGCAACCAGGGAAGAGGTGAGGCCTGTGGCAGCCCAGTGTGAGGGGGCCACTCCTTGACCCTTTGTCCCAGCTCTCCAGACCCATCCAGACCCTCCCCTGCAGCAGTGGTTGCACACTGCGAGGTAGCTTTGCTGCCCCACCTCGTGAGTGTAGTGCCAAGGGGGAGGTCAGAGAAGTAAGGTCCTACCACCTGATGTGAAAAGCCTCCAAGGTGTAACAGAGCTGCAGAAGGTGTGGTGGGGGAAGGCTCTCCACATGCAGCAGGCAGAGGTTAGGGCTGGGTAGTGGTGGACCTTTGCAGACGGGGTGAGGTGAGTTTCCTCAGTCCCCTTGACCTGCTGTGGAGCACATGCCCCATTGTCAGTTGGCCACCAAGCCCCTTCTAACAGGTTGTCAGGGTTTTCTACATTGATCATTAGCTCTTTTCAAGCAGTGGTCTCTCAGGGACCTCTGCAACACCTCACATTCCAATTCCTCACCCTGTGCATTGTCTGCAGCTTTGTAGAGTTTTCCCATCATGTGGCCTCCTTGAACTCCCAGCTATTCCTTAGTTCAGGGGCCTGGACCATAGAAGGGTCATTCAGTGGGTTGTGTGGCTGCTTGTGCTTCCTGTCCAGGCCATGGGACCATTGCTGGGAGTCCTGGAGGTGCCCTCTTGGAATAAGTGGGACCAGTGCTGATCGGTGCACTGGTCTTGGCTTTGGAACCAGTAGGAAGGAGTGAGAGGAGCTGTTGGGCAGGAAAGGTCTTGGCAGGGCTGCAGGGAGGTGCTTGCTCTGACCTGTGCCTGCGCTGCATCCCGCTCCATCCCCAGGCAGGGCCTGGTGCCAGCACCAGTCTGTCATCTCCTGAGGATGTGGTGGGGCCATCCCTCTGGGACCAGAGGAGGTCACTGTACCTCAGGCTGCTCGTGTTGCATTGAAGCAACTTTGTGCTCCCCCCATCTAGGTCAACGTGCCCAGGGAGAGCCTGGTGGAGGAGATCAGGAAGCGGACGAGCCAGCCTTGACTTCTGGACACATCCACGGAGTAGTCTGATGTTGGCTGACACATTTCCTCCTGGAACTGCCTTTCCCAGCCCACGTGGCAGCCGTGTGGGGCCGGGGGCCTTCCCAAGCTGTATTTATTCTTCTCTTGTGCCCTCCCCTTTCCCAGCAGCAGCAGAGGCTGCCCCAGCTCCTGCCACGTGCCCCGGCCCCCCTGCGTGTGGCTGGGAAGTTTTGCCAAGTGTCTTTGGGGACCTGTGCCCTCCCACCGACCCTGGCTGCTGGGACACGAGCAGCCCCCGTGCTGGCACCAGCCCCCTGGGCCTTGGCTGCAGCTTCTCCTTCCTCTGAATAAACATCCCATCGCTCTGCTCCGGCTGCAGGGATGTGACCTGATCCCGAGCGGAATGTAAAGGCCGTATTAAATCCGTCTGCCCCTCTCCGTGGTGCCTCCTGTTCCCTCCTTCCCCCCACCTGGGCCGGGGTTTGTTCGCCTGGAAATGTCCCCGGGGCTGTTCCAGCAGGAGCTCTTCTCCCTGCTTCTCTCTGCATCCCCCCAGCCCCGCGTGGCTCGGGGCTGTCCCCCTCCCCAGCTCCCCTCGCTGCCGCCCCACACACCTTCGTGCCGGAGACCAGGCAGGTCTGTTTCCCTGGGGGGCAGGTCTGTGG
>NW_009952433.1:63583-65948 GCF_000747805.2 Chaetura pelagica
GGGGACCGGACCCCCCGGGACCAGTGGCGAAGCTCCCCATTCCCCATCCCGCCCCGTTCCCCCCGGTGCCCCGGGGGGTGATGAGCCTCGTTGGCCCCTGCGGGTCCTGCCCCTTGGAGTCCCGCACCCCCCGCGCTGCGGGTCCGTGCTGGGGTCTCGGTGCGGTGGGGCTGGACCCCCTGCGGCCTCTCGGCAGAGGGTTTCCCCCCTTGCGGGTCCTGGTCTTCATCTCCGGGCGGTTCCCGGTCTCCGGGAAAGCTGGAGCCGGGAAGGTGCCTCCCTGGGGATGCACGAGGTGCAGCCGGACCCGCGTTCCAGCCGGAGGCGGGAGGGCTTTAATCCCACCCACTGTTCGGTTTCTGAGGCCCTAATGAGACTGGGCAGCGCTTGATGAGCTGAGAGCTGATGATGTTGCCACGTGGGTGGTGTCTCCAGCCTTTCCCCAGCGCCCGCAGGAGCCTGAGGAGATGCTGGTAGCAGCAAGTTGGCTGTTGTGGTGGGGGAGGGTGTATGGTGTGGTGGGGCATGGTGTGGTGGGACGTGGTGTGGTGGGACATGGTGTGGTGGGGCATGGTGTGGTGGGGCACTTCGTGCTCCAACCCCATTGCAGCACCAGCCCCTGCTGCTGTGTCTGTGCTTTCACAGCCCTCTGCAGGGCTCCTCCTCTGCAGGGGAGCTCTTGGTGCCCTCCTGCTCCACCAAAGTTGCTGCGTTTATGTGAGCAGGGTAATTAAAGGGAGTGCTTTGGATGTGCAGTGTTGGAAGTCTCCTCAGGTGTCCTCAGGCCTTTGTTTCTGCACCTGCTGAGGCCTTGCAGGTGCTTGATGAGGCTGGTACTCCTGAAGCTGGGAGGTTGGGAACTCCTTGGCCAGACGAGCACCAACCTCATCTCCCTCCTCAGACGTGGACCAACAGTATCAACCAGGCCAATAAGATGGCCCTGCTGGCCTGGGAAAAAGAAACTGGCATCCACCTGGTGCAGATCAACGGGCAGAGGAGATATGGTGGCCCCCCCCCAGGTAGGTGAGGGCACCTTGGCACCCTGGTCCCCTGGGAGCACGGCCTGTCGGGTGCCCATGACATCCTTGTTAGGAAACTCAGGAAGAGGGGGCTTGATGAATGAGCAGGGGGATGGATGGAGAGCTGGTGTGTGACAGAGCTCAGAGGGTGGTGATCAATGGCTCAGGGTCGAGTTGGAGGCCAGAAACCAGTGATGTAGCCCAGGGATTGATACTTGGTCTGGTCTTGTTCAGTGTGTTCACCAGTGACCTGGATGAGGGGACAGGGTGTGACCTCAACAGGTTTGCTGATGATACCAGCCTGGGAGGGCTGGTGACACTCCAGAGGCCTGTGCTGCCATTCACTGTGATCTGGACGGGCCGGAGAGGTGGGCAGAGAAAAACCTCCTGAGGTTCAATAAGAGCAAGTGTAGGGTCCTGCACCTGGGAAGGAAGAACCCCAAGCACATCAGTACAGGGTAGGGGTGGACCTGCTGGAAAGTAGTTCAGAGGAGAAGGGTTTGGCAGTCCTGATAGACAGTAAATGATCCTTGAGCCAGGAATGTGCCCTTGCTGCCAAGAAGGCCAGTGGAATCCTGGGGTGCATAAAGAAGAGCGTGGCCAGTAGGTCCAGGGAGGTCATTCTCCCCCTCTGCTCTGCCCTGGTGAGGCCACAGCTGGAGAACTGGGACCAGTTCTGGGCTCCACAGTTCAAGAGAGACAGGGAACTGCTGGAGACAGTCCAGAGGAGGGTGATGAAGATGACTGGGGGGTTGGAGCATCTCCCTGATGAGGAAAGGCTGAAAGAACTGGGACTGTTCAGCCTGGAGAAGAGAAGGCTGAGGGGAGACCTTACCAATGTGTGTAGGTGTCTGAAGGGTGGGTGCAAGGAGGATGGACACAGGCTCTTCTCAGCAGTGCCCAGCGTCAGAATGAGGGGCAACGGGTACAAGTTGGAACATGGGAAGTTCCATTGAAATAGGAGGAAGAGCTAATTTACAGCGGGGGTGAGAGAGCCCTGGGACGGGCTGCCCAGGGAGCTGCGGAGTCTCCTGCTCTGGAGCTGCCGGGGACCCTCCCGGCCGCAGCCCTGCGGGGTGTGTGCTCTGGGTGGTCGCGGGGGGCTGGACTGGAGGGTCCCTGGAGGTCTCAGGGCCTGGCTCTGTGCCTGCAGACTGGGTGGGCGACCCCCCTCCGGCCGGCACCGAGGTGTTCATCGGGAAGCTGCCGCAGGACGTGTACGAGAACGTGCTGATCCCGCTGTTCCAGAGCGTGGGCAGGCTCTACGAGTTCCGCCTCATGATGACCTTCAGCGGCCTCAACCGCGGCTTCGCCTACGCCACGTACGGCGACCCGCGCGGCGCCCG
>NW_009952433.1:66120-66785 GCF_000747805.2 Chaetura pelagica
GGCGGCCGCCATGGCCAAGAAGACCCTGATGGAAGGTGAGTGGGAGGCCAGGGGGTCTTCCCGGGTGTCTTGTCAGGGCGGATCTTCCCACCTCCCAGAGCAGCTGTGAAGTGGCTCCAGCCTGGAGGTGCCTTTTGTCCTCTCCCTGTGTCCCTCTTGGGGGTCCTCCCTGGGGCTGGGCCTTGCCAGTTTCATCAGCCCCGGTGGTGCCGGGGTTAGGGAGCTGCTGGAGGTCTTGCCTGCTCAGTAGGAGCATCACCAGTGCCAGTCCCAGGCATCCAGGGCATATCCCAAGTTACTGACCTCTCCTGATGGAGATGCCCTTCTCCCCAGTGCCCTCTCCCATGATAGCACTGCCCTCCCATGGGACACACATTCCAGACATCCAGTTGGAACATCCAGAGTCCTGGTTTTTACCCATTCCTGCCCCAGCTGAGAAGTGTTTCTGGTGTCCCTGAAGGCAGGTTGCTCCTCAAATCCCTGGGGCCTCCTGGCCCCAAGGCCACTTTGGTAGCCAAAGGAGGTGGAGAAGCAATGGGAGGGCTGGGGAGAAGACCCCGTGTGGTTCCCACCCGTGGGAGTCACAGCACCAGGTGCTGGGGGACAACTGGAGGTGGGATGGGGTGACAGTGGAGGGGCAGGGGAGTGGGTGTCTCCTGCCACTG
>NW_009952433.1:67045-70225 GCF_000747805.2 Chaetura pelagica
GGAGGGGGGGACAGGGGAGGGCCTGGTGAGTGGGTGTCTCCTGCCACTGCTTCTGGTCTGTCCTAGGGAACACGGGGCTCAGTGGGGCCCAGCTGAAGGTGGACTGGCTGAACCACAATCAGAAGCAGAAGCTGCAGTCCTGCCAGGAGAAGCCATCGTCCAGCCGGGTGCAAGGGGGCAGGCACCTGGGGGTCCCCAAGCAGGCACCCCTGTCCCCAGTGCTGCACAACGCCGTGGACCACCTCACCACCCTGTGCAGGAGGTGGTTCCTGGGCACCCCCCTGTTCCTCACCAAGTGCATCCAGGCCACCCCCAATGGGTGGCTGCGTTTCTGGTGCCAGGTGGTGATCCCAGGGTGCCCCGTGCCCTTCAGTGGGTTTGCTTGGGTCCAGCAGGATGGGCCAGGCAGGAGTGGGCACGAGGAGGCCAAGGTGGTGGTGGCACAGCAGGTTCTCCAGATGCTGGGTGAGTCCCTGCCTCTCCCAAGGTCTGGGAGCATCTCCTGGGCATGTGGTGGTGCTTCTGGTGGGTGGGGGGAAACTCAGCCTGGCAGGCAGGGCTGAAACACCGTGACCCCCCTGCCCAGTGTGATGCTGGTGGCTCTGAACCCAGGGTGGGATTCCTGGCTGGAAGCAGAGGACATGAGGGGAGGGGGTTTTGGGGAGCTGCTCCCAGAGCCTGATCCTTTCCTCCCCACGCAGGGTTCCAGCAGACATAGGTGGCCGTTCTGCCCGAACCACCAGTGGAACCTGAGCCACCAGCCTCGGGGCCACCAGCCACAGCAGCGGGGACCTGGGGACCTGGTCCTGTTCCAGCGTTGTCTTGAGTTTGTTTGGGTTTGTTTTGAGAGCTGGTTCTGGAGGATGGGGGCTGCTGGCCTGGCCCGGGACAGCTGCCCTGTCCCCACCCAGCCATTGGGGACAGTTCTGGCTTTTGGGGACATGGGGTTTTGCCTGCCCAGTTTGGCTGCTTTTGGGTTGGTTTGTGTTGCTCTGCTGCGGTGGAGGCGCCCGGTGAAGGTCTTGGGAGAAGCAGTAGCTGCTTGGAGAGGTGGAGGGGACCTTGGGGTGCCTGAGCTCCCCGGGGACTGTGGCCTCAGCTGGCACACCTGGTTCCTGAGGAACAGCCTCCCCTGAGGACAGGGCCATAGATGGGGACTGTCCTGGAGAATGGAGGATTTCCAGTGGAGCTGCATTTTTAAGGAGGGGAGTGTCCATGGGCCCTGGGAGGTGGCCGTGGGGTTTGCAGTTGTCTATGAATGATTCCTCAGGCCCAGGAGGCCTGGCCACACTCTTCACTTGGCATTAAAGTAGCCTGAAAAGCACCAGCTGGGTCATGTCATTTCTTGTCTTGCAGCCTCAGCTCCCTGCGTGACCCCCCCCCCCACACACACCAGGCAGCAGCAGCTGAAGGGAAAGGTGGGGTTTGGGTCCATCCTCTAGGATCCAGATTCTGGATCCACAGCCAGCTGGGCCCCTGGAAGCTGCAGCCCCTGGTACCTGGAGCTTCGTGGCCCCAGTGTCCCACTGAGGGGTCTCGGTGCCTTTTGGTGGCCCTGGGCTCCTCTGGGCACCTCTTGGTGAGCCCTTAGTGGCCTCCAAGAGCTTTTGGGTGCATCTCTGGGCCATGGCAGCACTTCTCTGCCTTTCTCTTGGCCTCCTTTCAGCTTTCCCAGTGGTCTACAAGTGGTTTCTCCTGAGCACCATGGGCTTCCAAGTGCATTTTGGGGCACACCAGGATGTCTCTGAGCACAGAGCTCTGCTAGTCCCTTCTGTTCAGAGGACCTTGCTCTTAGTCCCTGGGGGCCTCCAAAGGTCTCATTGTGCTCACCAGGGTCCACAGTGCATTTTGGGGCACCTGAGGGGACTCCATGTGTCTGCACTGCCCAGGTGCCTCCAGGAACCTTGTAGTGCAACCTCAGGGGATACGGGCACCTTCCTACGTCCACCAAGGGCCATGCTCAGTACCAGCCAGTGCCTTTGGAAGTGTCCCAAAGGCCTCCCAGAGGATGTGGGATCTGGATGATGTGGCCCATGGGGCTCCCAAGTCCATTTGTTGTGCCCTCAGGTGGCCCCATGTGCCTGTCTCTGCTTCCCAGAGCTCCACCAGTACCTTCTGATGTGGATCTGGACCCTCCAGCTCCCTTTGGCAACACCCAAGTGACATCTTTGTTCCTTCTGGACATAACCCAGGAGCAATACTCCCGAGAGTCTTTTGGTGCCCCCTCAGTTGCTTTTTTGCACTCCCTGGAGGTCTGCACACCCCTCCTGACACACCAGGACCCTCCCTGTCCATCTGCACATCACCAAGAGCATCTGAGCAACCCTTGGTGTCCTCACGCTGCCTCTCCTCATGCTGCAGGGGCTCCAACGTGCCTTTTGTTGTGACACCCTCCTCTGGGACCTCCATGGGCCCTTCTGTGCTGCCCAGAGGTCTGTTAGTGCCTTTTGGGGCACCTCAAGGGCTGTGCTGGACCTGTGGACACATCCCAGGGTCACCAGGGATGACAGGGGACAAACCAGTTGCCAGGTGGATCTGGCAAAGAATCACAAGACTGGTATAGGTTGGAAGGAGCCTTTAAAAGGCACCCAATTCCAACCTCCTCCCACCAGCCCAGGCTGCTCCAAGTCCCATCCAACCTGCCCTTCAACACTGCCAGGGATGGGGCAGCCACAGCTTCCCTGGGCAGCCTGGGCCAGGCTCTCACCACCCTCACAGCAAAGAATTTCTCCCCAAGATCTCATCTCAATCTCCCCTCTCTGGTTGGGGGCTCCAGAACTGGACCCAGCACAGCAAGGGGGTCACACCAGAGCAGAGGGGAGAGCACCATGTCTGGCCAAGGCCACTATCCCCCTGCCCACCAGCTACCCCACCCAGCAGGGACCAGCACTCAGCCCCTGGCCAAGTCACCTGCAGCCCAAGGATGTCCCCTGGCCACCAACGACCATCACAACACCAGGACACACTCCCCAGAACCACCCCCTGCCCCCCTCCCCAGCTGACCCCAGTGCCTGGTATGGGGGTGCCCAGGACCTTGGGGTGAGCCAAACCAGCAGCACCAGGCACTAGGAACTGAAAGGCACTGGGTTTATTGACATCTGCATTAATTAACAAAGACTAATTAGCATGGCTATCTCAGCAGCAGGGGCTGGGCCAGGCTGGCCCTGGGAGGGGGGGGCC
>NW_009952433.1:71419-71873 GCF_000747805.2 Chaetura pelagica
GCGGGTGGCCAGGAGCGGCCCGCCGGGGCCCCCCGCCAGCTGCTCGATGGGCTCCCCCCAGGTGCTGCCCACGCAGCCCAGCACCCGGTTGGGCAGGATGTTCACCGCCCTAGGGGGGGGGATGGGGACACCCCACTGAGGACCTCCTGGGGATGTGGTGTCCCTGGTGGACTTGCCTGGTCTGCCACGAGACCACCCGGCTGCGCCAGCACAGGCTTGGTGCCTTCCCTCCCTGCCCTTCTTCTGAACCAAGGCTGATCTCACCCCACCTCCCCATTCCATCCCACCCCCCTCCCCACTCCACCGGTGTCCCTGGTGGACTTGCCTGGTCTGCCACGAGACCACCCGGCTGCGCCAGCACAGGCTTGGTGCCTTCCCTCCCTGCCCTTCTTCTGAACCAAGGCTGATCTCACCCCACCTCCCCATTCCATCCCACCCCCCTCCCCACTCCACC
>NW_009952433.1:75815-78152 GCF_000747805.2 Chaetura pelagica
GGTGGGTCGGGGGTCCCCGCCGCCCCAGTCACGGCCCCCGGCGGCACCAGGGCGGGTGGGCGCGGGTCTCGTTTGCATAGACACGCCCCCCTTGTTTGCATAGCCCCGCACAGCCGCACTCTTCAGCCCCGCTCCCGCAGCGTCACGCGTGGGCCGGCTCTAGCCCAGCGGTTCCTTCGGTCTCTTCTGATTCACGTTCCCCTGCCCAGCAGGGGTTCGAGCCCGCGGGCACTCCTGGCCCATTTTGCCGGGAATCCCTTCCCACTTCTCTCCCTTTTGCCTCCTTTCTCACCGCTCCCCACCGGCAGCCCCACGCGCGCACCAAGGTACCCCACGGGAAACACCCGGAGTCGGGGGAGGGGGGACCAGGGGGGCATCTGGGCCTCTCTCGAGGGCTGGAGCTGCCCAGGCTGCCTGGAGCTCCTGCCCAGGGACACCCAAACTGCCCAGAGCACCTCTAGCTCCTGCCCAGGGTCCTGGCCCAGCCATCCTCCTCCCCTGCCAAGTGCAGCCCCCCCAGAGCCAGACCTTATGCAGGGGATGTGGTTGCATCCCCACCCCATGGGCTACAAGGTTCCCAACATCAGGGTCCTACTCCTTCCCCCCCATCAAGGCACAGGGGGCTCAGCTGGGATTATTTCTCCCCAACAGGTTTATTCAGGACTCAACAGGGGCTGCTGCCCCCACCCCAAGAGACTCCCCCCACCAGCACCCGGAGCCAGGGCTCACCCCGTGTGGGCTGGTGGGGAGCAGGAGGAGTCCTGGCACCCCTGCAAGTCTGGGCAGGGCCCCCACAAAAAGACCCTGAGGCAAATTTCCCGTTGTTTTATTACCACTACAAGATTTACACACAACAGGCTGTACAGGAAGCACAGGGAGAGCCTCAGCACAGCTCGGGGCTGGGGGCACCAGAGGAGGCTGCAGGGAGCAGGAGGGCAGAGCAGGCAGCTCTGGGAGGGCAGCACGTGGTGGAGCTGCAGGACCAGACACTGGAGGCATCAGTACTTGGGCCGTTTCACCTCAACCCTGGAAGAGACAGAGGGGGAGGAGGGAGGTGAGGATGGGGACCTGCAGCCCTGTCCCCCTCCCACCCAGCTCAGAACTGAGCGGGGAGAGGAATCCCACCAGCTTTGCTGAGCTGGGCAGGGAGCACCCTGAGGGGACCAAATGTCATCTCTCCTTCCAGCCCCACTGTCCAGAGCTGGCAGAGTGGTGTCTGCCCCCTGCAACACCAGGGAGAGGTGGCAGGAGACAGCCAGGCCCCAGCACTGCCCCCAGAGCATACAACTTTACTGACCCATCAGCCTCCAACTTCTTCCTCTTCTCGATGATCTGCAGAGAAAGCACAAACTCCTGTTACCCTCAGGGGAGCTGGCTGCCCATGACAGCAGCAGCAGGGTTGTAGGGTGCAAGGGGAGAGCAGGAGCCAGGCCAGAGGGAGCCAAGGGGAGCTAAAGCCATTCACAAGCTGCCCAACGTCTGGAGAAGCTTGCCCTGCTCCCCCTCTGCTCCATCTTGGCCACCAAGGACCGTTTGTTCTCACCCTCCCCCCCAGCCCATCCCCTTCTGCTGGGGGGCTCATGGCCAGCTCACCCTGCCAGGACAATTCCCCAACTCTGAGGGTCAGAAAACAGAGCTGCTAAACATTCCTTGTCCCCCCGAGCTCCCCTGGATGGCTCAGAGCTGCTGGATTTGGACACGGATGCAGAGCCTGGAGCAAAAAGCCCCTGATGGGGACTGCTCTTGGGGCAGCAGCTCCAGCTGCCTCTGCAGTTTTTAAGCCTGGGGGGGACTGCTCTTGGGGCGGCCGCTCCAGCTGCCTCTGCAGTTTTGAAGGCCCAAATATTTGGCTGCCCCTCTGCCACGACATACAGAGGTGAGGGTTGAAAAGGACCTCTGGGGACCATCTGGTCCAATCCCCCTGCCAGAGCAGGATCATCTACAGCAGATCCCACAGGAACACGTCCAGGCGGGTTGGAATGTCTCCAGAGGACACTCCACGACCTCCCTGGGCAGCCTGTCCAGGGCTCTGATCCCCTCACAGTGAACAAGCTTTTCCTTATGTTCAGGTTGAGCCTCCAGTGCTCCAGCTCGTGCCCATTGCCCCTTGTCCTGTCATTGGGCACTGCTGAAAAGAGACTGGCCCATCCTCCTGACACCCCCTGCAGACATTTTTAAGTGTCGAGATCCCTCCTCAGGCTCCATGGGCTGGGCCGAAGAGCCCAGAGCAGGTGAGGGAGGGAGGAGCAGGGGGGAGCACAGCTAAGCCCAGCCCACCCCGGGCACACACCGCGCTGATCTTCTTCCACTGCCGGTCCAGCTCCGCCTTGGCGTTGG
>NW_009952433.1:80699-91588 GCF_000747805.2 Chaetura pelagica
GGCAGGACCAGACACTGGAGGCATCAGTACTTGGGCCGTTTCACCTCAACCCTGGAAGAGACAGAGGGGGAGGAGGGAGGTGAGGATGGGGACCTGCAGCCCTGTCCCCCTCCCACCCAGCTCAGAACTGAGCGGGGAGAGGAATCCCACCAGCTTTGCTGAGCTGGGCAGGGAGCACCCTGAGGGGACCAAATGTCATCTCTCCTTCCAGCCCCACTGTCCAGAGCTGGCAGAGTGGTGTCTGCCCCCTGCAGCACCAGGGAGAGGTGGCAGGAGACAGCCAGGCCCCAGCACTGCCCCCAGAGCATACAACTTTACTGACCCATCAGCCTCCAACTTCTTCCTCTTCTCGATGATCTGCAGAGAAAGCACAAACTCCTGTTACCCTCAGGGGAGCTGGCTGCCCATGACAGCAGCAGCAGGGTTGTAGGGTGCAAGGGGAGAGCAGGAGCCAGGCCAGAGGGAGCCAAGGGGAGCTAAAGCCATTCACAAGCTGCCCAAGGTCTGGAGAAGCTTGCCCTGCTCCCCCTCTGCTCCATCTTGGCCACCAAGGACCGTTTGTTCTCACCCTCCCCCCCAGCCCATCCCCTTCTGCTGGGGGGCTCATGGCCAGCTCACCCTGCCAGGACAATTCCCCAACTCTGAGGGTCAGAAAACAGAGCTGCTAAACATTCCTTGTCCCCCCGAGCTCCCCTGGATGGCTCAGAGCTGCTGGATTTGGACACGGATGCAGAGCCTGGAGCAAAAAGCCCCTGATGGGGACTGCTCTTGGGGCAGCAGCTCCAGCTGCCTCTGCAGTTTTGAAGGCCCAAATATTTGGCTGCCCCTCTGCCACGACATACAGAGGTGAGGGTTGAAAAGGACCTCTGGGGACCATCTGGTCCAATCCCCCTGCCAGAGCAGGATCATCTACAGCAGATCCCACAGGAACACGTCCAGGCGGGTTGGAATGTCTCCAGAGGACACTCCACGACCTCCCTGGGCAGCCTGTCCAGGGCTCTGATCCCCTCACAGTGAACAAGCTTTTCCTTATGTTCAGGTTGAGCCTCCAGTGCTCCAGCTCGTGCCCATTGCCCCTTGTCCTGTCATTGGGCACTGCTGAAAAGAGACTGGCCCATCCTCCTGACACCCCCTGCAGACATTTTTAAGTGTCGAGATCCCTCCTCAGGCTCCATGGGCTGGGCCGAAGAGCCCAGAGCAGGTGAGGGAGGGAGGAGCAGGGGGGAGCACAGCTAAGCCCAGCCCACCCCGGGCACACACCGCGCTGATCTTCTTCCACTGCCGGTCCAGCTCCGCCTTGTCGTTGGTCTCCTTGAAGCGACGGGTTTTGCGTCCCTCTGACATCTTGATCCCGTACTGGAAAGCAGCCCTGGGAAGGAGACAGAGCTCAGTGCTGCCCGGGAATCCATGGGTGCTCTGCCCCAGAGCCAGCTCAGGCCCCTGAGAGCAGTGGCAGGAGACCTTGACAACGACACTAAGAGCGAGGACAAACCGCCAGGCCCAGCACCCACAGCTCCTTGTCCTCACCAGGGGTTCTCAACATAAGCTCCCCCAGGAGCTGGTCTGGCCAGGCCTGTCACCCCCACCCAGAAGGCCTGCCCAGCCCCCCCAAGGCTGCACTCACTTGGGCAGAGCCTCCTTGTTGTTCATGTACTCGCTGTACTCCTCCTGGGTGTCGAAGTCCCAGCGGCCCAGAGGTCCCTTCTTGTTACCCTGCAGGGAAAGAACGACTCAGAAGTGGTGAGAATGTTGAGCAGCTCCACAGCAGATGCTTCTCATACAGCCCCAAGCACCCAGCCAGGATCTCTGTCTCCCACAGGCCCCAGTTCAATGGGCTTGTGCACCCAGTCTGGCCTGGGCTCTGAGATCCCTTCCCCAGGAAGCCCCAAACAGAGGTTTCTGTGGAAGAGGGAGCTGAGGACTAGCACACTTCCCCAGCACCAGAGTCACACAGTTGCTCCCTGGGATGACAGATCCTGCCCAGACACCCAGAGCAGATCAGCAAAGCCCAAAGCACACCCAACACCCAGCTCCAGGGGCACCCAACCCCTCTGCACCAGCCTGCTCCTCTCCAGTGGGATCCTCTCAGCCTGCACCCATGCCCAGTTCACCAGCTGCTCCTACCAGCTGGTGATGGAACATACCTGATCCATTTTGCTGTAGTCCACCTCTTCATCACTGTCCACAGCCATGTCATCCATTCTGTAAAGGAAAGAAAAGCAAGGAAAGGGTTTGGAGCAGGTCCATGGTCCACCTCTCATGGCCTCAGACCAAATGCCCTTGGTTCTTGGACCAGAAAGAAGCTCCTCCAACTGCAGGCCCTCCAGGTGAGATGGACCACGAGGGCATCCAAGACTGCAAACACTAAGCTGACTCTGCAGGCTGAAAGCTGCTCCTCTGCTGCCCAGGGACTGCTTTTTATTGGAAAGAAATGAAATTATGATACTAGCTGTGCTCCCAAAAAATTATTTTTTTTCCTAAGTACTACAAATTTGACAGATTACACTCTAACTGACTCAGCTTCTTAGCTCTTCTGCATGACTTCATGCTCAGTTAGATGATCTGACTAACCATAGTGACATTTAATACCTCTGAAGATAAATTCTACTTCTGTCTTTGTTGGAGGAAAAATTTCTTCTTTCCATTGGTCTAGCCACTAATTTCAAATGTGTTCCATCTTGGCCACCAAGGACCGTTTGTTCTCACCCTCCCCCCCAGCCCATCCCCTTCTGCTGGGGGGCTCATGGCCAGCTCACCCCGCCAGGCCAATTCCCCAACTCTGAGGGTCAGAAAACAGAGCTGCTAAACATTCCTTGTCCCACCGCGCTCCCCTGGATGGCTCAGAGCTGCTGGATTTGGACACGGATGCAGAGCCTGGAGCAAAAAGCCCCTGATGGGGACTGCTCTTGGGGCAGCAGCTCCAGCTGCCTCTGCAGGTTTGAAGGCCCAAATATTTGGCTGCCCCTCTGCCACGACATACAGAGGTGAGGGTTGAAAAGGACCTCTGGGGACCATCTGGTCCAATCCCCCTGCCAGAGCAGGATCATCTACAGCAGATCCCACAGGAACACGTCCAGGCGGGTTGGAATGTCTCCAGAGGACACTCCACGACCTCCCTGGGCAGCCTGTCCAGGGCTCTGATCCCCTCACAGTGAACAAGCTTTTCCTTATGTTCAGGTTGAGCCTCCAGTGCTCCAGCTCGTGCCCATTGCCCCTTGTCCTGTCATTGGGCACTGCTGAAAAGAGACTGGCCCATCCTCCTGACACCCCCTGCAGACATTTTTAAGTGTCGAGATCCCTCCTCAGGCTCCATGGGCTGGGCCGAAGAGCCCAGAGCAGGTGAGGGAGGGAGGAGCAGGGGGGAGCACAGCTAAGCCCAGCCCACCCCGGGCACACACCGCGCTGATCTTCTTCCACTGCCGGTCCAGCTCCGCCTTGTCGTTGGTCTCCTTGAAGCGACGGGTTTTGCGTCCCTCTGACATCTTGATCCCGTACTGGAAAGCAGCCCTGGGAAGGAGACAGAGCTCAGTGCTGCCCGGGAATCCATGGGTGCTCTGCCCCAGAGCCAGCTCAGGCCCCTGAGAGCAGTGGCAGGAGACCTTGACAACGACACTAAGAGCGAGGACAAACCGCCAGGCCCAGCACCCACAGCTCCTTGTCCTCACCAGGGGTTCTCAACATAAGCTCCCCCAGGAGCTGGTCTGGCCAGGCCTGTCACCCCCACCCAGAAGGCCTGCCCAGCCCCCCCAAGGCTGCACTCACTTGGGCAGAGCCTCCTTGTTGTTCATGTACTCGCTGTACTCCTCCTGGGTGTCGAAGTCCCAGCGGCCCAGAGGTCCCTTCTTGTTACCCTGCAGGGAAAGAACGACTCAGAAGTGGTGAGAATGTTGAGCAGCTCCACAGCAGATGCTTCTCATACAGCCCCAAGCACCCAGCCAGGATCTCTGTCTCCCACAGGCCCCAGTTCAATGGGCTTGTGCACCCAGTCTGGCCTGGGCTCTGAGATCCCTTCCCCAGGAAGCCCCAAACAGAGGTTTCTGTGGAAGAGGGAGCTGAGGACTAGCACACTTCCCCAGCACCAGAGTCACACAGTTGCTCCCTGGGATGACAGATCCTGCCCAGACACCCAGAGCAGATCAGCAAAGCCCAAAGCACACCCAACACCCAGCTCCAGGGGCACCCAACCCCTCTGCACCAGCCTGCTCCTCTCCAGTGGGATCCTCTCAGCCTGCACCCATGCCCAGTTCACCAGCTGCTCCTACCAGCTGGTGATGGAACATACCTGATCCATTTTGCTGTAGTCCACCTCTTCATCACTGTCCACAGCCATGTCATCCATTCTGTAAAGGAAAGAAAAGCAAGGAAAGGGTTTGGAGCAGGTCCATGGTCCACCTCTCATGGCCTCAGACCAAATGCCCTTGGTTCTTGGACCAGAAAGAAGCTCCTCCAACTGCAGGCCCTCCAGGTGAGATGGACCACGAGGGCATCCAAGACTGCAAACACTAAGCTGACTCTGCAGGCTGAAAGCTGCTCCTCTGCTGCCCAGGGACTGCTTTGTGGCCAGAGCTCAAGGAGCACATCAGTTGGACCCAACAGACCCCCAGCCACTTCCCCTGGCACTATGGGGCAGCAGACCCCAGGTAACCACTTTTAGCAGAGACCAGGTATGAAAAGACCAGGCCTGCCAGAACCAAGGACTGAGGGAGCATCTCAACAGCAGGTTGCAAGCCTGGACAGAGCCACGCATGGTCCCCCCAGCAAGCACTGGGCTGATGTCCCAGTCCCAGCAGCCCCTCAGCACAGCCCATTCCAACCCTCTGGCTGCCTCCTTACGTGGCAGGGTAGCACTCGGCGTAGCTGTTGGACATGCCAAAGAAATCCCCCAGCTGCTTCTTGTCTTCTGGCTTCTTCAAAGTGACAGCAGTCAAGGAAAGCAACACCTCGAGCCTTGAAGCTGAGGGCTGGGCACTGCCAGCCATGGAGCCATCTCATGAGTGGTGGGGGTTGGAAGGGACCTCTGGAGTCCAACCCCCTGACAGAGCAGGGTCACCTACAGCAGATCCCACAGGAAAATGTCCAGACAGGTTTGGAATGTCTCCAGAGAAGGAGACTCCACAACTTCCCTGGGCAGCCTGTCCCAGGGCTCTGTTGCCCTCACAGTAAACATGCTTTTCCTTATGTTCAGGTTGACCCTCCTGTGCTCCAGTTTGTGCCCATTGCCCCTTCTCCTGTCACTGGACACCACTGGGAAGAGTCTGGCCCAACCTCCTGACACCCTTGATCAGCACTGATGAGATCCCCCCTCAGCCTCCTCCTCTCCAGCTCAACAGCCCCAGCTCTCTCAGCCCTTCCTCACAGGCAGATGCTCCAGCCCCCTCATCTCTGTGGCCTGTGCTGGACTGTCTCCAGTTGCTCCTTGTCCTTAACGAACTGGAGAGCCTCTCCTGCCCCAACACAACTAACTGGAGGCTGGAGAGTTTTATTTGGTGAGCAAGCAGCAGGGTTTGGGCAGCATTTCTCCACTACAGGAGGAAGAACTGTCCCAGGTGAGGAAAGACATGGCCACGCTGGGGCAAGGCCTGCCTGCCAGGGAAGCCTGGCCCTGCCATCAGCCAGGATGGCACAGACATAAAGGATATGACTCTGCTCCTTCCCAGCCAGCAGCTCCAGCAAACTTCTCGTTGATGGACTTGATGAGCTCCTTGGCTGAGCCAGGACCTGGGGCAGAAAGAGCAGCAGGCTGAGTTTGGGGGCAAGAACAGTTCCCTCCTGCACAACGGTGAAGGGGCAGCACAGGGTGCACAGGAGGCAGAGGAGGAGCCAGGAGAACACCAAGGAGCAGCAAACCAGCTGAAGCACAGACAGAGGCAGTCTGATCCCAGAAGACCCTGAATTCCCCTCAGCTCACAGCCAACATGAGGTTGTTGGAGCTGCTCTGCTGCCAGGGAAGGATCTGCAGACACATTCAACCCGGAACACACCAGTCTGTAGGCACGAGACTCTTCAGGCCCAAACCCTCACAGCAATTCCCTCCATCACAGCAGTTTCTGGGGAGCAGGGAGCTCAGGCAGGCCCGTGAGCCCAGCAGTTCTGCAATCTGCAACCCCATCTGCAACCCCACTCCAAGGTCCCCCCGACGTGACTCACCTTTGTCGATGTCTGTGGGCTGCAAAGAAGAGAGAGACACGGTGTCACCTGGAGGGCTGAGAGCAGGCAAGTGACAGTGCTGCTCGACTTGCAGACCCAGGCTGCTTGTGGCGAGCCCAGAGCTGAGCCAGAAAAGCACCTGGCTTCTGCTAGTCCTGCCTTCCTTGCTGAAGGAGAGGACAAGAACCCAGCCACCCACCAGCCCCTGGAGAGGCAGAGCTTCACCAGAGCTGAACACTGGCCCGTGCGCGAGACACCCAAAGCCACCAGGGCGACCACACCAACCCCACAGCCGCAGTAACCCCAGGGGCAGGGGTTAGGTGAGACAGTCCAGGCTCCAACAAGCAGATGCTCACCTCATCATCAGCCTTGGGCTTCTCAAAGTAGCTGTGCCTCTTCTTCTCCTCCTCCCGGTCGCGCTCCCGGTCCCTCTCCCGCTCTCTGTCCCGCTCTCGGTCGCGCTCCCGCTCCCTGTCCCGCTCCCGGTACCGCTCCCGCTCCTTCTCCCGCGGCATCTTGGCAGTGGAGGGAACATAATCCCCAATATCTTCAAAGATGCTAGAAGTGGAAAAGAGCCCACAGTTAGGGGTGCTGCAGAAGAGGCCATAACCCGCTCCCTCTGCACTGCAACCCGGCGAAGGAGCCAGGAGCTCAGGACACCCGCTGGAACCAGCCTCTGCATCTGCCACAGCTCTGGCCACATTTCTGCTGCCTCGACCTGCTTCTGCTAGACCAGGGCAAGAGACAGCCCTTGCCTGCCTCCAGCTTGAAGTAAAAAGCCTGAGTCTGCCTCCATCCTTGTTCTGCAAACTGCAGGTACAGACAGGCAGCTGGCTCCAGGAACACCAAGCCCAGCCCTCCCCAAGAGCCCTGACCCCACAGCCCGTGGGCAGGGAGGCACTTACTTCATGTCAGCTTCAGGGGGCTTCTTCTCATCCAGCTTTCCTGCAAGGACATCAGCAGTGAGAGATGCAGCATCCACTCCACCACCTGCACTGTCTCCCTATCCCTAGTCTGGCTTCCATGCCCCAAAAGTCACTTTTTTTTGTCCTCCTGACTTCCTCTTTGGTTCCCACATCATATCTAGCCCCCTCAGGAAGCCATGATGTTCCTCCCTAACAGGGGACGTTTCCCTAGGGAACCAGCCCTTAACCAGGAAGAGCAGAGCAGCTGGAGCCACTCTCAGTTTCTCATTAGCCAGTCCCCTGTGGCCTCAGCACAGATCATCCCACCTTCAGCCTATAGAACTCAGGGAGCTCTGCAAAATCACACCATCCTCTAAGTCCAGTGTCCCAGGGCACAGGGCAAGCAGCAAACCAGCCCACACCTCCTGCTCTCAGGATGTGCTTCCCACATCAAGCCCTTCCACTCGATTCACTTCAGCTCCTACCTTTGTCTTTCTTCTTGAGCTTCTTGTTGCGGGTCCCTTGCCTGAGATAGGAGAGGATCTGTGTCAGCTTGCTGATGACAATGTCATTGGTGGTCAGCGTGGTCTGTGCCTGAAAGAGACCCCCCCAAGGAACTGGATGACTCCCTGCTCAGAGAGTACCCCCTGGCAGGAGCAGGGCAGGCTGGCTGGTACCTCCATGGTGGGGCAGTCGGCCTTGCTGCGGATCAGCGTGGTGGGGATGTCGGTGTCCGCGTACTCGTCGTCCAGATCCACCACGTAGGCCATCCTGCCCGGCAGGAACAGCTCGTTCCGCTCGTACGCCTTGTTCTTGAACAGGATGCGGTAGATGTTGCGGCCTGGGGGGGGAAGGAGACCCCGGAGTGAAGCACATTTAGCTCATCAGAATCACCTCCCAGGAGCCACACATCCTGCAGCCCTCAAACCCGGGACACCTGCACCCCAGGCTCCCCCCTCCCACGACTAAGGGTTCTCGTTCCTCCATTCACCCTCCAGGATTCCTGCCACACACAGTGGGAACAGTCACACCCACACAGCCTTACCCAGCCGGGTCTTAAATTCTATTTTGTTCTCAGGATCTTCATCTTTCCTGAAGGGAAATGGAGATAGAAACACTATGCTAAGTGTCTCCTCCTCTCCAGGAGGCAGCTGCACTCAGGAGTGCATAATCCTCCACCACTCACTTAGTTTCCTTCTGGGGCTTCTCCATCATTTCCTCCTCTTCCTTCTCCTTGCTGGCAATCTCAGCCCGTACCTGGCCACAGAGGAAACACGTGCATTATAGACCAAACCATCACACCCAGCAGAGCTCACTTCCACCAGCACCCTAATCCTTCCTCAACCTTTCTCAGAAAGAGAAATGCACACTGACCAGAATGAAGCAGCTACTGCCCTCTGCACCCCCCCCACCTCTGCCTGCAGCAGCAGAGCAGTAAACCAGCATCTGTGCTCACCTTCTGCAGCAGAGCAAAGTCCAGACCCTTCACCAAGTGAGTGTGCTCCATGTCACCACCCAAGAACTTGGACTCCTGGATCAACTGTCTCCTCTTCTCCGCAGCAGATTTATCCCTGTGCGACAAAAACGGTGCCAGTGACGGGACAGCCCCCCTGGAGCAGAGGGGCAGGAGGTGGCCGTGGGCTCACTCACGCCTCTGCAGTTGGCCCCACAGCTCTGTAGTTGGCTGTTGTGCTGATCAGCTCTGTTTCCTCGTAGTCCTTGTTCACACCATCTCTCCTCTCCTTGGCTCGATCCCGGTACTTCTCGGCCAACTCCCGCTCGCGCTCGATCTCCTGCTGCCGCAGCTTCGCGTAGTAGCTGGGGTTGGGAAAACAGCTCTGAGTCAGAGGGACATGTCCCCAAGGCCACACATCTGCCTTGTTCTCCTCCCAGCCCCTTCCCCAAAACACGTCCTAAAGCACCGTGGGACACAAGATGCCTGGAGGACACCAGACAAGATGGACCAGGGATCTCCAAAGAGGAGCTCAGTCTTCCCTTCCAAAGGGAAGAGGCTCAGCACAGTCCTGCTGCCCAGGTGTGCCCAGAAGACAGTCACTGATGTCCCACCACTGCCCTGCTCTGCCAAGCCCCCACTGAGCCTCTCCTGCTTCTTCCAGAGGTGAAGCTTTATCCCCATCCAGCTGCCACCATCCCACATCTGTTCCCCCCAGCAGTGACAGTCTGAGCTCTTCTCACTCTGCTTGGCTCCAAAGCCCCCAAATAATCCAGGCCACTCAGGGTCCTCTTTGGTAGCCTATGAGCTCAAAACCTTCCTCCATGTGAGGGACACAATGTAGGAAGAAAAGTCCTGATCTAGGAAGACAAGTCTTGATGCACTTGATGCATTTACCTTTTCTTCTTCCTTCTACGAGCTGCTGGATCTTCATCTTCATTGTACTCCCGGGGCATCCTGGAAAAGGGCAAGAAACCACATGTACAGTCTGCAGAGCCACATAGACATGGACAGCTGGAGGGCAAGGCCCCTCAGAAACAGCAGGGCATTGAGATGCTCAAAAATGGGAGCAGCAGAGCCTCATTTCTCCCTAGGTCCAGTCTATCCGTGGAAAGAGGGAGGAAAACACTGATTTTCACAGAACAAAACCTAAATCTGCCTCCTGCATGAAGTGTCTTAACAGCCTCAGAGGACTTGCTCTGTTATTTAAAACAACCCTGGCCCACCAGTTACCCCACAGGTGCCCAGCACGAAGCAGGGCCAAGGCCTGCTCCTCGGGCCCCATCTCCACACCCATTAACAACCCCCACAGTCCCACTCACTCATGGTGACGAGATTTGGACGGTGGCGCCGACGTTGGCGCAGCCCGCGGGGTCATGAGCAGCTTCCTGAAGTCTTCATTGGTCAGCTTGGACCTGGGAGGGAGAGGGGAAAACACAAACTGTCACCTCCCAGCGAGCTCTGGCAGCCTGGTGGCTCCTGAGGAGGCAGAGGGTCTGTCAGCACGGGCTGTGGGACAGGGCTGGGGTCCTCATGCTGGGAGCCCCAAGGCTGCGTTGCCCCGGACAGTCAGAGATCATGGAATCCCAGACTGGTTTGGGGTGGAAGGGACCTTCAAGAGCATGTACTTCCACCCCCCTGCATGGGCAGGGACACCTCCCACCAGCCCAGGTTGCTCCAAGCCCCATCCAACCTGCCCTTCAACACTGCCAGGGATGGGGCAGCCACAGCTTTCCTGGGCAACCTGGGCCAGGCTCTCACCACCCTCACAGCAAAGAATTCCCTCCTCATGTCCAACCTAAATCTCCCCTCTTTCAGCTTGAAATCATTCCCCCCTCATCCCACCCTTCCCTGCCCTTGTCCCAAGCCCCTCCCCAGGGGCAGCCACAGCTTTCCTGGGCAACCTGGGCCAGGCTCTCACCACCCTCACAGCAAAGAATTCCCTCCTCATGTCCAACGTAAATCTCCCCTCTTTCAGCTTGAAATCATTCCCCCCTCATCCCACCCTTCCCTGCCCTTGTCCCAAGCCCCTCCCCAGCTTTCCTGGAGCCCCTTCAGGCACTGGAAGCTGCTCTCAGGTCTCCCTGGAGCCTTCTCTTCTCCAGGCTGAACACCCCAACTCTCCCAGCCTGGCTCCAGAGCAGAGCTGCTCCAGCCCTCCCAGCACCTCTGTGTCCCTCAACACTGCCAGGGATGGGGCCTCCACAGCTTCCCCGGGCAACCTGGGCCAGGCTCTCACCCCCCTCCTCATGTCCCACGTCCATCTCCCCTCCCACAGCCCGAACTCACTGGTGGAACGAGTGCGAGTCCTCCACGTCGTGCCCGTCGGGGGCCAGGGGGTTGGAGAACGGCTCATCTGGGGGGCAGCACAGGGAGGGGGGGGG